>NC_058130.1:187371475-187555589 GCF_016433145.1 Gracilinanus agilis
GAAGAAGAAGAAGAAGAAGAAGAAGAAGAAGAAGAAGAAGAAGAAAGAATCACCACCACCAGAGTTAGGGTGGTCTGGATCTACTATATCTTTTTTTTGGTTGTTAACATGATTTTATATTGTCTCTGTCCCTAAGGTTTTTGTTAACCTCTTTGCTCCCTTTTAAGGCTTGTATTCCATCCCACCTAAGGGGAAAAAAGAGTTTGTCTCAGACCTTAGTCTCATCATCATCAACTGACATTCTAAAATGGGGAATAATGTAATAGGGTACAGGTCCATCCTTTTGAACATGAATGATGGACTCTGATGCAATCCTCCCATGACTGCTTCTTGTTTGTTTACACTGTGGTGAAGAGAGGCCATTTGGATTTCTTACTTAGCCAGCAATGGGCATGTACACAAAATCTACTAACCAGTCAACTGGATCAAGTTCTTTTTCTCAGAAGTAATCAAAGCTAGGACTGCTAAAAGCCTTCAAGTAGGAAGAAAGCGGTAACAGTGGCATCTGGCCAACAGCTGCCTACCTCTGCAGGTTAACACATATCAGTGGATACCTGGCACCTCTGTTCTTTGCCTCTCTACAATTAATCTTCATTTTCTTAAGTGAAGTAATGAATATTGTTCTGACCTTGTAAGCTTTGAAAGGTTGGAAGGAAGAGGTGCCAGAAGTCTAGTAAATGGACTCCATACAAGAGTTTGCTGGCATCTGAACCCAGTAAGGAGCATTGATAGAATACAGCTCAGTAGTGAATTGCACTTAGCATCCAAGACGTTATTTTCTGGGGCAGCTTTATCCATTGCTCTCCCTATATTTGGAAATGAACTTAGTGGGACAAATGCTTTGTAGTAACTACTTTACATTTGAGCCTTCTTCTAAGACAGCCTATGGTATAGAAGAGTGTGCCCCCAATTGTGGATGATGTATTTGTATTTCCGTTCTTGGTTTATCTTCTCAATAAATATCCCACTATAAAAACTTAATTGCTACAAAAATATTATTGCTGTACTCTTTGTGGTGGCAAAAAATTGGAAAATGAGGGAGTGTCACAATTGGTTTGTGGCTGAACAAATTGTGGTATATTGTGCTGAAAGGAAAGATGAACTGAAGGAATTCTATATGAACTGGAATGGCCTCCAGGAATTGATGTAGAGTGAAAGGAGCAGAACCAGGAGAACATTGTACACAGAGACTGAAACATTATGGCACAATCACATGTAACAGACTTTTCTAATAGAAGCAACACAATGATCCGGGACAATCCAGAGGAACTTAGGAGGAAGAATGCTGTCTACATCCAGAGAATGAACTGTGGCAGCAGAAATGCCAAAGAAAAATATATGATTGATTACATGGTTCGATGGGGATATGATTGGGGTTTTGGCATTAAAAGATCACTCTATGGCAATATGAACATAGAAATAGGTTTTGAACAATGATACATGTATAACCCAGGAGAGTTGCCTGTCAGCTCCAGGAGGGAGGATGAGAGAGGGGAGGGAAAGAACATGAATCATGGAAACATGGAAAAATATTCTAAATAAATAATTTTTAAATAAACTTAGTTTCTATTAATTGTTTAAATGATAGTGGGACACTAATCACTGAGTCAGTCCAGTGATATAAGGGACTATTTGTCTATTGATACTGGAGAGAACACATTAGAAGGAGGACCTAAGCAAATAGCAATAGAAATACTGTCCCTTAGAAACCTGATGCAGATATAACTAGTCAGCCCTCTAGGCATCCAACCCAGTGCAAGTGGGAGTTCAAATATGGACTTTCTGAGCTGACATGGGCTGCAATAAAATTAAATATTTATATATATTTGCATATTAATTTCTTCACCACCACCCTTTGAAATAAGAATTGTTATCCTCATTTTACAGATGAAGAAACAGGCACAGAAAGGTTAAACAATTTACCCATGGATGGTCATATTATTGGTGAGAATTTTGGTGGAAGACAAAAATCCAGTTCTACTCCAAATCTTTTAAGATGTTTCCAAACTATAAGACCAATGATTTTATGAGTCATAGCCCAGTGTAGCCAATGGTTTCTTTTTTTTCTTTTCTTTTCATAGACACAGATGTCTATATGAACAAGCAGTGACTTCAGCCTCTTAGCTGTGTTGGCTTCATAGAACTTGGATTTCCTTAGTGTCTGAGAGTGCCTGCCAAACTCCAAGTTGCATCCCCGAGGAAATAGCCACTGATCTCTCATTACTTACAAGCCAAGTGTTTGGGTGAATATTTTAGGTACTGCTCCTTCCATATCTAGGAAGTGGCAAACTTTTGAAAAGTCTAATGTTATGTTTTCTCTGTGGACTCTCTCTGTCATTCTCTCATCTTGCCTTACAATAATTTCTGGAAAGATGCTGCTTTCCCAGCTGCAGTGAAGGTCATGGACTCCCTGTGAACTCTACAGCACTGAGACATCAGTCTGGTTGGATCAACAAAATTCTATGGCCAAGTGGTATTTGTCTATGGGTTGTATAGAGAGAGGATCAGAGATTTTGAGCTGGAAGGAATCTTAGAATTCTCATTGGTCCAACCCTCCTCATTTTATAGATAAAGGGACAAAGAGACTTTTCCAGACTCTCACAGCTTTTGTCTGAGACAGAATTTGAATTCAAGTCTTCATAACTCCATGTCTAGTGCTTTAGACACTGTACCATCCTGCCTCTCTGAGCATTTGTGCTGTGTGTGCATGTTGTATATGTGTGTATTTCCATGTTCCTTTGAGTGTTTACAAATTCTTGAGGAGTCTTCCTTGCCTGAATTCAGGAAATTGAACCTGTTTGCTCTCCTCCTCCCAAATTGGAAAGTCCCTAATCTTTCCTCTAATTAGAATTCTAAAAACTAATGTACTGTTTCCTTTTAATTAATTGGTCTTATTTGATTGTTTTTAATGTGTAAAAGTCTGTCTCTCCCTGTATTCAGGGACCAGCCCTGAGCTGAAGAATGGATCTGGTCCTGATTTCTTGGGCAATTGGCATGCACTGATAAATCCATATCAATAAATCCTCAGATTTGATAATTTGATAAATACTTGGAAGATCAAACCTTTGTTTCTTCAGTCATTTTATATTTCACCTGCCACATATGAACCTGTATTTGTATAAAGTCTATGGCCCTTGACAAGTATTCTTTCAGCTCTATACGTTAGTGACCCATTTTTCACTTTGGCTGATCTTAAAATAGAATTCATTTGGTACCATATTTCATGGCCAGGAAATCAGTGGGAACTGCAGAATCACAGAATTTCAAATTAGAACAGAACTCAGAGGTCATCTTGATCAATATCCCTCAGGTAGGATTACACAGCCTATTCAGGAACAAAGTAGTCATGAAGAATTCATTACCCATCATGGCAGCCTATTTCACTTCTATGCAATTCTAATATTTGAAAGTTCGGATTTCTTCACCCTTACTTTCAATTAGACTATTTTTGCAATATCTACCCATTGATTCTTCCCCCTAGCAAACAGAAAGAGTCTAAATCTTCCATACAACAGCCATTCAAATCCTTGAAATCAGCCATCAGATCCTACCCATGCTTTCTCTTCTCCAAGATAAATGGCTATAGTTCATATAGCATTCTAGTACAAATCCTTGAATATCCTATTTTTCTAGCCTGATCAACATCTTGCACAAATGTCAAGTTTTATCAGTGACCTTGAAATGGATCAATGCTTGGAACTCTGTACAAATACTACTGATATGGTCAGACCAGGTCATAGAACAATGGGACAAACAATGGCATTTCACGGTGACTTGATTTGCATTAGATTTCCTTTTGCTGCCATGCCACATTATTGATTCACATTGAGTGACAAACTTGGGAAATGTATGTTGATCTGAAAAGTTAATGATAATTATGGTTAGCGTTTATGTAGCAATGGATATGTGCCAGGCACTTTACAAATATTATGTCATTTAATCCTTACAACAACTCTATTGTTGTTATTCAGTCTTTGTTTTTGAAGAGAACCAGTTACATCACAGGGATCTTGACTGTACATCAATTGGATTTAAATAAGGCAGGGTATGTCCCTTGCACATGCTATAGTTTCTTGGAGCTATAGTTGAGAATTGGGTAAAAGGTAGACACCCAAGGTGGATGCGTAGTCCTGAAAAGGACTCAGAAAGTCCTCACACTGAGGTGCTAGCCTTTGATGAACATCCCATGCACCCCAACAACCCTCTAATAGATACTGTTATTATCCCATTTTATAGTTGAGGAAACTGAGGTTAAGTGACTTTCCCAGGGTCATATAGCAAGTAAGTTTCTGAAGCCAGATTTCAATTCAGGTTTTCCTGACTCTATGTACAGAGTTCTATCCACTTGCCACATAGCTACCTCTGAACTTAATATTACCTAAAACCCCCAATTTTTTCCTCATGGATTATTATCCAATTGTGCCTATATTTGTGCAGTTGATTTTTTCTTAACCCAGTGTGAAACTTTACATTTATCCCATGAAATCTTACTAGATTTGATCTTTTTTTGAGATTTTCTTGGATACTAATTTTGTTGTCTAAGGTGGTAGCTATATCTCTAAGTACATGAGGATTCAATAGGTTCCCAGTGAAGTCCTTCTAACAACATAGCCACTAAGCTTTCCTTTCTCTCTGGTTAAGAATAAATACTGTAGGCATCTGTTAGATAATGAATAGAGAGATTATAGTCCAATGGTTGCAAACAGGTAATTAAACTCCCCAAATACTTACCTACCCATGAAAACCTATCTAGGTGGTTAGAGGTATGATATAACGGCCAGTGATTCCCAAAGTGGGCGCTACCACCCTTTGGTGGGTACTGCAGCGATCCAGGGGGTCGGTAATGGCCACAGGTGCATTTATCTTTCCTATTAATTGCTATTAAAATTTTTAAAAATTAATTTCCAGGGGGCTAAGTAATATTTTTTTCTGGAAAGGGGGCAGTAGGCCAAAAAAGTTTGGGAACCACTGAATTATAACCAGTCACCAAATTCTACCTCTTTTTTTTCCCTCAAATTCATTTTTTTTAAGGAAAACTTGAATTTGACACTTTTAGATGTGTTACTCTGGGTAAGCTTTAATTTCCTCATCAACAAAATAGGGGATAATAATAATAATAGTTTCAATAATAGGTAATAATAACACCATTTTTGCAAGAGTCAAAAAAGAAACTCAAATGTTTTTCTAATTCTTCTAGGACAAAATTCAAACTACCTTGCTTGGCATTTCAAACCCTTCATCATCAGGTTCCAGATTATACCTTTCCACTTTCATTATAAATTCTTCTCCACATTTTACTCTCCATAAAAATCAAGCTGACTTCCTTGGCGTTCCCCTTATATTACTGTTGAACAGCTTATCTATGTTTACTGTGATGAATTTCATAATGTCTGGCTTGGGATCTCTATGACTTCCTATTATGTGTATAAGATTATAATCTCATTTTATAAAAGTTTGTTACTGCAACTTCTATTCTTCCTCTCTCTAAAGAGCGTAAATGAATCAGTATTTCCTGCTGCAGAATAGATATGTACAACATATCTAGGTATTTGAATATACAGACATTCAATACAGGGAGAAGACCTGGGATTTTATAGAAAATTCCCAGATGAGAAAATTCCAACCAATCACAGATTGCCACCTTTTCTATACCTTGAAGCCTTAGAAGTTTTCAAAGAATACCCAGGACATAAGTGATTTGCTCAATGTCGCATAGCTGGTTAAGGGAGAAAATGTGTATATAGTGCCTACTATGTGTCAGAGGGCAGCTAGGTGGCACAGTGGATAGAATACCTGGCCGACAGTCAGGAAGACACATCTTTCTGAGTTCAAATCTGGCTTCAGACACTTATTACCTGTGTGACCCTGGGCAAGTCATTTAACATTAACTGCCTCAATTGCTCATCTGTAAAATGAACTGGAGAAGTAAATTACAACCACTGCAGTGTCTTTGCCAAGAAAATCCCAGATGGTTTCTTGAAGAGTCAGACATTACTGGAACAACTGAATAACAACAAAAATGTGCCAGGCATGGTACTAAGCATTTTACAAATATTATCTCGTTTACAACATAATACATGAAACATTTGGTAAATGTCTGTTATGTGCCATATATTTAAGCCCTGGGGATACAAACAGGATAAAGAAAGATAGTCCCTGCCCTCAAAGAGTTTACTTTAATGAGGGAAGACAAGACATGAATAAAAAGACTGGAAAAGAGTGGAAGAAGACCAGGGGGTACTCAGTGCAGAATCATGGCAACTGGTTGTATGCATAGGGGGAATCCAGATATGCCACCTTTGTAAAGGAGGTAGTGGTACTCGAGGTATGGAGGTGGGAGATGTAACAATATTAATCAGTTAGGGAGAATTCACCACCTGAGGACTGACTCTAGCCGAGGACTTTCTGTGTGAGTTATCACATCTGGTGACAAAGGTCTCTCCAAAAATATAAATAAATAAATAAATGATTATGTGGCAGTGTCTGTCCACTAGGGAGAGAAGAAAAGGACCCATGTGTAATACTTACATAACTAACAAAAGATTTTTAAAGAGTCATTCATACAACCAACTAATATAGAAGTGGATTTGAAAGCAGGATGCTTCAATCACCAACTATACTTCTAAATTGGAAGCATGGTATGGTAGCCCTCAAAGGTGGCTTCCCTTTTTTCAAGGTCCTTTGAAAGTGTCCCAGGATGTTGATTAATGGGGAGCAAAGTGTTATTTGCTGCCTTTCCTTTCAGATCTGTGCTTTGAAACCTTTGTGCTCAGTAATTGGTTGAGAGGGTTAAAGAGAAGGAAAATAAAATATTCCCTGATTCAAGGGTGACTAACAAAGAGGATATGGAAGGTCTTACCCAAAATGCATGTTACTATGGGGTTTTCTGAGCCCAGATGGATACTTTATCTCTAGGATTATTATTGGGTAAAGAGCAGGGAGAAACCTTAGCTAGTGTTAGGGGTAAAAACAACAACAACAAAAAAAAACAAAAGCAAGGGATAAGTCATATTTCACAGGATACATTCCAAGTAGGATAAGCATAAATCTTCCCAGGTTCTGGCTCTCAAATTATTTGGGAAATACTAAAAGAAGGGCCTTAGGTTGTTCTGTTAAATGAGAAAGATGAAAGGCTAGAGAAGTGCTTATAATTTTATTTTCCCCTTTGGAATTCTACATATGAAGTAATAACTTAGATTATATAGGGTAGGGGGAGCAAACTTCTAGTACACAAAGATCCCAACCAGATTAGGATCTTACTTTCTAATATAGTTATATATGATTATGTATATATGTGCATATATATTCATAGATAGGTAGGTAGATAGATAATGTGTGTATATAGATATATAATATGAATATACATGCTTTATATAGCAGGGTTTTTTTTTTTGCTTTTGTTTGAGATGGGGTCTCCGTATCTTGCCCTGGCCCAAAGAGGAAAGGTCATTCACTGGCCCAATCCTGTTGCTGATCCTCTAAAAAGTTTTGACCCACTCTGTTCCCAACCAGGGCTTGTTTTCCCTTTCTTAGGTGCCTTGGTAGTCCTTCACTCCAAGGGGTTTACCATATTGGTGTCAGGCATAAGGCAGATAAGTGACCCAATGGCCACAGCCTCTAGTAGTAGAAATTATAGCTGTGTACCACTTTGCCCATTTTTTCTTACATGTATATGTAGATAGAGATAGATAGATAGATAGATAGATAGATAGATAGATAGATAGATACATACATACATACATACATACATACATAGATGGATGGATGAAGAGAGAGAGGGAGAGAGAGAGAGATTTGGGTTCCTTTGAAATCCTATGTATCTCTTGTGGAAATCAAAAACATTATTCTGATAAAGAGTCTATAGGCTTTACCAGACTGCCAGAGGAGTTCCTGATCCCCCTTCTCCCCAAAGGTTAAAAGTCTCTGTTCTAGAGCAAGCTGCCTATATAATGAGGAGCTTGCACAATGAGAGCTTAGATATTCAAGCAGAGTGATCTCTTCTGCTTATAGCCAACCTATTTGGATGCTTGGGGGACTCGCTTCCAGAAAAGTGGAATGGAGGACCTCTCTGCTCCAGGGTCCCACAGCTAGGAAGTGTCTGGGGTCAAATTTGAACCTAAGACCTCCCATCTCTAGGCATGGTTCTCAATCCATTGAGCCACCCAGCTGTCCCCACTTTCACAGATTTTTTAAATGAATGCCAGAACCTGCAAATTGATCCTATATTTTTTTTTTCAAAATTAAGGCTAACATGAAAGATTGATAAGTAGGTTTTCAGAGGGTAATGACAGGATTTATTTGATAAAAATGTAATATTTTGGTTACCTCCAAACTATATGCTCATCTTATTTTCCTTGATTTTTCTGAGGCTCACAACCAATACTCTAAGGAGTTTTCTATTTATTACTTAAAAGAATGCACCCTTCTTCTGTGAGTCTCTAAAAACCTGAAAATTAATCAAACTCAGTGTATGTGGGCCTTTGGGCAAGAGCCTGGGCTGCTTCTATATACACTGCTTGAAGCTAATGTGAGATGCCATCTGGTCCTGGCTTGGTTTATCCGTCTCTAGGTCTGAGCAGGCCTGGCCCTCATCAAAACTGGCAGTCAGGAGCCAGGCTGCCCTGTTCACGAGCAGCCCCTTTTATGTGACCAGCATCTCAGTTTGCCGGCTGATTCAGTATTCTACATGCACTCCTGCACACCTCCTGATAGAAATTGGGCTGAGAAACTCAATGACCTGAAAGTATTAATAACGATAGTCTCCCACATTATCAACATCTCTAAGGGATCTTTGTTAGGGTCGTTCTTATAAGACATTCCTATTCCTGAACCCATGCCTTAGCACACTTGTTCCCCAGACCTGTAATGCTCTCCTCACTTATCTTTTAGAATTCCAATTTAGAATCCCCAAACTTCCTTCAAGACCCAAATCAGTTGTAGCATATGATTGTGATGGAATACCTACTGTGCTATAAGAAATAATGAGCAGGTTAATTTTGGAAAAGCATGGAAAGATCTACATGAAGTTATGAAGAATGAAATGAGCAGAACCAAGAGAACATTATATATAGCAACAGTAATTGTGTTTGAAGAATGACTTGTATACATTCATCTCTAGAGAAAGAAATGATCAACAGAAATAAGTAAGACATAGTGTGTGTGTGTATATATATATATATATATATATCAAGTGATATTTGCCAAAAGATGCCTTTTCTAATAGGGGGAGGGGAATGTGGCAGTCAATGGCAGTTCAATATAACAAGCAAATAAATACATTTTAAAGAAAAGGAAGAAGGGAAGGAAGGAAGAGGAGGGATAAAGGAAGGAAGGAAAGAAGCTGAAGGAAGTAAGCAGAAGGAAGGAAGGAAGGAAGGAAGGAAGGAAGGAACGAAGGAAGGAAGGAAGGGTGAAAGGGAAGAAGGAAGGAAAGAAGAAAGGAAGGGAGGAAAGGAGGAAGGAAAGAAGGAAGGAAGGAAGTCACTTTCTTTTTCCACCTCATCCTTACTGATAAAATACCAGATAAATAAAGTATCAGCCCAAAGGCAGCCTTCTACCTAGCAGAGGGGATAGGGAGGCATGCAAATAACTTTTAACACAAAATGAAGTATGACAAATGGATAGATGAGGTACCAACCCTATCCATCTTACAAGGTAATCTTGAACTTCCTTTTATGAGAATCAAATGATATCATGGATCTATGCTTTGAATTTATCAAATATTCATGTCATCATTATTACACAGATAAATAACATGTATATAGAAATTGTGCATTGCATATTATTTGAGATTGTGTGATACAGACTATCGACTCAGTGCTACTTGCTTTACTTCCTGCTTAGTCATTGATTCTCATGATCATGGTAACTGATTTTAACAATAGCAATTATAATGTGGCTAGAGATGTCTCATGACCAGGTCTTGACAACAATATAGGTGAAATGAACCAAAATCACTTCATTAGGTGATCCAGTCACCTAACGGGGATCAGAGGATTTTCAATTTGAAATGCCAGAAGTTGGATTTCTAAGCTACATTGGCTTACCCCAGGCCCACAGATCACTTGGTCATGTTCTTTGGTGACCTGAGCTTGGTGTGAGATTTTAGGGGAAGGAGGAGCAGTTGTAGCTTACTCTCTAGATACTCTTCTCTAGGTCATCTCTGTGAAGGTGTTCTCTCTTCTCAGGGCTATGTCTGGGTTCTCAGACCTATTTCTTGATGGTCACATATTCAAGAGCCCTTCCATGGTAGGGATTTCTGTACCCTATGATAAAAATCCTAATGAAGTCAACAAGTATTTATTTTAAGTGCTTGCTATGAGCCAGGCTCTGTGCTAAGCTCTAGAAATACAAATAAAACAGAAAGAAAGACAGTCCCTGTCATCAAGGAACTTACATTTTTTTTAAACCTTCCCTTCCCACTTAGAATCAATATTATGTATTGGTTCTACAGCAGAAGAGCAGTAAGGGCCAGGCAATGGGGTTAAATGACTTGTCCAGGGTCACACAGTGAGGAAGTGTCTGAGACCAGACTTATTTGAACTCAGGACCTCCAGTCTCTAGGCCTGGCTCTCAATCCACTGAGCCACCCAGCTGCCCCAAGGAGCTTACATTCTAATGGGAGAAGACTGCACATAAAAGGAAACTGAAAAGAGGTGGAAGAGTGGGGGTGATGTAAAGGTACCCAGTAATTTGGCATGGTAAAGAAAGTTCAGAAGGCAGCCAGGAGAGGAAGGAGATATGGTCCACCTTGGTGGTCTCCTCAGAGAAGCTCTAAGAGGAGTTCTTCATCAGAGTGTAATGATGAAAAGAAAACTCTTTATTTTTACCTAACAAAAACTTTTATTTAAAGAAAAATCACCAGAGTTCCAATAGCCTGAAATTGACTATCCCTGCTACACCCTGAATCTAGTTAGATTCAAAAGGTCCCTCCCTAGCTTGGGATTGTTCCACTCATAGAGCAATCCCACACCAGGAAGTGTGTGGGGGGGGATCCCCGGGGGATGCTGGGGGATGCAGTCCCCGGGCCACAATATTTTTAAAACTCACAAGAGGAAGGGGCCACAGAGTAGAGGATGCTTCCAACGTTTGAATTCCCGGGCTAGAGTGAACTTTGAGGATGAAGAGTTTTCTGGGGCATGATGGGAAAAGTCCAGTGTGCAGCCTAGAGAAGAAAGTGGTTCTCCTTAGTGAGGTCTAGCATGTGCCCCTTAACATAAACTGCGGGCTCATAGCTTGAGAGCTGAAAGGGTCCTCAGAGGCCATATGAAGCCCAAGTCAAACCTCTTCCTTTTATGAGCAAGGGAACTTTGGTCCAGGGAGGTAAGTGATCAGTCCAAGGTCACACCAGTAGTAATTGTTAGAAGTAAGATATGAACCAAGGTCCTCTGACTCCAGAATTGCTAGTCTTTCAACTGATCCAGAATGCCCAATTTGTTCAGATTGAGGCATGCCATCAGGATCCTTGGTTCATGATTGGTTTAAATCATATTTTTATCTGCATTGTCTGTCTCAATTCATTGCAATGATCATTCTAACTTCTAGTGACACATCTATATGTTCTGCTGAGGTGCAAAACCCTCACAAGATTTTTGTCCTAGGCTTCCTCTCCTCTCCTCTTTCCTCCCTCTATACTACTTTGCTTGGTGATCTAATCAGCATCTGGGAAATCAAATTACATCTCTATTCAGTTGATTCTCAAATCTTCCCATCCTACTCTAACTTCTCTGCTGACCTCTGCTGCCTTTTAGACATCTTGAGCTGGATGTCTAGCCTACATCTTAAATTCAACATTTCCAGATTTGAAGTCATTAACTTTTCCATTGACCCCCTACACTCCATTTCTCAGTACCAGTCATTTTCTCTGCCTCTGCCCAATGCTTGGAGTGCCATCTCTTCTCATTTCTATCTCCTGGCTTCTCTGGCTTCTTTTGATTCCTAACTAAAATCCCACCTTCTACAGGAAGCCTTTCCCAATGCTTCTTAATTCTAGTGTCTTCCCTTTGTTAATTATTTCTTATTTATCCTGTATGTAGTTTGTCTGTGCTTATTTATTTGCTTGTTGCCTCCTCCATTAGATGATGAGCTCCTTGAGGGTAGAGAAAATCTTTTGCCTTTCCAGAGTTTAACAGTATCTTGCACAAAGTAGGCATTTAACAAATATTTATTGAGGATGTCTGCCAAAAATTACATTCAAGCTCAATGGATTCAAATGCAAAACTATAGACCCCTGTCTGCTTATGGTGCAAATATGGGGAATTTTCACATATGCTGACCTAGGAAGGCAGACGGAAAAGCATTGTCAGTATGTGTGTGATATGGGGGAATAAATCTTCTCTTCAACTGAGAATTGTATGTGATGAGGCATCCCTAGAAAGTTAATAAGATATCAATGGATAGAGGCGTATCCCTACCTTGGAATGAGGGAGATCTGAATTCAAGTCCTACCCCTGAGACATACAAGCTCTGAGACTTTGACCAACACACAACCACTCAACACCACAGGCAAATCTCTTAAAACTTTAAGTGATAGAGGAAAGGAGATGAGCATGAGTAAAGAGAGTTTCCATGCCAAGGAGTAATCGGCATCAATGAAATCACAGGACTGAATTCCAAAAAAGAAAATGTAACCAAACATGAATCAGACCCATCTGTTTGAATCAAAGTTTACCTGTTTTCTGCCCTTATAGATCCAGACTTACATCCTACCCCAAATTCCTATTTATCTTTCAAACTAAAAATTTTATTGAGGCCTTCCATTTTCTATGCCATGTGCAATTCTTTCTACCTGCCCTTTGCACAAACCTTCATTCTTGTACCAAAGGCAGGAGAGAGGGGGAGAAGGTTAGGCAAAGCCATTGAAACATCAGTCTCATCTGATAGTGTATGCAGGATTTGGCCCCCATAGTCAAAGACCTCTTTAATGAAGAGAGGGAAATATTTCATTATCAGTTCTTTGTAATTACCTATTTATCCTGAAGAGTGAGATCATACCACCAAGGCCGCTGGACCCTTCAGAATTAAGAAAACCATTCAGGAAAAACCAAATTGACAAAATCATTGCATTTGAAAATCCATCTGGGCCTGGAGTTCTTTCCTTTGGGAATTTATTTATGGCTTGTTCTTGTCTGCTCTATGTTTTCTCTAACATAGCAGGTCCTCAATCCTAGACACCTAGACTATTGCCATAGCCTTCAGGTTGGCCTCTCTGACTCAACTCTGTCTCCAATACAGGCCATCTTCCAATCAGCTGTTGATGGAATCATTCTAAAGCTCACATATGGCCACAGGACCCCACACCATTGAACAAATTCCAGTGACTCTCTATTACCTTCAGGACACAGATAAATAATCTTCTGTTTTAATGGCTTTTAAATTCTTTCTTTATCTGCTCTACCCACCCAATTCCTCACCTTTTTTTTCTTAGAACCCTAACTTTTTGTCTTAGAATCAATCTAAGTATTGGTTCCAAGGCAGAAGAGTGCAAGGCAATTTTGGGAATATGTGACTTGACCAGGGTCACACAGCAAGGAAGTGTCTGAGGTGAGATTTGATCCCAGGTCCTCCCATCTTTAGGTTTGGCTTTCTATCCAATGAGTCACCTACCTGTCCTTATCTTTCTAGCCTTCTTGTGCTTTACTCCCTTTTGAATATAACTCTAGCTTACCTGCTCTTCTTTGCACAAATTATTCCATCATTCTATTCTATTCCTTTTGATTGACTCTCCCCAAGTCTGGTATGCTCTCTCTTCTCTTCACATTTTGACTTCCCTCACTTCCTTCAAGTTTCAGTTTAAATCCTAGCTTCTAAGAAAAGTCCTTCTGTCAGTCTGGCCTCAGGCACTTCATCTCCACTGCCTAGTCTTTACTCCTCTTTATGCTTAGTATTGATTCGAAGACAGAAAGTAAGCATTTTTGTAAAAAGGCTTTTCTGGTTCCCTTCAACCTCAAGTCTTATCTCTGAGATTACCTCCATTTTACTCCATCCAATTTACACTTGTATGTACCTATATTTTGTATATTTTATCCCCTATTTAGAGCTCTTCAAGGGCAGGGCCTATGCTTTAGCCTTTATTTGCATCCCCAACATTTACCAAAGTACTTGGCACAGAGCAAATACACAATAAATCCTTGTTGACTTGTTGACTGACATTCAGCTCCAATAGCTCCTTACCTCACTATTAAGGGGACAGAAATGTGATTCAGCAGCTGGAACAAATGACTTTTCATTAGGCTTTTTACAAGACGGTTTTGGTCAAATTACTGCTAAATAAGGCCAACAAGGGATGCCTACCCAAATCTGGTTATAGTCGCTTTCCATTTTCAGAACATTGTAAGAAGGCTCTGCATTATGGTCCCCAGTGAAAGTTGAATTGAGGTCTTCAGTCTCCTAGTGGCTATATATGCTAGTAGAATGAAGATATTATGCCTTCTGGAGGGTTGAATAATTTTAACAGTTGTGCTACACCCTGGAAAATACAAGGGAGCAATGTTCAAAACAAAGATGGGAGAAAGAAGTGGGTTTAGACAAACTATTTTTCTGTTTTTCTAGCCTTTAGTATTGGACAAGACTGAGCATAAGAAGGAAGCAGAGGGATAGGTGGGAGGAATAATTCCATTTTTCATTTGTTTCATTCCTCCTTCCTTTCCTTTTCACAAGTATTTGTTATTTCTCTCGATACCAAATAATTTTTTTCAAAATAAAAAAAAAACCCTCAATAAGAATGCTTGGTCAAGCAAAAACAAACTTTCACATTGACTGTGTCCCAAAACGTGTGTTGCCTTCTTTCAAGTAATTATATGTTAAGATGAGTAGCATGTTTCATTTTTATTCTTCTGAGTCATAGTTTGCTATTATACATTGATTAGATTTCTGAAATCTTTCAAAGCTGTTTTCTCAATAATGTTGCTGTCATTGTAAAAATTGTTTTCCTAGTTCTGCTTACTTCACTCTGTACCAGTTCAAAGAGATCTCCTCAGTTTCCTTTAAAATTGTCCATTTTTTCTTTTCTTAAAGCACAACAGAATTCCATTACATTCACATACTGTAATTTGTTCAGTCACTTCCAAACTGATGGAAGTACCAATTCTTTGCACCACAAAAAGAGTTACTCTAAATATTTTATGTGTACAAATCCTTTTCCTCTTTCTTTGATCTCTTTGGGGTATGGATCTAGTAATGGTATTACTGAGTCAGAGGGCAGGACAATAATTTCTTCTTTGTCTTTCTTTGTGTTTCCAAACTTTGAAAGTCTTTGAGTGTAAGGAAGACTTCAGCAGAAACAATAAAAGAAGTCTGCCACTGGATGTATTTTGAATTTGGTTCTGCTTTAATTTCATTAGATCAATTGTTTCCTTTCAAACTGATCAGATCACATTCCTTCCTCTCCCTTGTCATATTTAAACCAGATAGGATCTCATATCTGGCCATTTTTCTTACTTAGTGTTTGTGTATGTGAGCATGTATATGGTTCTTCTTCCTGGTTGTTGACACTGGAAAAGATTCTGGTTATTACAAAGGATGGACTCAGGACTTTGTCTTTCACTGTTAAAACACAAGGTCAGTTTAACAGCCACAAGCCAGACAAGCTCGTGTTATTTTTTAAAAATCTATTAATACCTTAAACTGCCCTGTAAGATTTACTTCAACTGCAATCTCTTCTACCCAGCCTGAAAATGCAGCCGTCCCTGGGATGCATAATGGGGTGGCATTTGGCAGCCATTTAAAGCTTCCAAGCTACATTTCACTGCTCTGCTAAAAAATGAGGGAGGCCAGTTTCAATCAAAGGGCAGGAAAATATTTCCAGGAAACTAATCATTCTGTAATATAATCTGCTGCCAATCCAGAGGGATCCTTCTCTAGGGCCAGAGCAAAAAAGGGAGTTATGTTGAATGACCTCTAAGGTCATTTTCAGCTTTAAATTCAGTCTTACATTACTTCATAGGGATGAGGCAAGGAAAGTACTTAATAAACCTTAAAGTCCCATAAAATGTGAATTATTATTTTGCATTTATCCATTTCTTATTCATTTAACAAAATCTATTAGGTACTCACCATGTATACCAAACTCTGCTGAGTATTGTGAATAAATTAAAATTATGCTTATGGAAATTATAATCTAAGAAGGAAATGAGAAACTCAGATAATTATGATATAAAGAGTTACATTGTAAGAGCATTGATGAATTGCCATACAAAATGCTTTATAGAGATCTAAAGGGGAGGGTTGATAGATAATGAGTTGGAGGTCAGAGGAAATTTTGTGGAGGAGGTGGAATTTTGGGTCAGAAATGCAATTGATAGGGAGGGAAAAGAGGGAATTCAGGGTATGGAGAATAGAGTAATAGAAGCACAGAGTTAGGCTCATGAAGAATGTGTTCAGGAAAACTTCTGCTTTCCAGTTTTACTCATATAGTGTCTGGAGGAAAATAAGGTTGAAAAACTGGTCCTATATTATGAAGACACTTGAATGTAAGCCAGAGAGGCTTAAAGTTTCTATCAAGTTGGTAAGAGGGAGTCACTGAAAATTTTTGACCAATGGAGTGATTTGAATAGATCTACAGAAAGAAAAAATGATTTCTGTTAGTCAATCAATAAGTAAGCAATAAAACTGGTGATAAAGGCATGTATGAAAACGGTTGGTTTGTTTTTATCCTTTATACTCATCAAAAGATGTCCAAAACCGAACTCTTTCTCTTTCTTCCCTAATCCTCCTCTCTTCAAGCTTCTCTATTTCTGGTGATATCTTTTGCCCTTCATGTGTAAATTGGAGTTAAGTGAGGCAGAGCTATACGAAGTTGTTGATCTCATTCTTTGTTCCCAGTCATCGAAGTCCAGTGACAAAGTCAAGATGACTGAGGATGGCTTGGGATGCAGTGAATAACTTGGGCCTCTCCAATATCTAACCACGCTTTAAATACTTCACAACACTCATAGAGAAGGGGCCATATGTGAGAGATGTTGTGAAGATAGAAATGGCAATATTTGAGAATGAATTGGATGTATTGGGTTGGGGAGAGGGAGGAGTTGAGAATCATCCTAAGTTATGAACCTGAAAGACTGGCAAGATAAAGGTGACTTCAATAGAAATAGAGAAGCTTGAAGAGAGGAGGGTTTAGGAGGAGAGAGAAAGAGTTTAGTTTCGGACATCAATTTGATATTTCAAATTGATTTTTCAATTTGAATCAATCAAATTTGATATTTCAAATTCAAATTTGATAATTCCAAATTCAAATTTGGACACCAATTTGATATTTCAAAGAACCAACTGGTTAGTTGACACTGAAAATAGGGGAGAGGCTGGGGCAGGGGTCCAAAACCTATATTAGGGTAGAGAAAGGGTGATGGTAGAGAAGTTGTGCAAAAATGTAAGGTTCCAGATAATGGTGATAAGAGATTACACTGGAATGGAAGCAACAAGGAAAGGATAGTTGGGAGAGATATTACAGAGGTTGAATAGAAAACGTTGTAAGTGATTAGATGTCAGAATCAAGGAAGAACAAAAGAGTCTAATTTAACCCCAAGGCTCATTTCTAAACAACCCATTAGCATTTATTAGGCATCTTCTATGCTTCAGGAACTATGCTAGGCACTAGGAGGTACAAAGACAAAAATGAAACTGAATGGAGGGATTTTGTAAAACGTTGCATAAAAATGTGCAGGAATAGAGAAAGCAGGAAGGAGATGGAATGTTGGTGGCAGAAGGATTCTGGGTGCCAAAGGTGCCTGTGAAGAGACAGTTGGAACTTGAACTCTATGAGGAGAGACAACTCTGAGACTTTTCTCCTGGATGGAAATCATCCAAATCCAGAGAAAGTGTTCCTGATTGCGATCTAATATGATCCTGCATCTGTTCCTGATCCCTGGAAATTAATACCTGTGTGGTCTCAATCAAACTAGCAGTTTATCTTAAGGGTTAGCCCGGAGGGTGACTGGATTGAGCCATCAGTGTACCTCTCAACCTGATCAGCTAACAACCTAGAAACTTTGCTTCAATTATTTAGCCTAGGATTAGCTAATATAAGAAGAACATCTAGATAGAGAGGATTTCCAAGCTTGCCTAGACTGTGGCCAAGGGCAGAAGACTTTTGTTGTTCATTGGGGTGATAGTCAGGGATTCCTACTACCCTGTTTCCTGATCCAAGTTATCATCATACATTTTTAATAAACCATCATAAAGATCAATAGTAGTCAGATTTGAATGATAAGGGAAGAATATTTGATAAGTGGCGGTTATCCTGGATGAGATTATTTCCAGACTGGGTAACACACAATTTCCCAGTCAACCGTTTTGATCTCTTTCCCAGGTTAGCTGTGGCAGAAGAGGGAACCCTTGGAGGGCTAGGTTGAGCTAAGTTCTAGACAAAAGTCTATTCCAGCTCCTAAGGGGTTTCCCTGCATCTGTTACAGATAGCTGTAGTTCTTTCCCCTTGATTATACTGGCCAAAGACTAAGAAGCCCATGACAATAGGTTGTTGTTCTTCAGTTGTTTCAGTTGTGTCTGACTCTTCCTGACCCTATTTGGGATTTTCTTGGAAAAGACACCAGACTGATTTGGCATTTCCTTACCCAGCTGATTTTAGAGATGAGAAAAGTACGGTAAACAAGGTTTAAATGACTTGCCTAGGGTGTCACTGTTGGTAAGTGTCTGAGGCTGGAATTGAACTCAGATCATCATCCTGACTCTATCCACTGTGCCACACAGCTGCCTGGTAATGGATAGTCACTAGAGTTTATTGAGCTAGAAAAGTATCTGTTAAGATCTATGCCTTGGGAAAATTTCCTTGGCAGTTGTATGGAGGATGGATTGGAAAGGGGGAAACTAGAGGCAGAGAGACCAATTAGGAGACAGTTATACTTTGAATATGAGAAACAGGATGATCTGTGACAGCAAAGATAAAGGAGGAAGAAACTTATAGAACATGATAATGAGCTCAGTTTGGACATGTGCTGGATTACTCTGGAGAGTTTTTATTTTCCCTCCACAGGTGGGGAGTTGCAAACCTGATCTGAATATCCTAATGGCAAATTATTTGTTGATACACTAAAGATGAATGCCTTTGGCTCGTCTTACTGCAGGATGATTGTATACAGCTCCATTCCTTCCTCAGCAGAGATGTAGCATGGTGGTGCTGGACCCTTTGAGAGAACTGTACTAATGACACTCTTCTACCAGATATGGACAGATAGGCAGGAAGGAGAAGAAGGTTCATTTTTCATTCAGTGTCCTCCTGTCTGACACTTGCCTGGGACTGCTGCTTGCGGTGCAGTGGAGATGAACTATATGAAAGGGGGGATATTGCCCAGGGAAATCAAGGACATAAATGAACAGCCTCAAGCCTGTTCATTTGCTGGGAATGCAATAAGCATATGATGGACACACAGGTAGACAGGGCACTCTGTGTGGTTTTCCAAGCAACAAATGGCTGTCTGCTTTGTGCACACCTTGTAATAATGCTGGAATCGCTCAGCCCTGAACTAAAGGATAATTTTTGCAGCCTGGAGTGACATGGCTGTTTAGCAGAAGAAAAATTTCAAGCCCACTCAGAGGTTTTGAAATATTGGGAAAATCTTTCATCCATAAGGGAGGTCACTGAACTCATGGGAAGAGCTTAGGACCCTATTTGATGTGTATGTCACTAAAAATAGCTACCTTTTAATACATAATAAGTGAAACAAGGAGAAAAAAATCAAGATAGTCATTGTAAATTTCAAGGAGGCATAGATCCAAAGGTAACCTTAGAGGTGACCTAGAACAATTTGCTCCTTTTACACATGAGGAAACTGAGGCTTAGTGACCAGCCCATGGTTACACAGTTATTTAACATCAGGACTAGGTTCTAGGTCTTTAGATCCTTAGTCTACTATTTCCTTCTCTGTCTTCAAATTCCTACCTGGTTCCATCTGTCATCCTCACTTTCTTAATGGTTTTAATAGTTATTTGGAATTAACTTACTGTATCAGCTGAATGAATATCTGTAGCAATCTTCCTTCTTGCTGATCATTGGATGTAACACCTTGAGCTTATCTTCACACACAAAGAACTGAAGGAATTTCCTATGTCATTTTGGGTCCTAAAACCATTCTACTTGAAGTATCAGACACTCACGGAACTAGTGGCAGATTATCACCTTATATAAAAAAGTCCAGCTGATCAGCCTTCAGTGCCACTGAAAACCAACTGACCATTTCTATCTTTGGTTTAGATTTCTGTGTCCAGGGTATGATACAGTGGAATGCATGCTAGATTTGCAGTCAGTGGACCTGGGTTCATGTTACTTGCACATCTTCAATAAATCACTTAACCTCTTTATGCCTCAGTTTCTCATCTATAAAATGAAGGAGCAAAACTAGAAAACCTTCAAGGTCTCTTCTAGCTCTTAGATTTATGATCTCATACTATTTTTGCTCTCTGAGTTTATTTTATCTTACTTCCTTTCCCATACATAGAAGTAAAGATGCATGTGAAAAACATGTGAAAAAAACTTCTACCTCAGGTGAAAGTAGAAATAGTCTAATTGAGTTAAGTATATAAGGTGGTAGGACTTAAGGGTAACGGGGTGGAATCAGGATTTCCCAGGGAGCAGAGGAGAATGGATGACATTTACAGAGGTACAAATGGCAGCCAAGTGGCTCAGTGGATTGAATGCCAGGGTTGAAGTTAGGAAGACTCATCTTTTTGGGTTCAAATCTGGCCTTAGACACTTACTAGCTAGTGATGGGAGAAATGCCCTCAGGCATGAGTGGAGCCTGGGAGGGGAGCAACTCCCTCTGGCACATGTGCCATAGGTTTGCCAACATGGGTCTACAGCATTCTGTCTGCGTGAAGGAAGACTGTGTTCCATAGATGATAATGTACTGGAATTAGTACCAGTAAGACCTGGGTTTGAATCCTTCCTCTGACACTTATTAGCTGTGCAATCATTAGCTAATTCCTTAACTCTTCTGTGTTATAGATCATTTTCCTCATCTGGAAAATAAGAATAATAAATAGTACAGTTACTAACTACCTCACAAGGTGGTTGTGAGACTAAAAGAAATAAATCATATAAAAACAATTTGCTAATTTGCAAGTATTTTATCAAAGTCAGCTGTGATGATGTGATCTTAAACTAATAATAATGGCAGGGAATGAGAGTTATCTAAACTCTGCATTGTCCTCAGGCCCTAGCAGAGTGTGCTTTATTCTGAAGGTTCCCCATTGCCTTGAGGATCAAATATAAAATCTTTATGTTTGACTTTTAAAACCCTTCGTGGGGGCAGCAGAGTGCTCTGGGAATAAAAAGCCAAGTCTGGAGTTGGGAGGTCCTGAGTTAAAATCTAGATTCTGATACTGCCTAGATGTATGATGTTGGGCAAGTCACTTAACCCCAATTGCCTAGTCCTTACCACTCTTCTGATACTTGATATCAATTTGAAGACAGAAGGTAAGAGTTTTTATTTTTAAACCCTTAACTTCTGTGTATTGGCTGCTAGGTGGAAGAGTGGTAAGGGTGGGCAATGGGGGTCAAGGGACTTGCCCAGGGTCACACAGCTGGGAAGTGTCTGAGGCTGGCTTTGAACCTAGGACCTCCCATCTCTAGGCCTGACTGTCAATCCACTGAGATACCCAGCTGCCTCAAGGTAAGGGTTTTTAAAAAAAAAATTTAAAGCCCTTCATAATCTGGCTTCTTTCTACTTTTCAAGTGTCTCACATTTTATACCTCTCCTTGTACTCTGTGGTTCTGTGACATGGACCTCTGTAAGTTAAGTTTTTGCAGGATTGAAAGAAGCCATGTTTGGGGGCAGGGCTGCCAGTTGAAACATTGGAAACTTGGGAGATTCCTGATGCCATGCCAGGGCATGAGACTTATCATCGGTTGGGGTTGCCCTATATAACACAGAGAGAAAGAGAGAGAGAGAGAGAGAGAGAGAGAGAGAGAGAGAGAGAGAGAGAAAAGCCTGACAGACTCAGTCTGGATCTGGGGTTCTGGGTGGGTAAGTGAAACCTTTCTCTCCTCAACTTATTGAGCAGGCTAGGGATTAAATAGTATACTTTGAGATTACAGTATCACTACTTAGTTTTAGGGTTACTTGACATCATTCATCAAACTGTTGTCATCTTCAAATTATACACAGAAGATTTATCCAACATATCCAACAAATTCTCATCAATCAAGCTGCAACCTGACCCATCTATAGGCAGGCAGTGCCATCTCCAGCAGGCCTGGGAGGCCTGGTATTCTGAAACTGTTGGACTGAATGCCTTTGGGCTAGGATTAGAATTTGTTTAATGTTTCCTAAACCCTCTTCCCTTCCCTCAGTTTCCCTGATTATTTAAACATCCCAAGTAAAATCCTTGTTACAAAGCTTAAACCATCTACTGACCTTTTGGTAGTTGTCCTGACAACGATAGTGAAAGAGGCAGCCTCAAAGGAGTTTCAGGGAAGTCCTGAAGGGACAGAGAGGTGTCCAGCTTCATCCTCAGAAGTTGTGACTGATTACAAATCATATCATTCGCAGTCAGATATGTTATTAATCTTCATCAGTAATATTTATAACACTAATTCGTCTATTATTTATTGATCGACAGTTAATTACCAGGAAACTAGTTTTCCTGAGGAACCATACTGTGATTGGTTGAGGGAATTCTAAAGGAAGTCTGATTATTCTCAAAGACTTCTTGTTGATACAAAGCTCTTCTACAATCTGGGGCTTTTTGCTACATTCCTCTGAGCCAGTACATCATCTCTACTGGTTCCCTCAACTATCATTACAAGCTCTTCATAATCTGGCTTCTTTCTACTTTTCAAGTGTCTCACATTTTATACCTCCCCTTGTACTCTGTGGTTCTGTGATATGGACCTTTGTTGTTCCCTGCACAAGAGAGTCCATTTCTCAGCTCTGGGCATTTTCTCTGGCTGTCCCCCAGGCCTGGAATGCTGCTTCCCCTCCTCACCTCCACCTCCTGACTCCTTCAAACTCTTATTAAAGTCCTACCTTCTACAAGAATCCTCTCTCAGTCCCCTTTCATTCTAGTGTCTTCAATCTATTGAATAGCTCCAATATACTCTGTGTATAGCCTACTTATGCGTTATTTGTGTACTTTCTCCCTCATTAAATAAGAGCTCCCTAAAAACAGGGACCAATTTTTTGCCCTTTTTTTGGTATCCCCAATGCTTAGTACAGTGCCCAGATCATAATAAACACTTCATAAAAGACACTTGACTGACTGATTGACTCTGGGTATAATGGGCAACTTAATAAATAAATTTGTATGGAATAAATGTGGATTTTATCTAGCTTTCCAGACTCATTTTATACTATTCCCCTTTGTAAACTCTACATTTCAGATAAATAAT
The DNA here is from genome assembly GCF_016433145.1 of Gracilinanus agilis. Classification (NCBI taxonomy): domain Eukaryota; kingdom Metazoa; phylum Chordata; class Mammalia; order Didelphimorphia; family Didelphidae; genus Gracilinanus; species Gracilinanus agilis. Next base: position 187,394,814 of record NC_058130.1, read on the forward strand.
TCCTTCATATTTGACTAGGGTACAATTTTGTTTCTTAAATTTAAAACTTGAGATACAGTTGACTTGGGATCCAGAAAGACCTGGGTTCAAATCCTGCCTCTGACATGTTCTGTGGGCATGTCTCTTGTGTTCTAGGCTCAGTGTCAGGGACATCAAACATATTTTCCAGGATAAACATGATGAAAATGTAATTAGGAAAAGTTGAGTAAAATAAATACAAATGCAATAGAATATAATGTTCATATGTGGTTTTCTAAATTCATATGCCATTTGTGTTCTCTACCATCCCCATCCTTCCACTCTTTCTAAGTTTGACACCATGGCTCTAGACAGCTCTCTAAGACTGTAAGTTGCAAAGAAAGTACAGCCTATATTGATAGAGTTTTCTAATTTGGGCATTCCCTATGTGAATTAAAATATAGGTCCAGTTCCTTTCTCTATATTAAAATCAAATGAGACAGTATTTCTAAAAACTATTTAAAAAGGAGAAAACGCTATACAAATTTTAAAGACAAAGTATTATTGTTATTATTTTTCAGGATTACAAAGGATAGGAGAAAGGCACAGGATGGGTGGTAGCATATAAACAATTATTTTTGATTGAACAGTGATGTGAAAGGTATTTCAATGACACATCTGACCAGAACAGAGATGGACCAGTCATGGTAGGAGAGAGACAGAAAGACAGACAGAGATAAAGGCAGAAAGAGACAGAGAGACAGAGACAGAGGGGGAAAGAGAGAGAAAGAGACACAGAGACAGAGAGAAATTGCTAGCTATCGTGATAGATTGACAGATATAGATATCAAGACAGATATAAATATGAATAACTATGGAGACAGATATAATTATAGACATATACACAAATATATGTATGTGCATACACATACCTAGACACACATATACATATGTTATTGTTGTTCAGTCCTTTTTGAATCTTTGTGACCCGATTTAGGGTATTCCTGGCAAAGACATTAGAGTGATTTGCCATTTCCTTCTCCAGTTCATTTTACAGATTAGGAAACTGAGGCAAACAGGGTTAAGTGACTTGCCCAAAGTCACATCATAAGCATCCGAAGCCAGATTTATAGTCAAGTCTTGCTGACTCCAAGGCTATGCTCTATGCATTGCACCATTTAGCTGCCATATATATATATGTGTAAACACATATAACTAATGTCCTCTGGCACACTGGATAGCTTCATAGTTCTTTTGTGGCATGAACAAAGAGATCACTTTGGAGGAGAAAGACTGTTACCCGAGCCAGTTGAAGGGAGTAGCTAGACCAATGCAATTACAGATGCTTTAAAATATTTAAAATAAATTTTATTAATACTAGGGATCACTGCATTGATGATAGTAATGTCACTTATGCATTAAAGAGCAACAGTGTGCTAGATACACTGGACAACATGAATTTGCACATTGTGAAGAGTGAATCAAACTCTCTTTGTCAATCAGTGACTTTTACATTAATCAATCAAAAACTTAAGTACCCCTACTTAGTACCTTACCAGTCACTAAGTATGAGAGTTCACAAGTCACTTGCTAGAGTGGGTGACAACTCCAGAGGCCACTGCCCAGCCCCTGGGCCTTGCTATGCAAATTGAAAGACTGTGATTGGTTCCCGTAAAGAGGGAACAGGGACAGGAAGTGACATGGAAAAAGGACTATGAAAAGTCCTGAATTTCCTGTCCAAGGGACTTCTTGTGGCTTCTTCTTTGGATTTCTTCTTTGGAGGACAGCTCCTTGGGGCTTTTGGACTTCGACTTTTGGCTTTGGAGCTTGTTAGTAAAATGGTAAATACACTGATGTGAAAGATAATCTGCTTTGATCTGCATCCATCCAACTCTAACAATTCTTTCACTGGAGGTGGATGGCATTCCCTGACATAAGGCTTTTAGGATTGTCCCAGATCATTGCATTGCTGAGAGCAGACAAGTTTTCACATTTGATCTTCATACAATATTGCTGTTACTGTGTACAGTGTTCTCCCGGTTCTACTTATTTCATTCTGCATTGTTTCATGCAGAACTTTCCAGCTTTTTCTGAAATCACCTTGCTTATCATTTCTTATAACACAATGGTATTCCATCACCAACATGTACCATAGTTTTTTCAGCCATTTCCCATTTGATGGACATTCCCTCAATTTATAATTCTTTGCCAACACAAATGCAAAATACAATGAAATACAAAAAGAGCTGCTATAATTTTTTTTTACAAACTTATTTCTATATCCTTTCTTCTTTTTATCCTTTCTTTGGAATATAGACCCAGTGGTGATATTATAGGATGAAAGATATGCACATCAATTACTAATCTTAGAGGAGTTTTTAACTTTAATATTAACTTTAATCTTAGAGGAGTGTTTAATATCTGTCAGCATAAGTTTCCTCATTTGTAAAATTGAATACCTTATCTGCCTCACAGTTTGTTGTGAGGATCAAATGAGGTTTAAGAAGTGCCAGTATGGTACAGCAGAAAGAGCTCCAAGGGCTTAAGTTCAAATTCAATCTCTGATGTTTACGTGTTGAGTGGTGAGTCATTTAACCTCTCTGGGCATCAGTTTTCTCATTTATTATTTTAGGGGGTTGGACTAGATGGCCTTTAGGGTTCCTTCCAGCTCTAGACCTATGATCCAATAACATAAAGATGAAAGAATGTGTAGAGGCATTGTAGAACAGTGGGAAGAGGATAAACTGGAGTCACAGAACCCAAGTTCAATCCAAATCAAACCAAATATGATGCCTATAAGCTGTATGAGTTTGGGCAAATCACTCAGTGAACCTCTCTTTTCTCATTTATTAATGAGAAATTAAATTAGAGGTCCCTGAGGTTCCTTCAGCTTTATATTTATCAGCCTATGTAAATAATTTCATACTCTGTAAGGCTTTCTATAGACAAAAATTATTGTTATTGTTATTAGAGAGAATCACCATGATGCACTGAAAAGAGAACTAAATTTACTAGTTTGTGACTGTGGACAAGTCAATTTTTCAAAGTCTCAATTAAAATAGCAATAATAACTATATAATAATTGCCTCACATATTATAATTATAAAAAGTAAAAATGAAATAGTTAATATTAAATATTTTGTCACCCATAAAGACTAAGGATTGATAAGATAATCAGATTTTGAAAACACTTTAATCATCAAATTTCCACCAAAATCTCATTCCAATGCTTACTCATGTTGTAGAGGTAGCTTTTGGCTATAGGATATGCCATATCATATTATCAATAATGAAATAAAATATTACATGGGATAGGTAATACTTCTGAGAGTAACTTAATCTCTCCAACAGACATAGCAGTGGAGGCAGAGTTCTAGGAGTCCATCCATGATGGGAAGTGAGATGGCTTCATGTATGGGTTCCAGGATGGCCTCTATTCCTGTCATCTGAGAAACAGCTTAGCTAAGTTCAGAGAAGTTCATCAGCAGAACTGTGAGTGAGTGGATTTTTCAGCAACATCAGTTCTACAAAAGCATTTAGTAATGTTGTAGAAGGACTGAGATCTGCATCAGTGAAGGAAATACTTTTGCCAAGTAAATTTCAGATCCCTGAGCTCTTGAAGATTTGAGAAACTCAAGAAAAAATATAAATTTAAAAGCTATTTATTTCTTTGAGAGCTCCATTTATTTAGACTATAAAGTACTCCCCCAACTTAAAATTATCAAATTGCCATTAGAGAACATAACCTTTGCCTTAATGTGATAGGTATAGTATGTCTAAGAATGAGGGTTTGGACCTAAGTTGGAGGTGGTGGTGGCAGCAAAAATAAACATTTAAATAAGTTTCCCTTCCTGCCTTCATGGATCTCATGGGCTGATAAATAATAGCTGACATTAAAAAGTGATCATAGTTTGCAAATCAATTTACATTTGAGCCTAACAAGCTTTTAGTTTTTGAAAGCCGTGATGGCACACTGGAAAATGTTATATTTAGAGTGAAAAGACCTGTATTCACATCCTTTCTCTGCCACTTGTTTATCCTTCATTTTGAAAGTAACAATCACATTGCATGGTGATGTCTTGAGTTGTGCATGAATTGGATTTAAGTGAGGCAGAGTTGTGCAATTGTTAGCCTCACTTTTTCTTCTAGAGTCACAGAAATCCATTGGCAAGACAAAAGTCAAGACAACTAGCTATGGCCTGGGATGCAGAGGATGACCCTGGTATCTTCGATGTCTAACCAAGCTTTAAGTGCTGTATAGTGCCTGCTTCAGCTACCTTCATGGTCTTTGGGATAAATTGCTCACATCTGCCCACTCTGCCAAGGAAAGTCTTTACATGCTTGGGGTAGACACCCTCTAACTCTCTGATGGATTTGGTCACCTCAACCTCATTTAATCCATTTGCTAAAGCAGTTTTATTAGGGTGTGAACTCTGCTGCATATGCTACAGCTTCTTAGAGCCACAGGTGGGAGCTGATAAACACAAAAGGTACATAAGCAGTCCTAAAAAGGACTGAGCAGAGGTGCTAGTCCTCCCTGAATATCTCTTCCACCCCAATATACCTCTACCACTTACTAGCTTGGGAAAGTCACTTAACTTCTCTGAGACTCAGTTTCCTCAACTGTCAAATAAGGGAGCTGGATTAGATGAGTTCATATTTCCCTTTCAGCTTGAACTGTATTATGCTGTGATGCAATAAGAGTATATATCCTGGGTATTTCTTAAATTCCTTCCTCATCATGGTAGGGGCTTGTATTATTCCAGAGGATGTTGGAAGATGTGGCCTTCAGGATGAACTATATTTCAGATAAGAGGGTATGGAGTATGTGACTGGAATAAAAGATGACTACAACCCTCTATCCTTGTTCTGCTATTAGTGACACTGCAAGTAGTCACCAGTTCTTCTAATACCTATCTGTGTAAGACCCATGCCAAGATACCTTACCACTTTAAATATTCTTTTTGGTGAAACCTAGTCCCAGTCAGACAACCAAAGAATCTGCATGGTTGTTCAGTTAATATAGAAGTCATCCAATTTGACTTATCCCTAAAGAAACATCACCTAACATAGAAAACTATCTTTTTATCTATCCCCTACAGTTAGGAATCTAAGTAAAGAAAGGAAGAGCCAGGAAAGAGAAAACACAGGTATTCCTTTTCCTCTAAGTGAATTAGCCAAAAGAAGAGCTCAGGTCAGGGATGTGCTGGTAAGTGTTTAACAATCAGGTCGCAGGAGGAAAAAAAATATACCCATGACACATTTTTAAGTTTAATCCTCATTCCTAACATTTTCTCCATCACTTTCTAAAGTGTAGATACTCAACAAAACAATAACTCAGTCCTTGATTTATGTTGTTTGTCAGTTTCTGGGATGTAAATGCTCATGCTGAAAATTTAACAATGAAAGTTCTCACAAGCAGATAGGAGATGCTCTCTCAAGATAACATCAAAGTTTGTAAATATGTCAAATGAAAATGATGAATATGAACCAGTTTGGAATATAAATTCTCTCACCAAGAAGGAAGAAGGGAACCCTTCACTCTAAAATAAAATATAGATAGGAAGCCAGCCTACTAGTCACTAGTAAAAATCAAGGGCTGAGTGGATATAAAATAATCTCTTTTTGAGTGATCTGTGTTTGAGGATGCTGCTGACTATAGCTTGAAAATTCCCAATGTTCCATTCCCTGTCAAGTCTCATACACCTTCTCATCCAATGGGATTCATGTTTTCCTGCACTAGGAAGAGAAAGATTTAAGGAAGACCTGACAGCTGTCTCCAAGTTTTTGAAGACATGTCATATGAAAAAGGGATGAGCTTTGCAAGGCAAAACTAGGAGCATTGGCTGAAGATTACAGAGACAGATTTAGGTGTAATATAAGGGGAAAGCTTCCTAACGATTAGAGGTATCTAATGAGGAGTGGCTGCCTCAGAAGGCAGTTGGGTTCGCTCCCATTAGAAGTATTTGAAGGAAGGCTAAATGACCTCTTATCAGGTGTGTTGTAAAGAGGATGGATTCTTTTTCAGATATAAATTGTGTGATACATACTCTGAGGTTCTTCCCAACTCTGAAATTCTGTCTTTCTGATTCTGCTTTTCCTCCTACCCCTCTTCTGACTCCCTTTATTCTATTTTTTAAACCCTAACCTTCCTTCTTAGAATCAAAACTGTGTGTAGGTTCCAAGGCAGAAGAGTAGTAAGGGCTAAAGTATGGGGGTTAAGTGACTTGCCTAGGGTCACCCAGCTAGGAAGTGTCTGAGGCCAGAATTGAATCAAAGACCTCTCATCTCTAAGCCTGGCTCTCAATCCATTTGAGCCTCCTCACTGTACCCCCTAACCTCTTCATTCCCTTTCTCCTATTCACTAGGCATAGAAAAGTCCAAGGCTCTCTATCTTTGGTCTTTTTCTATTTCTTTCAGTACACTGTAACATATATTATCTCCAAAGGAAGGTCAGATGACCTCTTGTTGAGTATGATGTAGGATGAGGTTTCATAAGGTAGAGAGTTTTGTTGGATGCCATCTGTATAAATTCCTTTCAGCTCTAGGATTTTGAGATTCTGTGATCTTCCACCTAACGAATATACTGAAACTGTTCCTCTGGTTCTTTGAGTATCTTAGAGGTAGTAATGTAGCCCCTCAGGCTACCCATATTTTGCCTTTTATTCCCAAAATATTACTGGCCCGTTTCCTTTCCCATTCATCTATGTCTTCCATGGTACCCTTTATGCCATATCTTGCATGCTAATTGCCATTGATAATATGTCATTCCCACTGTGCCTCTTTTCCCCATTCTGCTGTTCTTTGAGAAGTACATCACTTTAATTCTTTCAAGATTGTAGAGTTCTGTGATTTGCAGTCATGTAGTCTCTCCAGAAAAATATTGATGTAAATGAGATAGACTTTTTGCCATAACAAGGAGTTTAGAAATATCGAATGTAATTCTTACTTTTCCAAATGAACTGCAACCTGAGCTTCATCTACTTCTGAAATTCTGGACCAGTTTATCACTCTCAGCTGCCATATTTGTCCAAGATAAAGGAAGATAAAATGTAAAAATCTGCTTGAGATTTATTTTCATTTTAGAAAAACAACAAAAATTAGGGCATCCAGCCTTTCCACACTTGAGGAACCAGGGAAATTTTTTTTAAAAAAAACTCTTACCTTCCATCTTGGAGTCAATACTGTGTATTGGCTCCAAGGCAGAAGAGTGATAAGGGTAGGCAATGGGGGTCAAGTGACTTGCCCAGGGTCACACAGCTGGGAAGTGTCTGAGGTCAGATTTGAACCTAGGACCTCCTGTCTCTAGGCCTGGCTCTCAATCCACTGAGCTACCCAGCTTCCCCCTGGAACCAGAGAAATTTAGGTCAAGAAATGTTACATTATGACAACTGGCAATTTTGAGATGGAAAAGAAAACCTATGAACAAAGAATAGTGACAACTAGTGAAGAAGAGGACTTTGGAAGTTGTCTTTCATTTTGCATTGGGTCTATGTATCAAAAGTTTTGAAGATTCTATAGAATCACACCTTCCCAGCTTGAGACATTGGTAGACTACATGACAGAGCTACAGAGCTATGAATAAATGCAGTGAATTGGAGATATTCATGGGATGAACCATTATTTGATCATATGACATACGTTAACGTTTCTGTCATCTCATGCCAGATGCTCACAGAATGAATGGCCCTAAAATTTTCTCTTAGGACGATCTTTCCTTTGGACAGGTCAGTGTAATGTAGTGGAAAAGACTGCTAGTTGGAACTAGAAGACCAAGTTTGAATCTAGGTTCCACTACTTTCTATGGATATGTGCATAACCGAATTATTTGACCTCTATGGACCTCATAATCTTCATCTATAAAATTAGACAGTTGGACTAAGTGATCCTTAAGGTCCCTTCCAGCTCTAAATCTAAGATCCTATAAACTTAATGAATTCTATTTACAAGCACAATGGCCAAATGCCTGGAAAATAGTAGTCCCTTAGTAAAAGTTTATTGATTGATTAATCTACAGAAAGTTTTGTTAAGAGAAAAGCAAATAAGGAAATGATTTAGAAGACCTCTAGTGAAGTCGAACCCAATACATCCTGAGGCAGCCTGTTTTCTTTTCAATAGTTCTAATTGTTAAAAATTGGCAGCTATATTGGCACAGTGGATAGAATGCAAGGCATAGAGTCGGGAAGACTCCTCTTTCTGAGTTCAAAGCTGTTCTCAGATACTTACTCAGTTGTGTGTCTTTGATTAAGTCATTTAAACCTATTTGTCTCAATTTCCTCATCTGTAAAATGAGCTGGAGAAAGAAATAGCCAACCATTACAGCATCTTTGCCAAGAAAACCCCAAACGGTCATGAAGAATCAGACATGATGAAATGACTGAACAATAATAATTGTTAAAACATTTTTACTAACATCAAGTTTAAAATTGCCTTTTATGGCATCCATCCTTTTTGCTACAACCTCTGCCCTCTGGAGTCCTACAAACCAAGTCAAATCCCTCTTCTACATAATAGTCTTTTAAATATGTGAAGATAATTATTATATCCTCTCCATCCCTCTCCAATAATACTCTATAATGGACAAATCATAGTCAAGTCCCTTCACGTCATCACCTGATTTCAGAATAAAGACTTTTCATACAAGAATCTCCTTTCCACCATTTCCACAAATGCTTCATCCTTTTTGGTCTAGTTAGCTACATTGTTCTGTTCTGGTGCCTGGTCAAGAATGGCTGAGTTCTGAGTTGTCTTCTTCTCTAGAAAATTTCCAGATGTAAATCTTTTAAGTCTCACACTAACAGTAAGGGAACAGATCAAGGATTTTTTTTTCTCCACAGGTTTATTTCATCTATCTATAGCTCAGTTACTTCTGTATAAACAAAGACTTTCCCAAGATGGTGGCTTTTGGATGTCTTCTCAGAGGAATATGTTACCCTTAAGGTAGCAACTGGTTGGCAGATGGTAAGGATGACTGGCCCCTTCTCTACAATGTTTGCTTTCCTGGCTGATGGTTGTGCGGACAGTACTGGAAGTAGAATCAAAGTTTGGGGTTGAGAACACCATTATTCTCAGGACTCTTGGACTCAGTAGTCTGAGCTCCATTTGGGTCTAAGGGCAGCTAGGAGACACTCTGGTTAGATCACTGGGACTAGAGGCAGGAAGATCTGATTTCATATCTGACCTCAGACATTTCTTAGCTGTGTGACCCTGGGCAAGTCACTGTACTTAATCATCTAAGATTGTGAGGACCAAATGAGATAATATATGTAAAGTGATTAATGATTAACAATGTTACTATATCATTTCCTTCCTCTTTTCTTTCCTTCTTTCCTTCAAGGAAGAAAAATATTGAGATAGTAGTAGTAGTGGTTTGACTCTACTGACACAGGAAAACTCTCAGGATACCTTGATGTTTCGGCAGGTACTTATTTGTATTGTTAGAAGATTTTTCCTTACCAGGAGTTTTCTGCCTCGGTGAAATTACAGATCCAATCCAAATAAGAATAACAGCTACAGAAACAAATAATTAATAACAATAACATAACTGCCTTTAAGTTTTACAAAACACTTTTCTCACAGTTATACTTTTAGGTAAATATAATCCTGGTTTCTCAAGAAATTAACTTATCATTAGTTTTCTGGGGATACTATATTATCAGCCTTGTGGCACCCAAAAAGCAATGGAAAGGCATCTAGAGGGAGTAAGCATGTTGTAACCTGTTCCTAAGCAAGAATGAAGACATGACGAAAATGATGTCATAGAAAACATGTATGGCCAGCAAAAAAAAAGATGAAAAAACATAGAAAAGTCATTGGTATCCATCTGAAGTAAGGCCTGCCAGAATAATGGGTGGACCTGTTGTGAAAGAGTTATAGAAGGACTTGGACAAGAGTTGTGAAAGATGGGTAGATCTGGATGGACTAAAGTTTGAGATGTGCATGATAATTCACATTTGGCTGCTTTTTCAGACATTTTTCAGATGGGTCTGACTTCATAACCCCATAAGGAGTTTTTCTTGCCAAAGATACTAGAGTTCATCATTTCCTTTTACAGCTCATTTTACAGGTTAAGTGACTTGCCTGGGTCACAGAGCTAGAAAGCATCTGAGGTAGGATTTGAACTTGGGAAGATGAGTCACTTTCAGGTAGTCCTTTAACCTTCATAAGGCAACTTAGCAAACATTCATTTGATTCTTGCAATAACTCTGAGAGAAAAGTATCTTTATCAGTCATATTTTTACATCTAAGGAAACTGGAATTCCGTGAGAGTAAGTGACCTGTCTAGGGTCACAAAAAAAGTTATTTGAGGCAAGTTTCAATCCCAGATCTTTTTGACTCCAATGTCAAAGTTCTTAACTGTTATTTTAATCTCATTGTATGGATAAGGAAATGGAAGCTCATAGAGATGGCTTGCCTACAGCCACATCGAGTGTTCTTTCCACCATATTGCTTAGGGATAGACTTGTAGGCATATGGCAAGTCCAAGAAAGCCACCATTCTTTTAAAGTTCGCTGTCATGAACCATTTTCAGTGGCACAAAAAAGTCAGAATCTTGCTATGAACTCCTCCCATTGAAGCTTATAAACAAATGCTGGGCCTATAATTGAAAAGGTTGGAAGTTCTTAATCAATCCAACAATTAATCAACAGCATTTATTAAGTGCTTACTATGTGCTAGACACTTTGCTAAATTCCATTCATTCAGTTGTTTTTCAGTTACATCCAAACTACTTGTCACCCCATTTGGGGTTTTCTTGGCAAAGATACTGGACTAATTTGCAATTTCCCTCTCCAATTCATTTTACAGATGAAGAAACTGAGGGGAACACAGTTAAGTGACTTGTCCAGAGTCACACAGTAAATGTCTGAAGCCAAATTTTAACTGAGGAAGATGAGTCTAAAGACTATGATAAATACTGGTGCTGTAAAGAAAAAGAAAAAGCAATCTCTGCCTTGAAGGAGCTTACATTCTAATGGGGAAGAGGAAGCAACATGTATTCAAACAGGAACATAGAAGATACATGCCAAGTAGAAGGAAGATGTCCTCAGAGGAAAGGCACTGGTAGTTATCCTATGCCTTATGATGAAGCTGGCTTCAAAATTAATAGAAAGGAATGACAGCTTCAAAAATTCCAGTGTATGGCATAAATATGCCCCCAATGAATTTCCAGCAATATTTTTATTTTTTATTCATTTCCTTATCTATTTATTGACAAATTTACTTATTTACTTAACTATCCAGGTGTTTAATCATCTATTTATTCATTCATCCATTCATTCATTTATCCATCCATCCATTTATATTTTATCTATTAGCTATGTTTGTAAGTAGGTCTCTAATTTAATTGGTTTGGGGAAGTACTGCTGAAAAATATCTCTACTAAGGCAGATTGTCACTTGCTCTATGACAGATATTATAACAGAGTTGATTGGGGCACTTAGAATTAAATGACTTGCCCAGAGTGACACAGCTAGAAAGTGTCAAGGTTAGATTTGAGCTCATGTCTTCTTGATTCCAGAGTCATCTCTATCCACCAGATGACATTGTCTCTATCTAGTATGATAGTAATCGACATTTTTATAGTGCTTTAAAATTAGCAGAGCATTTATAAACATTTTAATAAACATTTTATAAACTTTATAAACATTTTCCCATTTGAGTCTTACAACTACCCTGTGATGTAGGTGCTATTATCTCCATTTTATTGATAAGGAAACTGAGGCTGAGTGGTCTAGGACCACATATAGCTAGTACATATCATGAGTAGGATTTGAATCTGTCTTTCAGACTACAAGTTCAGCATCCTAGACATTAAGCCATGCTGTCCTTTAGATCAATTTGGGAATCCCTGGGAGCTGTCTGAACCTAACCCAAAGATAAAATATTTTTATCATCTGCCAATTGCAAGGGTGCTGGTAGTGGAGATAGTGCACAGGTTATGTCGGGCTTATTATCAGAGGGCAAATTTCCACATTACAACTATTCAGAAAGTAAGTTTTTGTTTTTCCTGACTCTCCCTCTCTCTCCCTCCTTTTCAATAGCGTTTCCCTTCCTTCCCATTCCCCATTTCTCTTAATCTTTGTCCCTTTCTCTCTACCTCCCTCTTCACCCTTTCCTCTTCTCTTCCTCTTTTGACTTTTTTTTTTTTTAGCTAGACTTTAGAGGCATTAAAAAAGTTCCAAATTATCAAACATTAAATAAAGTGAGATGAGCTATGAGAATAAATGCAAGTTGCCAAGGGTTTGTGCTTGAAATTATCTCTACATTGGGTAATGAAAGGCTTTCTTTTTTAAGGCTATTTTAAATTCATTCCAGAAAATGTTCATATATCTAATGATAATGCCAGTAATCATTTGTATATCATTTTTAGGTTTGCAAAGCACTTTATATACATAGTCACATCTGATTCTTTTAATAATTCTATGAGGTAGGTGCTATTATTATCTCCATATTCTAGATGAGGAAACCTTATCTTTTTTACCTCCCTAGCTTTAGCTCCAAAGTAGGAGACTTTCTACGTCTCATGAATAGTTTGAGAATTGGAAAAGTCCACATGGTTAAGTTAATCTGACCTGCCAACCTTATTGTGCCACTAATAGTGATCTGACACATTTTGGATTGTGGAGCCTCAGCTGCATTATTAGCAGCTCACTTCAATACACAATGGTTCCTTCCTTTAGTATCCATCATGTACTTATTTCCTAAACTGGGCTTGGGGCCAGTGGTCCTTACCTTCCATCTTCAGAGACTTTGAATAATTTCCTCCATTTATATTGCTTCTTTGAAGTGTAACTTTATCATGTTCCCCTGGAGTTTTCTCTTTTCTAGGTTACATAAATTCAACTCCTCTCCACCATCCTTTCATGATTTACCTTCCAATTGTCATGCCATTTTATTCACTTTTCTCCATTTTATTCTTCAGGTTTCTAATAGATATTTAGATGTGTATGAATAATACTTCCCATCTGAATATAAATTTAAGATTTCTAAAGCACTTTATGCACATTATCTCATTTGATTCTCATAACAACACTGAGAGAGATCTTATTATTATCCTCATTTTACACATAAAGAAAATAAGAGCCAGAGACTTGCTCAAGGTCACACAAGTACTATGGGGCAGAATCAAGTCTCATATGCTTGTCTTTTGACTCCAAATGCAGCAAGGTTTCTACTGTGCTACATTCCCTTGTCTGTTGTTGATTATTTCAGTATTTCTACTATTATACACATATAAATACAGATAGATAAATAGATAGATAGATAGATAAATAGAAAGATAGATTATATATGAATGAATAAGTGAAAAATATATTAAGCATTTGCTATATGCCAAACACTGTGCTGAGAGGTAAAGATACAATTTTAAAAAACAAAACTTTCCCTGCCTTCAAGGAGTTCACATTCCAGTAGGGAGAGATAACACAAAGAGGATATTTCACTTGTTTCATATGCTACATATATGAATGGATGAAAAACACTTATTAAATAATAATTATGTGCTAGGAACAGTACTAAAAGCTGGGGACACAAAAAAAGAAAATAGATCTCTCTTTGAAAGACTCATACTCTACTTGGGGTTGAGAGACAGGGGATTTCAGCTACAGTGTGGATGGAAATGTCTAGAAGCCCTAAGGGTGTTTCAGTACAACAGGTAGCAAAGGCCTTAAGGTTCATCATCAAATCAGATGGTAGTGCTTGGGAGTCTGGAGGGTGTAGCAATATGGCAGGTAGTAAGACCTGGTGGGGTTCTCCGTCTCATCATGACTAATTGAAGATTTCTAGCTCATCAAAGCAATGTGAGCAGCCATATCATCTTCTTGCTAGGCAACCCCTTGGGGTCTATATTCACAGATATGTACACACACAATTCATATATATTCATATGTGCATATGAGTAAATACATGTTTATATGTACAGATATATTTATGCATGTATGTTCATAAAAACAGAATATACATAGAAATTCTGTGTATGTGTCTGTGTGTATGTAAATGTCATGTGCTCTATTGCCCAGGTAGGCTATGAATGTCCACTTAAGTCTGTCTAGATGTGGTTTGAAGGGACATATGAACAGATATGTCTAGAATATCATCTCCTTACCTTTTAGTGAGAGAGATTTTGATACTTGCAAAGAGAGGAAGCAGAAGGTTAAGAGCAGAGCTAATCATTCTGTTCTTTTTAGAAAAAGGGAGGTCTAGGCTAGAATTATGCCTTTCTGTTCCCCTAAATATTATTAGCCTAGGAAAAATAATTTTTACAGCCAAGTTGAGCTCCTGATAGCTATTCTTCAAGCTATATATCCAAGATTTGACTTCCTTCCCACCAACGCCAGTTCCACAAAGAATAGACATAGCTAATAAAAACTAAGGCCATTTATCCAAGTAGTAAACAGAAATAAGAGGCAGTATACAGATGAGAATATATCAGATAATATTCCCAGAATGAAAAGTGCTCTCCCACTGGAAAAAAGAAAGCTCAGCCAAGAGAGAGACATTTGTATCTCATGCAAAGGTAAATTTCCCAAAGTCTCTAGTGTAATAATCTAGAAATAGGGACCTTATTGAAGGGCTGACTTGTCTTCTCAACAACTTCTTCCCAGAGTCTTTCCCTTCTGGGAACTAAAGAGAATCAGGAAATAAGTCTTCTTCCTTAATACTGGAAGCCAGGAGACCTAAATCTCTCTTCTTCCAACTCTCACCATTCCATCACCATGAAGGCTTAGTCCATTAAATAATCAATCTCTATCCATAGAATCTGATTACTTTGAGTTGCAAGGCAATTGCAAGTAAATTGTTTTGAATCATGATTACATACATGCATACATGTGTATATATACATATGCATATATGTATAATTTGTGTGTATTTATGTGTATATGGGTTACATATTACACACATATATAATATATATGCATATATATATATCTATACATAGCCCCCATACTGTATATGCAAATATCATATAGACACATATGCAAGGTGTCTCAAAAAATGTAAGTGCAGTTTTAAGCTAACTGGATGAGATGTGAAGCTGAAATACAATCTTCTGGATTTCTGCCCCAAAATGGAAGTTCAAGGTCTTGTAAAATGAATTCTACCTTGATGTTATGTGGAACAAATGAAGTTTAACATGGATTATCAAAACCTAGGCTCATTGGGGGCAGTTGGGTAGCTCAGTGGAGTGAGAGTCAGGCCTAGAGACAGGAGGTCCTAGGTTCAAACCCGGCCTCAGCCACTTCCCAGCTGTGTGACCCTGGGCAAGTCACTTGACCCCCATTGCCCACCCTTACCAATCTTCCACCTATGAGACAATACACCGAAGTACAAGGGTTAAAAAAAAAAAAAAAAAAAAAAAAAGCCTAGGCTCATTTACCAAATACTCCATAAAGAAAATCTGTACTGCAAAATGTCTTTTTCTTGCTCAGATCTAAGAAGGGAAGGGGGAAGTCTAAGAAGCATTAATAGTTTAAAATTACACTAAAATTTTTGGGACACCCTGTATTTGTTTCAGTACTTCAGGCATGCATGATAATGATGGTATGAAGATTCTTTCCAACAACGCAAATACCAATTCCCTTTACCCTCTAGTGCAGGGGTCAGCAACCTTTTTGGCCGTGAGATCCATAAACGCCACATTTTTTAAAATGCAATTTCATGAGAGCCATACAGTGCTCACAGTGCGCGCTCTTGTAATAGCGCCTGAAAAAAAAATGGACTTTATGGCTCCTGCAGAAAGAGCCGTATCTTGCCCTCAAAAGAGCCAGATATGGCTCGAGAGCCATACGTTGCCGACCCCTGCTCTAGTGGGTGAACTTTGTAAATTTATGTTGCTGGAAAAATTAATCACCTGGTGATGAGTCTTTCTGAGTTTAGGTAGACCATTCCTAAAATATGAGAGATATATAGTCCACTGGGTGTTTACCCTCGTTATCACCTGATACAGCCATTCACGGGGACAGAATGTTTAGATATAGTTTAGACATAGACATTTAATCCTCATAATAACCCTGTGAGGTAAATAAAGAGTACAGTCCTGTCATCCCAATTTTAACAGGGAGAAACTCAGGACCCAAGAAGTTAAGTAAGTTGATCATGTTCACACAATGAATATAGTAGATCTGGGACCTGATGCTGTCTTCTGATTGTCCTGGCTCCAAAACTCCAGTTTGGACACTATTGTGGCTGAGTAGCAGCCATCAGACAGAGCTATACTTTTCATTTGATCTAGCTAAGACTTACATGAAGAAATAAAATATTCTTCCCTTTCTTCCTTCCTTCCTTCTTTCATTCCGTCTTTCCTTCCTTCTTTCTTCCTTCTTTCCTTCCTTCCTTCCTTCCTTCTTTCCTTCCTTCCTTCCTTCCTTCCATCCTTCCTTCCTTCTTTTCTTCCTCACTGAGGAAGACCTATCAGACCTATAAGAGTTTGGGCTTTGTAGGAAAAGTCCTTTGAATCTTGGTTTTTGAGAACTCAGGATCAAGCCCATCCCATAATGAGGCATCATAGAAGGGATAAAAGATAAAGAACATGTGTTTTGGCGTTTGATACAATTAGTGCAATGTCAACCTGCTTGACACAATACTTTGCCTTTAGGATGATATTATGAGCTATTGAGTTAAGGTAAGTCAGGTGAGCCTACCCTGAAAATATGGCATAGGTAACTGCTCTCGCCTGATCCCTACTCATTTTCCCCCTACAAGCTGCTTCTGTCCCCTTCCCTTCTTAGACCCTGGGCTTTGATGATCCAATTAAACTCCATCTGCTCCACATTATTTAATATGAAAGTACTGAACTTCTGTTTGGGGTTATGGATATAGAAGACCATGTTTCAGCCTCATATCCCATCTGACCATCCAATGTCAGGTCATCTCACCATCTTTTAGCTTTTCTCCACCAACTTTACCTCCCCAGAATGAAACACCCCTCCCTGATCATCATTTAGTGCAAAGTTAAATAATACAACCACTTCACAGGGCTCATTATTGCTATTAGGGGTATGTTGTTTTTTCCTAATAGAATGTAAACTTCTTGAGTCAATTAGTCAATATTTGTTATTTATTACGTTCCTATTCTGTGCTTGGTGCTGTGCCAAGCACTGGGGCTCCAAAGAAAGCAAAAGATGGTCCCTGTCTTTGAGGAAATCATAATCTCAGACAACTATATACAAATGCCTTATATACTACATACAGGATATAAACTATATACAGGATAAATAGAAAATAATCAACAGAGGGAAAATGCTAGAATTAAAAGGGATTATAGAAGGTAAGATTTTAAATGGAACTTGAAGGAAACCATAGTATCCAGGAGTTCAAAATAACAAGAAAGTGTAAGAGGGATAGTCATTCAAAACAACCAGAATCAGGAAATAGAATACTCTGTCAAGGTTGCTGGGAGGAAATAATTTTCTAAACTGAAAAAGCTCTATAAATATGAGCTATTATTATTTTTTAACAGTGCCAACATCCTTTCTGATCATTGATTCACAGAAAAGAATTACTGACTTCATGTGATACCTATCCTGAAAATATTTGCATTTTCAAATGAAAATGAAAGTGACAGAGCAATGACAATCCAAAGGGATAAAAAAAAGTATAGAATGTTAGGACTCTAAGAGAACAGAAAGCTACTCTAATAATATAGTTCAATTCTTTTTTTTTCTTTCCTTAATTTCCTTCCTTCCCTCCTTCTTTCTCTCCCTCTTTTGTTCCTTCATTCTTTCTTTCTCTCCTTCCCCTTTCTCTTTCTTTCCTTTCCTCCTTTTTCTTTCCTTCAATCTCTCCTTCCTTCAATATGGCCTTCATTTCTCCCTTCCTTCTTGTAGATGAGGCAACTGACTCACATGGTTGCTCTCCAATGTTTCCTCTTCTACCTATCTAGCTGCTCCTTCTTAGACTCCTTTGTTGAATTATCTATATCCTGCTTATCAGTGTCCTACATGGGTGTACCTAGTGTTTTGCCTTGGACCCATTCTATTCTCTCTTTACAACCTCTCTTGGGACTATCATTATTCTCCATGAACTTAATAATTATTACCTCTTTTCTAATAACTTTTAAATCTTCTTATGGAGTTATTACATTTTTCTGAGCTCTAGTATTAGGTCCTTACATAGATCACTTCAGACGCTCCTTCCTAAGGAGGTGTTATGATAATTTTGGAAACCATATCTAAAAGTTTCTTCTTAGTTGTTGTTGGTAAAAAGGCCGGCTGGTTGTCTGTTGAAATTGGGTCTTGTGAGCTGAGATGAGTAGTTGATAGATTTTAGGGCCTAGTAAAAACTGGCTGACAGTAAGGGTCTGGAAGACAGATGTACAAATTCAAAAACCTCTATTTAATATTTTAAAGGTAAAAGGAATTAAAGGATAGTTGATAGGGGTTCAAAGATAAGGAGTTCCCTAAGTCTAAAAAGGGGGGTTTAACTTATACCTGCTCCCCACTCAAGGTTTCCTCACTAAAACCCCTTCTGTTTGGTTTCCCAAACCTGCTCTCACTCTCCTTATTCTATCTAGTTCCCAAAACACTAACTAAATAACCTATTTCTAATATCTTTATAAACATATGTATTTTTTAAAAAACACTGTCTCCCAAAAGTTCTTCAGTCATTACTGTACTGTCAGCCTAGTCAAAGTTGAGCCTGGTCAACTAGAAATGGCTTCCCGGCCTGCAAGGCCTTGTCTACACTCTGCTGTCTTTCAAAGATAAAAACAAAAGATCTTTTTGCTTCTTTTCTATCAGCCCTCTTTACTCCAACCACTGCCAAGCTGTCACTTCTCTCTTCCCAAACTATATATCCGGTATTCTCAAGGTTTCCAAAGGGAATAGCCAGAGAGTCAGAAAAAGCAGCCTCCAGGACCTTGCTTAACCCCAGAGGCAGAGTGACATTTGGAAATTATCAGTACCACCGAATTCCATCAAGAACTTGACTCAAGCTTCCAACCAAGGCAGTCTGACAGTCTGTCAGGATTCATTCCTGTCACTAACTTATTAAATTCAAATCTATTTTCTAATAGAGGCCTTTCTTAATCCTTCCAGTGCTCTCACCCTCAAATTACTTTTTATTAATTTACTTATCACAATAAAAATTCATTCATTTTCCACAGATGCTCTAGCAATATTAGGCCTATTTCTCCATGTTCCTATCAACATTTAATTTGATTGTTTGGGCCTGTTTGGCAGTTAACATGCATTACCAGGATCATATTTAGTGAAATTGGCCCTTAGGCAGCTGACAAAAATCTGTTACCAGGACCATACTTTTTCCAAAACAAGTATTTCTAGCTTGGTCACACCCAGTGGAACTTTCGTTCCAGTGCCATTACCCCTCAGGGATACAGGGTTGCCTCCTTAGTATGAGGAGTATTAAAGTAAGACTTTTACAGAATATTAATGCTCTATAAACTATTGTTCTCCCACTATATTTGGATTATGTGTATGCTTAGACTAGGTCTACTGCTAACCTCATTCAGGTGTTTAGGAACTCTCCAAATAGCTATATTCTAACTTCTTTCTTATTTATTTTTTGGTTATATTTATCTAGTTCTGAGAGAGGAAAATTAAAGTTCACTGCTATTATTATTTTGTTATCTAGCTCCATTTGTTATCTCAGTTTTTCATATAGTTTTTATTTGCTAATTTGTATGCATGTATTTCCTCCAAGAGAATATAAGCTAGATGAAGAACTCTTGATTTTTTGTTCTTTTTTGTTTATTTGTTTGTTTGTTTTTTGTATTTCTATCCCCAGAATCTAGTGAGTTCTGAATGCATATCAACTGTTATGGGGCAAATATGACTTCAAATCTGGCAGAGATAAGGGACCCTGGAGGATAGATATGTATGTATATATAAACCCTATCTTAAGCAATTCCCACTTTAATCTGCTTGATAGTTATGTGCCTGAATTGGTTTACTCTTCTTTGCCCCAAGGTGATGAGATGCTCCATTGTTCCTCTTTTCTTACATGGCTATCTATATCTATTTCTCTATATACTTGATCATCTCTTTTATGCAATTTTTTGCATTCTAGTATAATAGGTAATTCATTTCTCCTTACTTACATTTACTATTCATCTTTCCATTTCCCTTTGGATTATCTGAAGAAGAAAATGATTATTTTTGAAGGTATAATTTAGTCAATGAAAAATAGGATTCAATTTATAAAAATTTAGCTTATTATACATGCAACTTTGCAGTAACACATCTATTGCCTAAAATATAATGTGCCTGCCATTCAAAGAAAATGATCTTTTGATTATACTTAACTGTCAATGAAATATGTGATCTTAAAAATAGAGATGCTTATAGATATGTATCTTGTAGCATAGGCTGTAATATTTCCATATTCTATCCAAAGTTAATTTCTGCTCCTGAAGCATGAATGAATCTCTTGGATATTTTTCTCAGGGAGCAGACTGAGAAATATACCAGTGCTTGTACTTAATTAGTTATCCAACTTTATGGCTTTAATATAAGCAAAGCACAAGAAACAAGCAAATGGTAGGAAAGTAAAGGAGGTGCTATTATTCCATCAATCTGGGAGGAAATATGGTACAGTGGAAAGAGTATAGGATTTGGTCTCAGAGATCCTGAATTTAATTTCTACCAGCCACTTACTTCCTGTGTAACTTTGGGCAAGTTACTTTGTCTTTTGATCTCAGTTTCCTCATCAATAAAATGAAGGTTTTGGACTATAAGGTTTCTAAGATCATTTCCAGCTCTGAGGTGCCAATGACCCTATTTGGGATAACTATAACCATTTTTCTCTCCTTATTTTCAAGGCTCATTAGTACAAGTACATAGATCGAATGGGGAATCAAAAATTCTCAATAATGTTAAAAGCAAGAATATGGTGATGGTTTTCTAGAGTTTATATAAGGTTGCTCCCACATGATTCCACAAACCTACAGCTTGTACCATTCAAAATAGAAGAAAAGATCATAAGAATATTGCTCAAAACTTAAAATATAAAGTTAGTAGGAACTCAGTTCTAAGTAGGAAGGCTCCCCAAACAATGTCCAATTTGATTCTCTGGCATACACTTCCATTTCTGAGATGATGCATAGCTATCTGAAATATTGTCCTTGAATTAAATATTATTGACAAATTGATAAACTGAGTCTATAGGCCTGAAAATGAAATTTCAGGCATTAGCAATTGTCTACAGGAGCCTTTGTTTTAGAGTTTCCAATAGTAAGAGGCATCATGGAATAATGGATATAGGACTTGCTCTGAACTTAAGATAATCTGGTTTCAAATCCATTCTTTACCTGAGGAATGAGGTATCAATAGATAGGTGATTGCAATGGAATTCAGTGTGATTAATAAAATAGGACTCATAAATAGATGAGGTTAAGGAACTGAATTTCAAAGTTGCAAATTTTGGAGGCAGTATTGTTCTGTGTGTATGTTGAGGGAAAGTGAAGGAGATCCTTGAAACTGAAGAAATTAGTAATAGAGAACATCAACCAGCATGTGCAAAGGGTGTTTGTTTTAAACATTACATGGGCTTTAAAAGAGGAAAATGGACATTTGGATTTAGAGAAGGAGGACAGAGTTCAAATCCTGGATCCACCAAATAGTACCTGTGTGATTCTTGCCAAGTCATGGAACTTCTCTGGACCTTGGTTTCCTCATTTGTTTGCTCTTCTAGAACTACATATGATGAGACCACTGGTAAGTCACAACTCCTCAATACCCTAAGTAACTCTCTATAAATTATAGACACAATATTTATCTACGTTGATGGAGAGAGTTTCCATGTCAAAAGTTTCCCACATGTATGAAATTGTAGGTCTAGCAACAATATCAAAAATCAACTAAAGGTCATTTCTCCTGCCATGTCTTTTTTATAGTTCTAAGAAGAAAGGATGTAGTCTTTCTCCCCTTTCCTCATTCCTCTACCACTACATTTTAATGATTTTTCTAGTTTAAAGGTCTGTTCAAATTGTTTATAATACCCTTTGACCATGCTTGTTGGTTTTAGCTTCTTATCTAAATTTTCTAAATTGCTTCTTTATTATACTCTTCAGAATTTTCTAAATTGCTTCTTTATTATACTCTTCAGAATGCCTCATCATCTTCTCTATAGCAGTCTTCTCTGCTCCATCCTCTGCCAACATCTATAGAGACCTCAGTATTTCTGTGAATGACCCCTCCAATAGCCCTCAACCTCCTATGTTACAAGACTCTCTCTCTTCTTTTTCATCTTAGACACACACCATATTGTTAGAATTATACTTCTTCCAAAACTTGGACCTTTAAAATTCAATTCCCTGGTCTCATCTATCACACTGAAATTTGTTATGACTTCTTTTCCCTTGACATTTCCCACATAGAACATCTTTGTCACTCTGACTTTGCTTATCTCCTTAGCCACATATTCTGCCACTTCAATGAGTTATTAATTATTATCCTAGATGCCTGTGTTTCATCTGATCCCTTGTTATTCTAGATCTATCCAACCTTATTACTCGGTAAAACCAACCATCTAATTTCTCCACATCTGCTTCTAGGTTGTTAAGTACCACTGAAAGGTCACATAAATATCATGAAAATCACAAAATCAAATTGACCTCGTTTATTTACAAATTAATGGGGCATCAGCTGGGCTTTTCCTGGCAGGGGACATTCTCCTAACATCACCTTTGTCAATAATCTATCTCATTCTTTTAAACATTTCCAAAAGGAAATGTGTTTCAATAACCGAATCAATAATAGTGAGGTTAAATGCCTTTCTCAAGGACCCAGAGGTAGTAAGTAGTAGAAAAGGAGTTTAAAGTAGGTATTTTCCCCAATAACAGATTGAATAATTTCTCTATCTATACCCTTAATTCTATTTTCTTCTATTTCTTTAACTAGTACCTTTTTCCAGCAACCATCCTTTTCCTCTCAAACATTTGTCTTTAGAGAGGCAGTATGATATAATGGAAATGAACTGCAAATGGCATCTGGGGAGACTTGCATTTGAAATTTTCGAGCTGTTTCTTCTGCTGTTCGCTCAATTTTCCCATCCTTTTTTTTTTTTTTTTTTTTTTTTTTTTTTTTTTTTTTTTTGCCTGGGGACTGGGAATTCTGAAAGCTGCTTGCTGAATATGTCTCCTCTGCTGCTGGCTTCCATAGTATGAGGTATTTTGCCCAGTGCTATAAACTTCAGAGCCTCACTGCATGCTGGTGCCAGGGCCTGGAACTTCAAGGGGTGGGTATAAAATGCTCTTTTGCTGGTATAATCCCCATCCAGGGATCCTGAAGTTAGCCTATGTGGCAGGGTGGTTGGCCAGCACTCCTCTGTGTGCAGTTTTGTTTCTGGTCCCCCCTTATCTTGTAAAAATCAACTCTCTTTGCCTACATTTCAAGTTGCGTTCTATGAGAGTTCATTTTTGTCTCTTGTCATTTTAAGGCCATTTTTAGAGATTGGTTTGGAAGGATTTTGTCAGAGTGGTTTAGGCTTTAGCTGCCATCTTGGTTCAGCCACCCCCCACTTGCATTTGAAAGCCTAAGTTCAAGTCATATCTCTGATATATATTGACTGTATGACCTTGGGTAAATCACTTGACTTCTCAGTGTCCAAGGCAACTCTCTAAATTAAAGAGCAGATGTTGAACTCTACTCGCAAAGGGACTCTCCTCATCTTGAAACTCTCAATACCAATGAAATCAGAGATCTAGTCCCTATTCTCTGTTTCTATTGGCATGTCAAATTACTACTGACACTACTGTTCTGCTTCTTCATCTGTAAAATGGGTATAAAAGTAGTAACAACATCACAAAGTTGTGAGGATTAAATGAGAAAATGTTTATAAAATTAATTTGAAAATCTTAGCATGATATAAACGTTAAGGTGCTATATAAATATCAGCTTATTGTTCATTACAATCTCTAACTCTCTGTCTCCTTTCTAGCAGTCTACAAACAGGTTTGGTTATCTCTCAACCTAAAAACAGTCTTCTCTAGGCATTTCTATCCCATATCCCAGCTACCATTTTATCTCTTTCTTCCTTTTCACTCCAAAATTTTTGAAAAAAGTTATTTATGCTCAAAGTCTTCACTTCCTCACTTCCCACTCTATACTCAAAACCTTGTAATTAGGGTCCTGTCCCTACCACTTTACTGAAGTTCTCCTTCTTACAGTCATCAATGATACATACTGCCTATAGGACATTGGATAAGTGACAACTACTATGAGTCTGATTTTTCTTATCTTTAAAATGAGGGGATTAAGCTAGATGGCCTCTATAATCCATTCCAGTTCTAAATCTATGATCCCATCTTCTGAATACTCTCTTCTTCCTTAATTTTAAAGACAATACATTCTGCTGGTTTTCTTCCCACTTCTCTAGTAGTTCTTTTTTGCTTTCCTCATTCTCTTCCTGGCACCTTAATCTTAGAGGCCCCAAGACCCTTAGCTCTTCTCTCTTTCTCTACTCTCTCCCTGAGCAATTCCAATGACCCTCTTGGATGACTTCAGCTACCACCTCTATATCTATGACTCTCAAATTTACATTCAGGGATTTGATAAAGCCAGTCCAAACTTGTTCATGGGAGGCAATTGTTAAATTTTCGGTGTGATAATTTATACTTTGGAAATCAGGGCTTCATTTATTTTTTGTTGATTATCTAGACTTAAGGAAGTTATGGGGAAATGTTAATGAAGATTAAACTTTAAAATGTGTCATATATGCATGTTTTTGAAGAGTTTATTATTAAACTTCTACCAACACACCACAGTCTTAATAATCTCTTCTGAGCTCTAGACCTACATTGTTAATAGTAGAACGTGACATTTTCCCCAATACCAAACTGAATAATTTGTTTACCTAAGCCTTTAATTCTATTTTCTTCCTGGATTTCCTCATTGATATGCCCATTTGGATGCCTTTTTTTTTCCCATCTCAAACCCAGCATCTTCAAAACTGACCTCCTGGCATTATCATGTTGAAAGGAATTAGAAATCGTCTGGTTTGGCTCCATCCTATAGACAAGAAAATTGCCACCCAAAGTAAAGTGACTTCCTTTAGGCACAAGTACTAGTACAAGAATTGAAACCTGGGTCTCCTGATTCCAAATTCAATATTTTATACCCACTACGCCATGTTTCCTCATTTCTTTCATCCTAAACTTTTTCCTTCTTTTGACTTCAAGGTTTCTGTCTATGGTAGACACCACTTGTCTTGTCTCTCAGAATCATACTTTTAATGTCTTTGACTTCCCTTTCTCTCCCTTTTCCTACCTGATTATCAATGTCTCTCTATTAAACCTTGGAAATATCTCTTACACTTTTCCTCTCTTCTATTTCTATTGAAAACACCCTAAATAACTAAGGAAATTAGGTGGCACAGTGGATAGTATACCATGCCTAGAATCAGAAGGACCGGAGTTCACATCTAGCCTCAGACACTTAATACTTGTGTCACCCTGAGCAAATAATTTTTATATCTATAAAATGGAGTTCATATTAGCACCTAACTCCCAGGGTTGTTGTGAGGATTACTCAAGATAAATTTGCACAGTGTCTAATAACAGTTGTTGTTTTGTTGTTTAGTTGTTATTTTCTTATGCTGAACTAGTTTACCATTTCCTTCTCCTGCTCACTTTACAGATAAGTAAACTGAGGCAAATAGGGTTAAGTGACTTGGCCAGGATCTCATAGTTAATAAGTGTCTGAGGCTGAATATGAACTCTGGTCTTCCTAACTTCCTCATTGGCTCTCTAGCCACATCTTCATCTAGCTGCCTGCCTGACAGCAGTAGATTCTATGTAAATTATTGTAAATGTAAACTATTATTATTGTTTTTGTTGTTGTTGTTAGACGCAGGATCTCATTTGCCACTCCCCAGGCCTGTTACAAGAAACTTCCTAAGGGCATTCTCTGTTTCCATGCTCTCTCGGTTTTAATCTCTCCATATTACAACCAAAGTTATCTTTCTCATTCATAGATTTGATCATGTTACTCCTTTGGCCAAAAACTTCCAGTGAATTCCTAAAGCCTGCCCAGTAAAGTCCAAACTGCTCTGATTGGCATTTCCCAAACCTGGTGCCATTTTACTTTTCCAATGATAGGATGATAGATTTAGAACTGGAAGAGGATCTTAAAAGTCATTGAGCCTTTTATTTTACAAATGATTTTACAAGCCCAGAGAGGGTAGGTATGGAGGTGACATAAGCTGGCAAGTCTAAGGCATTACCTTATAATTGTCCTTGGACTCAGTCCTCCACTCAAAATTAGCTCTTCTCTGGGCTCTAACCTAGACTTTCACTATAACAAAGTAAAGCCTTGTTCTTGTTGTAGAATGTCCTCCTTCCTTTTCCCTTGCTGAATTTCTATCCATCTTTTAATAGATAATTCAAATGCTACCACTTTAAGGAAGCCTGAACTAACTTCTTCAACCTTTCCTGCTTTGAACCTCATGCCTCTGCTTTGCTTCTCAGAAGCGTTACCATGTACCATTGTATGGTACAGTTATTTGTGTTGGCTTTCCATTGCCCTACTAGACAGTAAGCATCATAAAGGTGCCTATCTGTCTTTTTTAAACTTTATATCTCCCCTACCACCTAGCACAATGCTGTGTGCACAAAAGACTCTTAATAAATGTTTTTTGTCTTCCCACTCACAAATATGCCACACACCCTCTGCCTCTGGTAAAAATGATGGTGGACAGAGAGGCAGGGAGATCTGAAGGCTGGTTAAAATTTCATAGACTATGGATCTTCCTTTTGGTAAGTTTAGCTGTGTCAGCTCCTGGACAGAAAGTTTTCCTTTTCTTATTCATCTTCCCCTCTGACTCTCATTTTGCTGAGTGCTGAGTGTTGTTTTTTTTATGACCTCATCCTTTCTCCATCTCATCTCTCTCTCGTTTGCCCTTCAAATTCCCAGATTGTTTCTTTGGAGCTATTAAAGACTTATAGGTGATTTGACTTTTTCTGCACTACAATCTCTTTTTACTTTATCATTCTTCCCTTTATGGCGAGTTGGTTTGTTCGAGCACCTGTCATTCCATTTGCCCTTGTATGGAAGAGACCACTCTAAGAATGACTGCTGTTACCATCCTATGATTACAGTATTGCATTAGTATAAAAAAATGCTTTCTAATGGCTGCCCTCTTTAACAAATGTCCTGACTTGAAACACAATTATGCCATGGAACACAGCATGTAGTCAGGTGGAAAAAATAATTTAGCCAGAGTTAGAAGTCTCTCATTCTAATTAGGCTTAGTATCGTCCACTGGTTTTCCTTTCCTGTAATGGCATAGAAAGAGTTAACTCCTTAGGCAGAAAGGCTAATTTACTGAGAAGAAACAGAAGGATTTTTAGCATGAAAGCTGCCTGAATTTCAAGAGGTGTGTGATTTTGAGTCCATTCCAGTCTCTCAGGGGAAAGAAGACTGTGGCAAATTACCAACCCTGTCGGCCATGTCCTGGCTGAACCCATCTGCTCTGGATTTTATCTCCTTTAAAGTTAACTACAAAGCCTTCTCCACTGACTATCCTATAGTGAGTAAATAAAAATACTAAACTCTTCCCTCTCTCACTGGATCATCCACATACCAAATTAGGCCAGAGGCATAGCTCCAGGAGTATTCAGACTTCATTACTCAGAAAATTTAACCTGAGAGTAGAGATAACAGAGGATTGGATTTGGTTCCAATCAGAGCTTTCCACTCTTGGTTTTGCTGGGATAGATAAATAGTTAAAGCATTATGAAATACTTACTATGTGTCAGGCATTGTGCTAAGTGATGGTGATACCAATATAAAAAGAGGAAGGTGGAAGGAAGCTAGTACACGGTGGGAAAATCTGGAGAGCAAGGAGTGAAATGAGCATGACTTGAACACCTCATTAAATGGTGGCCTGTTCCAGAGGCTCATTAATCAGAAGAGAGTGTCATAGGATAGAGTCTTCTCTCCACGGTGACAAGGCTGTTTAAGAGGGGGTAGAGAAGTATGGAAAGTAAAGAGGGAAAAGGGACATCAAACCAATAAAACACCTTGCAAAATTGATTTTTTAATAAAGCAACTAAATTTATTAAAGAAGAATGCAAGACAATTCTGAAGGACTCATGATGAAAAAATACTATCCACCTCCAGAGAGAGAATTCAGTGGAAATTGAAGTATAAATTATCACTTTATTTTTCTTGCTTTTTTTGCAACATAGATAATATGGGTATATGTTTATGACATGTAACATATCTCCATGTTAGCAATGCTAAGAAAAAAAGGCAAGAAAAATAAAGTTTAAATTAATGGATGGGGAGAAGGAAAGCATTTGGAAATAGACATTTTAAAAATTGAATGTTAAAAATAAATAATAAATTGGAAAAATTACGGGATCTATATTTGTGTATATCATAAACAATATGCTACGCATTGTGCTAGGGGCTGGAAAAACAAAGACACTAACAAAATAGCCCTTACCCTCGAGGAAGTTCTTTTATTCTCCATGTTGTCATCTGAAACATTACTTTAACTCAATTTGTCCGATTTCTTAACTACTGAGCCTGACCACTTTGATTATATTTTAGGACAAAGACATCAAGAACCTCAATACCCCCAAAACTATCCTTTCTTTTGACCATTTTCAGAATTTTTTGTTTATCATCAACATTATTAAATTTAACTATCATGTATGTATCTTAGAATTTGGAGTACAGAGTTCTCTTTCTGCATGTGATCTATGATTCTCTTGATTAATGCTTTGTTTCCTATATCCAAAACTTCTAGAAAATTTTCCTGTATTATTTCTAGTTTTTTTTTGACGTTCAGATATTTAGGTTTTTTGATTTGTAATATTTCTATAGAAAGCACTATCCATCAGTGGTATCCCAGATAATTTGCTGCAAATGAGGAAGATGAGGCCCATCTTGGTATCTACCTCTTTTGTGGATATCTATAAGTTATGTATATGTTATCTCTGCATTTCTCATCTTCAAGGTCAATCATTTTTGTCTGCACAGAATTCTTATGTTCTTTTAATGTTCTGTATCTCTTCCACTAGATCGTCCTCTACCTCTGTATTTTTGTACTACAATATTAATCTTTATTCTTTAGAGAATTCCATCATGGATTCAACTTTTAAAAACAGGCTACTTGACTTTTAAAACTCTGCACTGACATTTCTAAGTTCTGGTCTATATTTAGTCATAATTTCATCTCCTATTGATTTAATTTCTCTTTTGAACCTTCAGGGGTTCTTTGTTATTGTTCCTTGACCCAAACTTGACAACTTGTACACACTTGGAAGTCCACAGGATTCCTTCAGGCATTGATTCACTTTTCTTTGTCTTCCAATATTTGTTAAGAGAGTTTTGTAATGTCTGAATATTTAGCATTCATTCTTCTCTCTGGTTTTAAGATCTTCTCATTTGATTTATCTGATTTTTCTCTAGGTTTTTGTTGAGGGATTTCTCATCTTGAAAAATTTGGCATTTTAGTGTTTGTTTTTTTAAATTTTCTTTCAGTACTCCTTTTCTGACTTCTTCCTTTTTACTGGTGGGAATGGCCCCAAGGATAAGTGGGCTGCCTAGCCTACATATTTTGGGAGATAGAGGGTTTCCTTGGGGAATTAGAAGGTTTATTGGACTCTGTTCTTGCTCTGAGTAGCCTCAAGGGAACAAAAATTAGTCCTAGGAAGATTTCAGTCAACTTTTAAAAATTCTCAGTGAAGTTTCTGTTGGTTTCTGCCCCATTTCTCCTTTCAATTTGTACTCCTTTCCTTCTGTAGTAGCATTTGAATTATCAGCGACTACTTTTTATAGTTATTGGTAGAGGAAGAAGAGTAGGGATGGTGTTTCAGTTACTGTCTCTGCTGCCTTAAGGATTCTTAACCTAGGTCTACACCCCAGTCAGAAGGTAAAACCTTCCTCCTTATAGACTTGGAGAGAGTACAACTAGTAAACTGAGTATCACTATTCATCAGTGGTATCCCAGATAATTCACTACAAAAGAGGAAGGTGAAACCCATCTTGGTATCCACCTCTTTTGTGGATTCAATTATAATTGTTTTATATCTAGTAACTAATTTATTTTTGGAATCATAGAGTTAAAAGGGTCTGGAAAAAGTTATTCCTTTGCCTTCTTTTTGGTCTCATAATAAAGAACTCTAAAATAAAATATTTAGGAATCTATTTGCCAAGACAAACACAGGAATTATATCAACACAACTATAAAACATTTTCCACACAATTAAAACTAGATCTAAACAATTGGAAAAACATTAATTGCTCATGGGTAGGACAAGCTAATATAATAAAAATTACAATCCTCCCCCACCCAAATTAATTTACTTATTTCGTGCCATACCTATCAAACTACCAAGAAACTTTTTTACTGAATTAGAAAAAATTATAACAAAGTTCATTTGGAAGAACAAAAGATTAAGAATATCTAGGGAACTAATGAAAAAATATGTGAAGGAAGGTGACCTAGCAGTACTAGATCTTAAACTGTATTATAAAGCAGTGATCATCAAAATAATATGGTACTGGCTAAGAGACAGAAGGAAGGTTCAGTGGAATAGACTTCGGATAAATGACCTCAAAAAGATTGTGAATAATAAACCTAAGATCCCAGCTTTTGGGGCAAGAACCCACTATTTGACAAAAAATGCTGGGAAAATTAGAAAATAATATGGGAGAGATTAGGCTTAGATCAACATCTCATACTCTATAGTAAGATAAATTCAGAATGGGTAAATGACTTAAACATAAAGAAGGAAATTATAAGTAAATTAGGTGAACATAGACTAGTATACCTGGCAGATCTATTGGAAAGGAAGAAATTTAAGAACAAACAAGAGATAGAGAATATTAAAATGTAAAATTAATCATTTGGATTACATTAAATTAAAAAGGGGTTATACAAACAAAATGAATTCAACCAAAATTAGAAGGGAAACAACAAAATGGGGGGGGGGGGGAATCTTTATAACAAAAAGCTCTAATTTCTCAAATTTATAAGGAGCCAAATCAATTGTACAAAAAAATCAAACCATTTCCCCAATTCATAAATGGGCAAGTGATATGAATAGACAATTTTCAGATAAAGAAATCAAATCTATCAATAAGCACATGAAAAAATGTTCTAACTCTTTCATAATTAGAGAAATGCAAATCAAAACAACTCTGAGGTACCACCTCACACCCAACAGATCAGCTAATATGAAAACAAAAGAAAGTAATAAATGTTGGGGAGGATGTGGCAAAATTGGGACATTAATACATTGCTGGTGGAGTTGTGAATTGATCCAACCATTCTCAAAGGCAATTTGGAAATATGCACAAAGGGCTTTAAAAGACTGCCTACCATTTGATCCAGTCATAACACTCCTGGGTTTGTCCCCCAAAGAGATAATAGGGAAAAATACTTGTATAAAAATATTTGTATCTGCACTCTTTTTGGTGGCAGATTCTTGAGGCAGTGTCCTTCAATTGGGGAATGGCTGACTAAATTGTTGTATCTTTTGGTTATGGAATATTATTTTGCTGAAAGGAATAATGAACTGGAGGAATTCCACGTGAACTGTAACAACCTCCAGGAATTGATACAGAGTGAAAGGAGCAGAACCAGAAGAACATTGTACACAGAGATTGATACATTGTGGTACAATTGAATGTAATGGAATTCTCTACTAGCAGCAACACAATGATCCAAGAAATTTCTGAGGGGACTTATGAGAAAGAATGCTATCTAAATCCAGAGAAAGAACTGTGGGAGTAGAAAAACAGAAGAAAAACATATGATTGATCACATGGGTGGATGGGGATATGATTGGGAATGCAGACTCTAAACAATCACCTTAATGCAAATATTAATAATATGGAAATAGGTCTTGATCAAATGACACATGTAAATCCCAGTGGAATTGTTCATTGGCTCTAGGAGTGGGGAGTGAGGAGGGAAGGGAAAGAACATGAATCGTAACTATGGAAAAATATTCTAAATTAATTAATTAAATTTTTAAAAAGAACTCTACTGGGGCAGCTGGGTAGCTCAGTGGAGTGAGAGTCAGGCCTAGAGACAGGAGGTCCTAGGTTCAAACCCGGCCTCAGCCACTTCCCAGCTGTGTGACCCTGGGCAAGTCACTTGACCCCCATTGCCCACCCTTACCAATCTTCCATCTATAAGACAATACACCGAAGTATAAGGGTTTAAAAAAAAAAAGAACTCTACTAAGTGAATCTTTTAAAATGATCTATAATAAGCTTCAAGATAGGTTAGGGGTAACTGGGCATATCTCCTGGGACCTGTGTATTGTTCTGTATCTTCATCACTTTTTCATCCTGGTAGATAAAGTGGTTTAATGTCCTGTAAATTCTGTGAGTAACTTGAATCTAGGAGAATTTGCCTGTTTTGTGGTTATAGACTCACAATGGCTCAGGGCTTCATGTTAGGCCTATATTTCTGAGAGGGGGCTATTAATTTTGCATAGACAAGAATTTTTCCAGGTATAGGATTTTGGGTGTACATGAGAACATATGTATAAATATCAACATATCTTTAGCCCTAGGAAGATGGGAGGAAAATGTGCTGGATCTAGAATCAGAGAACCTGAGTTAAATAGACTCTGATATTTATTACCTAGGTGATAGTGGCTAAGATATTAAGTCTTTATAGGACTCATTTTCCTAAACTGTCAAAAAGATATCTTCTTGCTCTAAATTTGTGATCCAATTTATGTAATATATGTATATATATACTGGAACAGAAATATCAAAACATTGCTCAGGAAAAAGTATTTGTATTGTTTCCTATTATTTTTAGTTAATAAATCAATGCATAATGATTTATTAAGTGTCTACTATATCTCAGGCATTGTACTAAGTACTGAGGGGATAACCAAGTGCTAGTGAGGTTAAAAAAAAACCCAAATATAGGCAAAGCAAGTTATGTACAGGTTAAATAGGAAGTAATTAATAAAAGAAAAGTATTAGAATTAAAATAGGGTTTAGGAAAGTTTCCATAAAAGATGATATTTTAGTTGCGACTTAAAGGAAGCCAGGGAGATTGGTAGGTGGAGTTGAGAAAGGAGAGCATCAAAACAGTAAAGCAATCTAATCTGTAGTATTTACCCATTTCTTAGAACAGAGGAGGAAGTGCGTCCCAGGCATGGGGAATAAACAAAGAAAATGCTTAGAGTTAAGAGATGTTTCTGGAAATAACTATTCAGTGATCACCTTCTATCACTGGAGGATAAACTCCTTGAGGACAAAGATTCTTCCTACCTCTTTTTAGTATTCCCAGCATTTAGTAGAGTATCTAACACTTGGTCAGTGCTAAATAAATGTTTATTGACTTTCTACCTCCTTTTGAAAATTCTGTAATTTCAGGAGAAATTTCCTTTTTTACAATAAAGAAAAAAAATTTGTGTGTTTTTCTTTTAAAGAGGGAACAATAGAGATGATCATTTAAAAGTGGGGACAACTGAGTTTGAGTCTGAGCTTTGCTATATACTAGCTTTGAAGTCAACGACTTCCCTTCGATGGACTTCAGTTTCCTCATGTGTAAAATAAAAGGGTTGGACTGGCTAATCTCTAATGTCCTTTTTCTCTCTGACATTCTCTAATTCTGTGAGAACAGTGTACTGGTTCAAGGAATGATTGTAGAATCCATTTGCCCGGTGCTGAAACCCAAAAGCTGCCAAAGGAAAAGGAAATGATATAGACGATAAATCTAAAAGCCCAAGGCCAGAGTTTCTCTGACTTCTCCAATGTATGCACACTCACCACAATCCCAAGAGCTCCCCAAAGCCTACTTCCCATCTAATATAAATTATATAATATAGAGGTCTGGGGTTGTAACTGGGCAGCAGAAGTGAGTCAGAGTTATTAGTTCTTATTCTGTCAAGACTCATACAAAGAATGAAACTCTATGGAAGGAGTTTTTAATGTTATATTTTCCTCCATTAAAGTCCTACTCCAATACATCATCTAGCAGTGAAGGTGACCTTGAGTTCTTGAAGTCTAGGAAGCAAAACACAAGCAGTGGCAAGTTGTACCAGGCTGCAGACCTGACACTGAAGACTGGCCCAGTTAAGATCACTGAAACTCAATACCATGGGTGGGTTATCAGGTAATATTTTTTTCAGCCACAGCAATTTATTAAGATTGTCTACTAAACCAAAGAGAGGTTGCAGTCTGTAAATGTGGAGAAGCTTCCATGCTTATGAGTTTAAAGACATTTGATGTAGTATCGTAGAGTCATAAAAATACGCCTGGAAAGATCTTTAGAGGTTGTCTAGTTCAATAATCTTCATTTTACAGAGGAGGAAACTGAGGCCCAGAGGTTAGGTAAAGTGCCAATTTCCATGTGAAACCTTTCCTTCTTTCTTTTTTCTTTCTTTCTATTTCTTCCTTTCTCTCTTTCTTCCTTCCTTCCTTTCTTCTTTGTTTCTTTCTCTTTTTCTCTCTCTTTCTTTCTCCCTTCCTTCCTTCCTTCCTTCCTTTCTCCTTTCCTTCTCTCTTCCTTCCTTTCTTTTTTCTTTCTTTCTCTCTCTCTTTCTTTCTTTCTCTCTTCCTTCCTTCCTTCTTTTCTTCTTTCTTTCTTTCTTTCTTCTTCCTTCCTTCCTTCCTTCCTTTCTTTCTTTCTTTCTTTCTCAATACCATCTAATTTTTTTCTTAAATTACATATATTTTCCAACTTACATCTAAATACAATTTTAATAATTGGTTTCTGATATTTTGGAATCCATGTTCTATCTTCCCCTTTCACCTTCCCCCTTCTCTGAGACAGTATGATATAGGTTGTACATGTGTTACTGTGTAATATATATTTCCAGGTTTGACATTTTGTGAAAGAAGACACATGTCACTTTTACTAGAGAAAAATTCATGAGACATGAAGCTGTTCCTATTTTCCTAGCTTTTAGGGTCTTCCTCTCTTTAAAATTGTCTTGCATATACATATATTTGTACATGTTGTCTCCCCCGGAACAATGATAAGCTTCCTTGAGTGCAGGAGTTATTTATTTACTCTTATCTTGTGAACAACTTTTAGCCACCAGAGAAACTGCCTTTACCCTGGGTATCCTGGAAACATATTTTTTATTAAGTGGGTTGGTTGAAAAAATATATATTTTTATCTTTGTATCTTCAGGACTTAGCACAGTGTCTGACACATAGTTGGAAGTTAATAAATACATGTTGCTTTATTGCCAAGGTCACACAGATGAGAACACAAGGTCACAAGCCTCAGAGGCAGGATATTAACCTAATTCTTCTGACTCTAGACACCAGCATTCTTTCCTCTAAGAAACTGCCTCAAGAAACTTAGTTTATATTTTTTCACCCAACTAAGAAACCATCCCAAGAAGCAGTATGGGTCATCAATCACTGTAATAGAAATAGTAAAAGAAATTTCTTTGCTTTTTCACTATCTAGAGGGGATTAACATTTGTTTAATGCAATTGTAATAAGATATACTCCCTTATTTATTCAGGTTTTTTAATATGATGTTTTGTTTATTAAATCATATAATTATTGTCTTCTTTCCCCTGGTTATTGCTGTGAAATACTGAGTTGCAGGATCTGGTATATGGCTTTTTGTAGCCATAGAATATTGCTATACATGATTAATATAATATAACACTGCTCTTCAAATTGCCATTATGTGAATTAAAATTCACCCTCATCCCCACTTAACTCATATAAAACTCAGAAGAATTTTTATTAAAGCATCACTTAAAAGACTTTATAGATAAACTGTTGGCTTTTCTTTCTATTTTAAATTGTATGTTAGAAAGGGTAAGCTTCTACAATTCTAGAATTTTATTTATTAATATGCACTTAAATCGTAAGTACTATGTAACTCTTGGGGGTGTGTGTGTATGAGTTTGTGCATGTTATAGAGTATATAGTTTGTAAATGAGAATTCTAAATCTCTAAGATTAGTCAATGATTTTGAGATGGAAGGAACTTTAGGAATCATGTAAGGCAGACCCTTCATTTTATAGGTAAGAAATTTAATTCTCAGAAAAGTAAAGGAACTTGCCCAGGGTCCACTGGCACATGGTGATGAGTTGACCCTCCAGTCTCCTGATTCCCAATTGCACATACTTTCCACTACACAGAACCATCTCATCCTTTTTCCTTTCAAAAACTTTATTGATATCTTCTTTTCATTATCCACATAAGTCCATACTCCTTAGCCTTATATTCAAGATCCTACATAAGCATGACCTAACTTATCTTTTAGTTTTATGTCATTTATTCCTTTTACTTATTGTAAGTGCCAGCCAAACTAAAGTGGGTATCATTTGTTGATCAAGTATCATATTTTCCTAATAGCATAGGAAAAGTTCTTACATATTTTTGCTTACACTGTGCCTAGCACCTAGAATGCCTTCCTTCCTTAGTTTTTTTATGCAAACTTAAAGACAAAATAGTTCCCATACATACAGCAAACACAAAAAGAAGATTCTTTACAAAATTATGAATCTCCATTTCAATTCAATAAACATTATTAAGTGTCTTCTATGGGCCAAGAACTGTGCTAAGTACTGGGGATACAAAAGGATGCAAAAAATAGTCCTTACTTTCAAGGAGCTTACGATCTAATGTCATCTAAATTTTTACTTCTTACTTTAAAAGTTTACGCTAATTCTGCACATTTTTAATAACGTTTATCTGTACTTCCTTTTGTTCACTTTCATGTATTTAAAAATATCTAGTCTCTCTCTCTCTTTTTTTTTGGTCTTAATATTAACAATTAACAGAAAGAAAGAAAAGTGAGTGGGTGGGATTGGGAAGAAACAAACTTTGAGACAAATAGGCATAATAAAGCAGAACCAATCCATATACTAGCCATGTCCAAAGATGAGTGCCTCTCCACCTTGAGTCGATCACCTCTCTATCAGCTGATAGTAACATTCTTCATCATAGGACTTCTGAAAACATAGTTGATCATTCCTTTAATCAGAGTTCTTAATTTTTTCAAAGTTGTTTTCTTTATATCATTATCCTTTTAGATAAACAAAGCATTTTAAAAACCCTTACCTTCTGTCTCAGTAACAAGGGTGAAGCAAATGGGATTAAGTGATTTGCTCAGGTCACAGAACTAGGAATTGTCTGAGGTAAAATTCAAATCCAGGTCTTCATAGCTCCAGGCCTGGAACTCTATCCATGTGCCACCTAGCTGCCCCAAGCAAAGCATTTATTAAGTGCTTGCTATGTACTAGGCACTGATCTAGTCATTCCAAGGTAGGCAAGGGGCAATCTGGAGAGTGATTTCTATGGTGTCCTCCTTTCTATCTCTTCTTGTTAAAGTCCCAGACCAAGTACCATCTTTTCCATGAAGTCATCCTCCTGATGAAAATTACATTTTAGGATCGTGGCTGTAAAAAGAGAATGGCTTTCTAGCCCAACTTCATTGGCTGACCACATAGTTAGTAAGAAGCAGGACTAAGTTTTGAACCCGGGAAGCCCGAGTCTAAATTCAGCCCTCTTTCTCCTGCCTAGGCTCTGCCACTCAGAACTGAATATGAGACACTTCATATTGTCTGAGCAGGGCAGAGTACAGCTAGACCATCATCTCCTCCATCAT
Organism: Gracilinanus agilis; assembly: GCF_016433145.1. Lineage (NCBI taxonomy): Eukaryota > Metazoa > Chordata > Mammalia > Didelphimorphia > Didelphidae > Gracilinanus > Gracilinanus agilis. The sequence goes on from NC_058130.1 coordinate 187,432,296, forward strand.
GGACAGTATGTCTATATTATCACACTATTCACTCACACTGAACTTTCAATCTATTAAAACCACCATTTTTTATAAGTAGTTTCCTAGCTATGATGCTGCTATGCTGTACTTACAAACTAGATTTCTGAATCCCTAGGTAGACATTTTCATTTATCTTCATTCATTTCTATTGTATTAGAGTCAGCCTCTCATTCTAGCCTGGTGACATTTTTATGAATACTGACTTTGTCATTCAAACTGTTCACTGGTCTTCCCAGTATGAAGCAGGTATGAAAAGCAGCAAGAATAATATTTAAGTAATTCAAAAATTCAAGCAGTCTATTCTCCTCAGAGACAATTCATATAAAGACTTCTGCATTGATTACATTTCTCAGCATACAAAATTGTGCTTAAATTTCCTAAGTCTTACCTTGTATACCAGGAGACCAAACTGAGAAAACATGTAGTGCAAAGATACCTTACTTAAATAATAATTAGCTTTGAAAACAGAAGGCTAAACAAAAGAACATATGTGCTAATTATTCTTTGTTAAGTTGGGCAGAAATCTAGTAAAGCTAAGTGAGAGAGAGATATGTCGATGATTTATTTCTTTATGTTTACTTAAGGGATAAAGACTGAGGAATTCCTTGGTGAGGAAACTCCTTCTACCAATGCAGGCTGGCACCTTGGAGTTTTAGAGGATTGTCTAAGGCTCTAAGAGGTTCAATTATTTGCTTAGGGTCATGCAACAATTATATATAAAAGATGAGATTTTAATCCAGGTCAACTTTTCAAGGCCAACTTTCTATGTTCTGTACCATTTCTATTTATTCTTATTTTGACTGATTGTAACTTATCTTCCCTTATTCATTATAAAAACTGGAAGCCTCTGTCTTAAAGTCATATTTGTATCATAAAAAAGGGTGAGAATCCAAGGACTTTTCTTATCCCATGGGGCCCATTATACAACTTAGAAACTTGACTTAAGGATCTCTGTAGTTCTTAGTACCTCTAAGCTAGTTATTGGCATTACCAAACTATATTCCTTTAGATAGATAGATAGATAGATAGATAGATAGATAGATAGATAGATAGATAGATAGATATGAACAGACANATAGATAGATAGATAGATAGATAGATAGATAGATAGATAGATAGATATAGATGAACAGACAGACAACAGATAGGTAGATGGATGGATGGATGGATAGATGGAGAGAAAAAGAGAGGATTTATCACTTATTATATGCCAGTCACCACTAAAATTCTTTAGCTTTTTGTTTCTTATCTTTGCAGTGTTTTAACAAATAACTTTTCTCTATGAACCCTATGGTACAGTTGTACTGCTACTTGCTGCTCCTTACTCATAATGCTCTATTTTCCATTTCCATGCCTTTGGCTGTCCTTCATGCTTGGAATGCTCTCCCTCTTTCACCTCTGTCACTTAAAAGCCTTGGCTTCCTTCAAGACTCAGGTCAAGAGCCATCTGGTCCTCCAAGCTATTAGTGATTTCTCCTTTAAAATCACCTCCTTAGTACTTTGTATGTACTTTGCATATTCCTATAATGTACCTGTTGTCTCTCTCCCTTATCAGGTAAGCTCTTTGAATTGAAGCTCTGAGCTGTGTTTGCTTTTTCTTTGGGCATCCTCAGTGTTTAAATCAGTACTTGAAATCCTGGTCGATCAATTGTTCTGTTTTTAATATATTTGTTTACTACATCATTATGCCTGATTTGTGATATGTTGCCATTTGTTTATTACAGGCAAAGCCCAAATTAGATGAAACCCATCAAGTTCAAGGATCATGATTCAGTAAGGTCTCTGAATGATAACATTCAATTAAAAAACCACTTTACTAATTAATAATTAAAAGAAACACTTTGAAGTGATACAAAGGTAAAATAAACCTAATTTCTGGCTCATTCTTCAGAGTCAGGAAGGCATGCCAAGGAGGACAAGAAGCACTAAGGTGAAGCTTCTGAAGCTATATCTCCTCAAGGCTAAGCTTCTTGTACTTAAGACACCAGAAAGGAACCTCAGGCCAGTTAAGTAGCCAACATAGTTCACTTCCCACTAGAACAACTGTCTGATATATGAAACATTAGGTAGGACCAGTGATGAGGAGGGAGGAAGGAATCATGTGAGCAAAGATAAAAGAGAGAGGAGCCTAGCCCAAACCTGATGGTTTCATGCCACCAAAAGCTCTCCAGCAACTCTATTTACCATTCACATCCAATTTGTATAGCTCCAACCCCACTGCTTTTTGTGTCCTAGCCCTGACCACCACCATACCTCCCAATTATTTCCAAACAATGTCCTCATATGAACAGCCAACTCCTTTCTAGTTTCCTTTTGTATGTTATATTCCTCATATATATTCCTCACATACAGAATGTAAACTTCTTGAGGACAAGGACTGTCTTGTATATAATATCTCCTGTGCTTACCATAGTGTTGTTTCATTCTTTTTTTTCAATGAAATTACAGTACAGATCCATTTGAGCTTTTGCTTACTTGCTTTATTATGGAGAACCAGGGTCAAAAGGGGAGAAGCAAGAGAGAAAATGGCCTTTTTGTCCAGGTCTCTATTTAAAGGAGGTTCAAGTGTGGGACAAGAGCATTTGAAGGCTCTTGCTTGCTTAATACTGACAGACTTCCAGAAACTAAATTTCTTAATTATTAAATTTCCACAGAAAAATGATAAAAATATTTTAATTGCAAAATATTTTTAAATTGTACCTCATTTTAGAGTACCTAATTTTGTTTTGATGTGTTTTCTTTCTTAAAAAAAAAAAAAAAGACTTGGAGGCAACTAGGTGGCTCAGTGGATTGAGAGCAGGCCTAGGTATGGGAGGTCCTGGGTTCAAATCTGGCCTCAGACACTTCCTAGCTGTGTGACCCTGGGCAAGTCACTTAACCCCTATTGCTTAGCCTTTATCATTCTTCTGCCTTAGAACCAATATGCGGTATTGATTCTAAGACGGAAGGTATGGGTCAAAAAAAAAAAAAAAAAAAAGCCAGGAGGCCTGGGCTTTGGACCCATAAGAGCCTCTGATATCAACATAGAGTGATATAACTATCACTATCCTATCATACCATCAAGGAAGATCGGCTGTATCTTGTTCCCTGTGTTAGGTTCTAAAAATGCCTCTAAACATTGCTAATAAGATTTCTCATTCTAAACCCTGAGAGCTTTTTTTTTTTTTTTTTTTTTATCTACTTGATTGTCCTCTGGAGAACACTATAACTATCCATCCATATGAAAACACAGGTTCTGGATCTCCAAACAGCACTTCAAATTTAAGTTTTTTCCCAAGAGAAAAATAGAGCCATTCCCAAAGATGGCACAAGATAGCTGCTAGAACAGTACTACTTCCTCATATTCTAAATTATTTAAACTTTTTGTGATGTCATGAAACTAGAACCAAAAGTCTCCAAATTCGCTTAATCTTTTGACATTATCTTAAACCCAATTTGAGGCTTGAAATGACACTGGATGGGAATCAAAACTCAGAGAACTCCCATGATGCAGTTCTTCCAAAAGTTTAATCTTGGGAGAAAAAGCTCATATCTTTCTCTCTATAAAGGGGGAATCGCCATAAAGGATCTTTATCTAAATTGTTTGAATACCTTGTATAGCACTCTTCCATGAGAAAAGACTTGGACAAACTAATATCTGAGGGAAAGGTTTTTTTTTAAAGACTCAGTTATTCTTTATGTCCCTCCCCCCGTTAAGAACTGCTTATTGAGTTTAATTTTTTATATTTTGATCATATTTCTTGTTTTGACATCACCTTCATAATATGCTCCTCCTTCATGTAGATCTAGCCATTACTTAAAAAATAAAAGAGAAAAGAAGAAAAGGAAAACTAAGGAATACATCACTGAGTCTGACAATATATACAGTATTCTATCCCTAATCACCCAGCTCTGCAAGGGACATAGGTAAGTATATTGTCATCACTTTTCCTTGGGGCCAAGCCTGGTCAAAATCCAACATTTGATTTTGATTTTTAGTTGTTGTCATTTCCATTTCCATTTTTATAGCTATGACACAGAATTCTTTCCTGTTTTTGCTTACTTCATTTTGTATCAGTTCATACAAGACTTTGCATGAGTCTATCTTTGTAATAACTTTTCTCATAGCAAAATAATATTCCAATATATACATGTAGTGCAATTTGTTTAGCCATCCTCTAACCAAAAGACATTTAACTCACTTCTACTTCCTTGCCAATACAAAAACTGCTTCTATAAGCATTTTTGTGCATATGGGGATTTCTTTGGAAATCTAATAGTCCTCCTCTCTTATTAAAGTCAAGAAGTTGGCTGATGTCAAAATCATTCCTCATAAAGTCTTTGGTATGGAAGCCGTCATATCCCTATTGGATTATGACACTGTCCAACTGACAGAAACTAAAACTTATTCTGACAGCCAAAGTCCAATTAGAATTCCTGAGACTGTCTATAAGCGTAGAGAATCTCCATAATAATAGAAAACCAGCAGCATACACTGATCATGCTATATTCCACCCTATAAGTATTGGGATCCAAATGAGGCAGCTCTCAAATTCATTTCTTTTCATGTCTCCCTTAGGTAGAATTGAGACACTTTCAAAGTAAATTATATACAGGGTACACAGGGTTTTGGTCTAAGCATCAAACTTTTTCATTGATAGGATCATAAATTGAGATTTTTTTTTGTTTAATCATTTTCAGTCACGTATAACTCTTTATGACCCCATTTGGGGTTTTCTTGGCAAAGATATTAGAATGGCTTGCCATTTCCTTCTCCAGCTCATGTTATAGATGAGGAAACTGAGGCCAACAGGTTAAGTAACTTGCCTAGGGTCCCACAGCTACTAAGTGTATGGGTCAGATTTGAACTCATGTTTTCCTAACTCCAGAGGCAGTTACTCTCTATCCATGGTACCACCTACCTGCCCCTTAGAAGTAACCTTAACTTCCTAGCTGTGTGACCCTGAGAAAACCATTTTATTTCCACAGTCTAGCCCTTACCTTCTGCCTTACAACCAATACACAGTATTGCTTCAAAGATGGAAGGTAAGGTTTGGGGTTTTTTAAGTAACTTTAGAAATCATCTCATCCAAAGCCCACTCTCTTCATTTTTCTGATAAAGAAATTGAAGCCAAATCTTGTAAATCTTAATTTCTTATAAACCAGTCAAATCTCATTGTTTTTCTGGGTAAAATCCCTCCATTTTTCTTCCCATTAGATGGTGTTCCCAGCTCTGAATGTGTTTTTGATTGCAAAGAGAAAAGCTTTATTATAAACTTATAAAAGACTGAGGCTGCTTCTACAAGCCACAGCCACAAAAGTAACCTCATTAATCCACAAACACACCTCATAAATATAAAATCCAGATTAAAGGATACTTGTATCATAATAACCATATTCAGAGCCCTTGACATCCAGAGCAATTGACAACAGATATTTAAAGAAAGCCTAAGGTTTGAATAAAAGGTGCTAATTTTCTAATCATGTCTTGATTAAATATATATACATATAAATAGTGTATATATAAAATAAAGTCACAAGATACAAGTACTCTTATCATCAGTAATTTATCAGAAATGGTATATATTTCAAAATCATCACACCAGGACCCTCCCTACTCTCCTGTCTCTTCAAATCCCTTATTACATCATTCAGCCTGTCAAATGTATCTTCCATCACACTTTATATCTCCTCAACCTACCTTTCCCTCCATCTTTCAAAATTCCCCAAACACAATTGTTACAAAGGCAATGATTTGGACACTGTTAGGGAAGCAGGAAGATATGTGCTCAGTATACCTACTCTCTTTCATTCTTGCTGGGGGGTGATTTGCACATAATATGATTAGTAGCCTGGGAGTGAACAAGAGCCAAAAGCGCTGTTCCTTTTTTTTTTTTTTTTTAACCATGTATTGGTTTCCAGACAGAACAGCAATAAGGGCTAGGCAATGGAGGTTAAGTGACTTGTCCAGGGTCACATAGCTAGGAAGTGTTTGAAGTCAGATTTTAACCTAGGACTTTCTGCCTCTTGCCCTGGCTCTCAATCCACTGAGCCACCCATCTGCTCCCAAAAGGGCTGTTCTAAGTAAGGGAGTAACAGTTAAAGTTAAAGCAGAAAACCAAAGTTCAAGAGAATGATATAATCTAATCTTCATATATTCTGTTTTCTTTGTTTTTGTTGTGTTTTTTTAATTAAATCATAGAAGTTTGAGTGGCTATGAGATAAAATAGCTGAGAGTCTTCTTCATAAGGGAATAGAAAAAAGCCCAATAGAAAGGATGGAAATATAGAAATGAGAGTAAAAGATAATGACTGAACTTGAGATATCATTGTGCCAGGGAATTTCAAGGTGAGAAAATGTGTTGTCCTCATTCAGGTCAGCACCTTCTTCGTAACTTATAGACTCAGAGAACTGTTAAAAGCACTGAAAAGTTAAATATTTTGATCAGATCAGAGAAAGGACCTGAAATGAAGTATTCCTGACTCTAAGGACAACTTTCAGTTCACTATTCTGAAAATATAGCAGAAGACTACAGGAAGTCAAGGGTAGCTAGATGTCACAGTGGATAGTTTGAAGTCAGGAAGATCTGACCTCAGACCTTTACTAGTTGTGTGACCCATCCTCTTTGCCTCAGTTTTTTTTATCTGTAAAATGAGCTGGAAAAGGGAATAGTAAACCACGCCAAAGTCTTTGGCAAAAAAAAAAAAAGGGATCACAAAGTGCTGGACACAACTGAACAGCAACAACACAAGATGGCAATAGCAGTGGTTGTATGCTGAGGGCAGCCCACTGTAGGAGCCCAGCTGAGGGCACGTTAGACAGAGAGGACCAGCAAAATGGTCAGGCAGCAAAGAGAATAGACTAGCAGTGTAGCACCTTGGGGACATCACTCAACCAGCCATACCTCCTTTAATCCTATTATTCATGATATGGCTCCTGTGCTCACATGCAAAGACAACTCCCTGCATCTTCTACATCAGTAATGTTCAATAAGGATTGCACACACCAGAAGGGTTGCTGAAAGTGATTCATTGTCATTCAGAAAGAAAATACTATCATTTCCATTTATATGTAACCAAACTCACTCCCCACTAAGCTAGGTGGGACAAGGGCAGTCTTGTGCTACTGTTGCCTATAGAACTTGATTTTAGGTTGGTGGGAGGATGCAGATGTCACTCTTTGTGATTGTGAGGGGCAGAGATGGCTTGAGAGCTTTAATGAGGAGAGACGGGCCATTCCTCCTTTAAGAGAGGACATGTTCCAGAGTCTCTTAGAGATCTATTTTAGATGCAAGGGGAAATGGTATCACACTTTGGAAGACAGACTTTGAGGGGAGGCTGGCTCCTCATATGACTCAGATTTCCAGCTTGCCTTCATTTGGGTATGGTTGGGGTTTCTCTGTTGATTGAATGAGATTTCATCTTTCTCCCATCTAGAGTTCATTTACTTTTGTTTGTGTTCTAATCTGTAGAATTTCTATTTTCCATTAGCTATCTGCTTGGATAAATAAGTTTGTTCATTATTCACTGTTTGTGTGTGTGTGTGTGTGTGTGTGTGTGTGTGTGTGTGTGTGTGTGTGAGAGAGAGAGAGAGAGAGAGAGAGAGAGAGAGAGAGAGAGAGAGAGAGAGAGAGAGAGAAACAGAGAGAGAAACAGAGAGAGAGAGAGAAACAGAGAGAGGGAAACAGAGAGAGAGGGAAACAGAGAGAGAAAGAGAGGGAGGCAGGCAGGCAGCGTTGTATTTGGTAGACAGGGGTCAAGCCTGTGGGTATAAGCTAGGGTTCCTTCCCTTTTAAGGAATAATGACCAGAGAAGCCAGTGACTTTTCAAATTAAAAAGTATACTCAGACTAACAATTTTTAGAGGGCAGAAAGGTAAAATTCTGGTTTAGTACCACTCTCTCTCTCATAGAACATAGTAATCAAATTAGTTTCTCAAATCTGTGGTTTTTTTGAAGGAGTCCTTTTAGACCACTTGTCAATTTTATGAGAGTTAATTTAATTAAAATTAGATAATGTAATCTGTAAATCCATTTAACTGGGCAAACACAAAATGTAGTATGTACATTACAATATACTGGCAGTGAATGAAGAAGTGAGGGAGTTACTAACAACTGCTTTGCCTTATGGAATTCCCACTCTTCTCTCAAGATAACTCAGGCATGTACGTGATATGTGGCTGACATATGGACTGAATTAATCTGCACCTTAAAAGTTAGTAAGTTGTATTTTTTTCTTATTGTTTCAGGAGAAAAATAAATGTATATAAGGTATGTTGTAAGATGTATGTATCCCCACGGGATGATTAATCATATAGACAAGCAATTTGAGGGGAGATGTTACCTAATGGTAGCTATCATGTTTATCAAGACATTTAAAAACTAAATAACCAGAACATAGGAGAAAGCTATGACTTTTTAAAGAGATACTTAAAGTCATAATATTCAAGCCAGAAATTCCACTAGACAATAATGAATGTTTACAAGCCTTTTTTGAAGAGGTTTTTTTTTTTTAAACTTAAGACAAAAAAAATTTAGACGTTGTTTCATAAGTAGCTGCTTTTAAAAAAGAAACTTGCTTTGAGAATGCATTTTGAAAATCAACCTACAGAAATATTTCCATTGTTAAATGATTTTGTTGCCCAAAATGGCATAAAAACTCTCATATCTGCATACTTTATTTGTTGTCTTCTGGCCATTTGTGGAAACACACAAGATCTGTTTCATTGTTTGTATTCAGAGCTCCAGTGCCTAGAACAATGCCTGTCAGCAAGGTAGGTACTTAATAAATATTTGTTGATTAATTAATTAGTTTTCAAGAACAACTGATTGAACCTGATAGGAAATGGAAATTTAGCAGCAGAATTTTTAAAAACACCCTAGCATAAGTAATTGATGGGTGGGACTGAAAAATAGAGTCATGATGGAATAAACAAAATCAACAATGCATTTATTCCATTTGGATTTAGGTATCTTTGTGAGCTTTTTTTTCCAGGTCTGCTTGCCATTAAAACTAAGCATTGAAATAAGCTGAATTAAGTGCCCTACTATTTAATCTTTGTGTCACAATCTTAAACCAAAATTTTCAAAAATAATGAATCGTTCGACAGCATTGCTCTCCCTGAAATTAATACTTTTTGAGAACAAAAAGTTTTTGTGTCAATACATAAGAGGTTGTTTATTGCACCTTTATCTCATCCTTTTTAATACTCACTTTTATGATTTGTAATTTATGTCATACATTAATGATAAGATATCTGTATAAGTACATATGCATAAATTAGGAATATGTAAAGCACTTTGAAAACTTTTAAAGAAACATATAAAAGTGAGTTATTATTACTCTGCGATTAATATTTATAATTGTTTCTACCTGAAGATCTTAAACCTCCTTTTTGTAGAATTCTGTTGGTGATACCATTTTTAGCTCTTTGGAAGAAAACTTACCTACTTCTAAAGCATTAATGTTACTATTTTTACTATGAAGAATATTATTTCTGAAAAGACCTATAAACTATGTTATTTTGGAAAATGATTATCCCTTTTAACGTGCAAGAAAAGTCAAATGTAAGAATAGTGGTACATAAAGTTGTTAATAAAGATAGATTTATCTCAGATCTATAGATTTTCAAGTTTGATTCCTAAGTCTCGTTTTCCCCTATCTATCTCAGTGAAGACATGCAGAGAAAAACTTTGCTGTTTTTTTTTTTAAATTTTTATTATTTTTTTAAACCCTTAACTTCTGTGTATTGGCTCATAGGTGGAAGAGTGGGAAGAGTAGGCAATGGGGGTCAAGTGACTTGCCCAGGGTCACACAGCTGGGAAGTGTCTGAGGTCAGATTTGAACCTAGGACCTCCCATCTCTAGGTCTGACTCTCAATCCACTGAGCGACCCAGCTGCCCCCGAGGAAAGTGCTGTTTTACATTGAATGAAAAATTAGTTCAACTCATTTCCTAAAAGCATTTAGTTCAAAGCAAAATACATTTAAATCAAACAATATTGCTAAATATATTACAAGGATAAATCATCCCCTTCCTCCCACTCACATGAGTGTATACTCTTCCCACAAATTCCACTCATGGCCATGATACTTGCTTGGGAGAGGCCAACCAAATAGCCTGCACAATCCTTGGCTTGAATACCAGATAAAACCCATCTCTTACTCTAGTGCTTTCATTTATCCCTCTACAGGGGACAGGTAGGTGGTGCAGAGTGAATAAAATGCCTGACTTGGACTTAGGAAGACCTGAGTTCAGATGTAGTCTATTTGTGTGACCTAGGCAAGTCACTTGACCTTGTTTGCCTCAGTTTCCTCATCTGCAAAATGAACTAAAGAAGGAAATGGCAAATCACTACAATTTCTTTGCCAAGAAAACTCCAAACAAAGTCACAAAGAGTCGAGTCTGACTGAAATGACTACACCACAATAGCATCCCTCTACATAAAACCACTGATATTAGCTGCTGGTCAGATGTCATTAAGTTCCATGCTACAGTGCTTTACTACTAAACTATTATTTGCTTTCTGCTGGTCCTTTGCAGTTCTTAGCTCTCATCTGTTGATTTTTGGCTCTTCCCCATAGGAAGAACATTTTTAACTAATAGTTTCAAAGGTTTAGTTTTTTTTTTCCTTAATTCACACCCAAACTCTCCAGAGAACCCCATAGACATAAGACTTGCTTGTCTGACATCAATTGATAAATGGTGAAAAGATGTGAACAGTTTTTAGATGAAGAAATTAAAGCCACATATAGTGTTGTGAGAATAGTCATAAGAAAAAATGTTCCAAATCATTATTGATTAGAGAAATGCAAGTCAAAACAATGCAGAGATATCATCTCATACCTATCAGATTGGCTAAAACAATAAAAGGACAAAATGACAAATGTTAGAGGGGGTGTGGAAAATGGGGACATTGAAACATTGTTGGTGTAACTGGGAACTGATTAGATCATTCTGGAGAACAATATGGAATTATGCTCAAAGGGTTATAAAACTATATATCTTTTAACTTTGAAATATCATAGTTGAGTCTGTTTCCCAAGGTGATCTGGGAAAAAGGAAAAGAATCTATATGTTCTAAAATATGTATGGGAGAGGACTTCCTGGTTAAGATGGTGGCAGAGTAAAAAGCAACTGCTTAACCTCTCCTAACCAAAACATACAGGACTCCTCAAGAAGAAATAAAAACAAATCCAGAGGAACAAAGGGACCCCACAACAGGGCGCAGCATTGGAGGTACATGGAATCAGGACATTTCCATGATATAAAGGGGTGAAACAGCTCCCACTAAAACGTGAGCTGAGCAACCCGCTTCCCCACCCCACACCACCTACAGTGCCAAAGGCAGTGCACAAGAGTTAGAGCAAGTTTGGGGTATGCATTAAGTCCTTGGCAACTACCTGGGGTCACCAGGGCCTGCTCCTGAGAGCAGCAAGACTTAAGACACCAAGAGTCAAAAGAACGCACGTGGTCTTTAAGCGCAGACCCTGAGCGCAAGCACGAGTGCGGGTGTGTACTCAAGCCCAGACACGAATCCTGAGCGTAGGCAAGGACTTGGATCTTGAGCGCAGACACGAACCTTGAGTGGGGACCCAGTGTAAAAGGGGTTCACAACTGTGGAAGCAATTCCCTGAGACTGTTAAAGGAGCCTCGGGCAGAGGAACAACTAAGGGGACCGCCAGGAGGCTTGAAAAAGAGAACAACTGAGACCTCAGGAGCCTAAAGAGTGCAGACAGACCCTGAGTGTGAGGATAAACTTGAGAGGGTGCAGGGCTAACAATGGCAAGCCAGAGACAAGAATCCAAAAAGAGAAAGATCATCAAGAAGAAATCTGTAACACTCGACAGCTTTTACACAGACAAAATCCAGACAAAAGAGCAAACAGCAGAGGAGAACAAACAAGTAATCATATACAAACCTTCCCAAAATAATGAAAACTGGTCACAAACTATTGAAGACTTCAAATCTGAGATGATGAGGAAGATGGAAGAGATGTGGCAAGAGAAGTAGGAAATAGCTCAAAAGGAAATAAACAGGTTAGAAGACAGAAATTCCCAATTGGAGAAAGATGCCCCCAAATCAAACGAAATGGTAAGCAAATTAGAAACCAAAATCTGGCAAGAAAATAACAGTTTAAAAGGCAGAATTTTGCAATTGGAAAGTGAGGCTCAGAAATCAAATGAACTGATGAGCAAATTGAACACCAGAAATGACCAGATTGAAAAGGAAAACTAAACGATTATAGCAGAAAACCAGTCCCTAAAGACTAGAATTGAGCAATTAGAAGCTAATGATCTCTCAAGACAGCAAGAAAAAATAAAACAAAGTCAAAAGGCTGATAAAATAGAAGGAAACATGAAATATCTCAATGAGAAAGTGACAGACCAAGAAAACCGGTCTAGAAGAGACAATGTAAGAATCATTGGTCTTCCAGAAAAAGCAGAAATTAATAGAAACTTGGACTCCCTACTAAAAGAAATTATTCAGCAAAATTGCCCTGAAGTTCTACAACAAGAGGGCAATATAGACATTGAAAGGATCCATAGATCACCCTCTACACTAGATCCAGAAAGGACAACCCCCAGGAATATAATAGCCAAATTCAAGAGCTTCCAAGTAAAAGAAAAAATTTTACAAGAAGCCAGAAAGAGACAATTCAGATATCAAGGAGCACCAACCAGGACCACACAGGATCTGGCAGCCTCCACGCTAAAAGACCGCAAGGCTTGGAATATGATATTCAGAAAGGCAAGAGAACTGTGTCTACAACCAAGGATCACCTACCCATCAAAACTAACCATATACTTCCAAGGGAAAATTTGGGCATTCAACAAGATAGAAGATTTCCAAGTATTTGCACAGAAAAGACCAGGACTAATGGAAAGTTTGATATCCAACCACAAAAATCAAGAGAAACATAAAAAGGTAAATAAGAAACAGAGGGGAAAGAAAGAAAACTCATATTTTATAAATTTGCGTCTTTAAGGGCTTCAATATGATCTAATTATTGGTATTCCTATGTGGAGAAATGTTATGTATAACTCTCTTTAAGGAACTCTATTCACTATTATAGTATTCACTATTATAGTAATTAGAAGAATTATTCATAGGGAGAGTTTGGAATACTAAATGGTCTAAGATGATATGGGGGTGGGAAAGATGGAGGTGGATAGCAGAGGACACCAAGAGAAACTTGAATGAATAAGAAAAATAGGACATTCTATTACACACAAAGAGGGCATGGGAAGGGGAAGGGATGAATACTATTATAAGAAGGAGAGGAAGAGAGCATTGAGAGGTAAAAGTTTAACCTTACTCTCAGTGTAATTAACCCTGACAGGGAAGAGTAGCTTTATCCATTGGGATATGAAATTCTATCCAACCCTACTGAGAAAGTCGGAAGGGAAAAACCAAGGGGAGCAGGGGAGTGGGGAGGTCAAAAAAAGGAGGGGAGGAGAGGGGGGAGGGAATTCATTAGGCCTTAAAAATAAATAGAGGGGAATAATAAGAGAGGGGGTAGAAAGGGTAGCAAATCAAGGGAGGGAACAAGGGTTACGTGCATAAGGCAAACCACTGGTTTAAAAGGAAATATTATAAGAAGAAGGGGTACAACTATGAGAGGATACCAAACTGTTAGGGAATACAAAACTGATAATTATAACTCTGAATGTGAATGGGATGAACTCGCCCATAAAAAGGAAGCAAATAGAAGAGTGGATTAGAAACCAAAATCCTACCATGTGTTGTCTACAAGAAACACATATGAGGTGGGTGGATAGACACAGGTTTAAGGTAAAGGGCTTGAGCAAAATCCTTTGGGCATCAAATGAGAAGAAGAATGCAGGAGTGGCAATTATGATTTCTGACAAAGCCAAAGTAAAAATAGATATGATTTAAAAAGACAGGAAAGGTCATTACATCCTGATTAAAGGCAGTATAGACAATGAGGAAATAACACTGCTCAATATGTATGTATCAAATGGCATAGCAACCAGATTCATAAAGAAGAAACAGGCAGATCTCAAGAAGGAAATAGATAGTGAAACCATACTAGTGGGAGATCTAAATATCCCTCTTTCAGATCTAGATAAATCAAACCAAAAAATGAAGAAGAAAGAGGTAAGAGAGATGAATGAAGTCCTAGAAAAATTAGATTTAATAGGTATGTGGAGAAAAATAAATAGTAACAAAAAGGAATACACCTTCTTTTCAGCTGCACATGGTACATTCACAAAGACTGGTCATGTAATAGGGCATAGAAACATTGCAAACAAATGCAAAAGAGCAGAAATAATAAATGTAACCTCAGACCATAATGCAATAAAAATAATAATTAGTAAGGGCACCTGAACAGGAAAATAAAAAACTAATTGGGGGGGGGGGCAGCTGGGTAGCTCAGTGGATTGAGAGCCAGGCCTAGAGATGGGAGATCCTAGGTTCAAATCTGGCCTCAGACACTTCCCAGCTGTGTGACCTTGGGCAAGTCACTTGACCCCCATTGCCTACCCTTACCACTCTTCCACCAAGGAACTAATACACAGAAGTTAAGAGTTTAAAAATATAAAACAAAAAAACAAAAAAAAACTAATTGGGAATTAAATAATATGATTCTCCAAAACCAGCTAGTCAAAGAAGCAATCATAGAAACAATAAACAATTTCATTGAAGAGAATGGCAATGATGAGACATCCTACAAAACTCTGTGGGATGCAGCCAAGGCAGTACTCAGGGGGAAATTTATATCCTTGAGTGCATAGATTAACAAATTAGGGAGGGCAGAGATTAATGAATTGGGTATGAAACTTAAAAAATTAGAAAGCGAGCAAATTAAAAATCCCCAAATGAAAACTAAATTAGAAATACTAAAAATCAAGGGAGAAATTAATAAAATCAAAAGTAAAAGAACTATTGAATTAATACATAAGGCTAGAAGCTGGTACTTTGAAAAAACAGATAAAATAGAGAAAGTACCAGTCAATCTAATAAAAAAAAGGAAAGAAGAAAATCAAATTGACAGTATCAAAGATGAAAAGGGAGACCTCACCTATGAAGGGGAAATTAAGGCAATCATTAAAAACTATTTTGCCCAATTATATGGCAATAAATATAGCAATCTAGGAGATATAGATGAATATTTACAAAAATACAAATTGCCTGGATTAACAGCAGAAGAAATAGAATACCTAAATAATCCCATATCAGAAAAAGAAATTGAACAAGCCATCAAAGAACTCCCTAAGAAAAAATCGCCAGGGCCTGATGGATTCACAAGTGAATTCTATCAGACATTCAAAGAGTAACTAATCCCAATACTATACAAATCATGTGATATAATAAGCAAAGAAGGAGTCCTACCAAATTCCTTTTATGACACAAATATAGTACTGATTCCAAAGCCAGGGAGATCAAAAACAGAGAAAGAAAACTATAGACCAATCTCCCTAATGAACATAGATGCAAAAATTTTAAATAGAATATTAGCAAAGAGACTCCAGCAAGTGATCAAGAAGGTCATCCACCATGATCAGGTGGGATTTATACCAGGAATGCAAGGATGGTTCAACATTAGGAAAACCATCCATATAATTGACCATATCAACAGTCTAAGAAACAAAAATCACATGATTATCTCAATAGATGCTGAAAAAGCCTTTGACAAAATACAGCATCCATTCCTATTGAAAACCCTGGAAAATATAGGAATAGAAGGACCTTTCCTAAAAATAATAAAGAGTATATACCTAAAACCATCAACAAGCATCATATGCAATGGGGATAAATTAGAAGCCTTCCCAATAAGTTCAGGAGTGAAACAAGGATGTCCATTATCTCCTCTATTATTCAACATAGTACTAGAAACACTAGCAGTTGCAATTAGAGAAGAAAAAGAAA
This sequence comes from Gracilinanus agilis, assembly GCF_016433145.1. Taxonomy (NCBI): domain Eukaryota; kingdom Metazoa; phylum Chordata; class Mammalia; order Didelphimorphia; family Didelphidae; genus Gracilinanus; species Gracilinanus agilis. The sequence goes on from NC_058130.1 coordinate 187,448,187, forward strand.
TTGAAGGTATCAAAATAGGCAAGGAGGAGACTAAGTTATCACTCTTTGCAGATGATATGATGGTCTACTTAAAAAATCCTAGAGAATCAACTAAGAAGCTTGTAGAAATAATCAACAACTTTAGCAAAGTTGCAGGATACAAAATAAATGCACATAAATCATCAGCATTTCTATACATTTCCAACACACTAGAGCAGCAAGAAGTGGAAAGAGAAACACCATTCAAAATCACCCTAGACAATATGAAATACTTAGGAATATACCTACCAAAACAAACACAGCAATTATATGAAAACAACTACAAAACACTTTCCAAACAAATAAAACTGGATCTAAACAATTGGAAAGCCATTGATTGCTCATGGGTAGGACGAGCTAACATAATAAAAATGACAATTCTATCCAAATTAATTTACCTATTTAGCGCCATACCTATCAAGCTACCAAAAAACTTCTTTACTGAATTAGAAAAAACTATAACAAATTTCATTTGGAATAACAAAAGATCAAGAATATCAAGGGAAATAATGAAAAAAAAATGTGAAGGAAGGGGGCCTAGCAGTACCAGATATTAAACTATACTATAAAGCAGCAGTCATCAAAACAATATGGTACTGGCTAAGAGACAGAGAGGAGGATCAATGGAATAGACCTGGGGTAAATGACATCAGCAAGACAGTGTATGATAAACCCAAAGAGCCCAACTTTTGGGGCATGAATCCACTATTTGACAAAAACTGCTGGGAAATTTGGAAAACAATATGGGAGAGATTAGATTTAGATCAACATCTCACACCCTACACCAAGATAAATTCAGAATGGGTGAGAGACTTGAATATAAAGAGGGAAACTATAAATAAGTTAAGTGAACACAGAATAGTATACTTGTCAGATCTGTGGGAAAGGAAAGACTTTAAAACCAAGCAAGAGTTAGAGAAAATTACAAAATGTAAATTAAATGGTTTTGATTATATTAAACTAAAAATCTTTTGTACAAACAAAAACAATGTAGCCAAAATCAGAAGGGAAACAACAAATTGGGAAAAAAATTTTATAATAAAAAACTCTGACAGGGGTCTAATTACTCAAATATACAAGGAATTAAACCAATTGTATAAAAAATCAAGCCATTCCCCAATTGATAAATGGGCAAGAGACATGAATAGGCAATTTTCAGATAAAGAAATTAAAAGTATCAATAACCACATGAGAAAGTGTTTTAAATCTCTAATAATTAGAGAAATACAAATCAAAACAACTCTGAGTTATCACCTCACACCTAGCAGATTGGCTAAAATGAAAGAAGGGGAGAGTAATGAATGCTGGAGGGGATGTGGCAAAACTGGGACATTAATGCATTGTTGGTGGAGTTGTGAACTGATCCAACCATTCTGGATGGCAATTTGGAACTATACTCAAAAGGCTCTAAAAGAATGCCTGCCCTTTGATCCAGCCATACCGTTGTTGGGTTTGTACCCCAAAGAGATCATAGATAAACAGACTTGTACGAAAATATTTATAGCTGCGCTTTTTGTGGTGGCAAAAAAAAACTGGAAAATGAGGGGATGTCCTTCAATTGGGGAATGGCTAAACAAATTGTGGTATGTGCTGGTGATGGAATACTATTGAGCTCAAAGGAACAATAAACTGGAGGAATTCCATGTGAACTGGAAAGACCTCCAGGAATTGATGCAGAGTGAATGGAGTAGAGCCAGAAGAACATTGTACACAGAGACCAATACACTGTGGTATAATAGAATGTAATCGACTTCTGTACCAGCAGCAATGCAATGACACAAGACAGCTCTGAGGGATTTATGGTAAAGAACGCTACCCACATTCAGAGGAAGAACTACAGGAGTGGAAACAGAAGAAAAACAACTGCTTGAACACATGGGTTGAGGCGGACATGATTGGGGATGTAGAGTCAAAACTACCAAGAATCTGGAAATAGATCTTGATCAATGACAGGTTAAAACCAGTGGAAATACACATCTGCCATGGAGGGAGGGGGAAGTCGGGGGGGGGGGTGAAGGGGAAAGTAAGAGCATGAATTATGTAACCATGTTAACTTTTCAAAAAAATAAATATTAATAAATGCTTAAAATATGTATGGAAGCTCTCTTTGTGGTGGCAAAAAACTGGAAATGTAGGGGATTCCTATCAATTGGGGAATGGCTAAACAAGTTGTAGCATATAATTGTAATAAATTATTATTGTGCCATAAGAAATGATGGACAGGTTAATTCTGGAAAAACCTACATGAAGTTATAAAGAGTGAAATGAGCAGAACCAAGAGAATATTATATATGGTAACAGAAATAATGTTTGAAGAATAACTTATGAGTGTCCACCTCCAGAGAAAGAATAGAAACATGCAAGATACAGTTCATATATATGTTTATTTATTTGTCAAATTATGTCTTTTCTAGAGCAGGCTGGGAAGAAGGGAAATATTGGGAATTTTAATGTAACCAACAAAAAATTAATTAATTTTAAAAATAGAAATAAAATGTGTTTAAACTGTCTTTCTGAATCTAGTTTTCCAACTATATTGGGATTAGAAAATTTGTTTTAACTATTTTACACTCCCATCATGCTCATCATGTTCTGTTCAAGTCTTATTGAAGACTGAAAGGTGGGTGGAGCTGTTAACTTTTGTAATACTCTCCTACCAGTAAAAATATTGCTGGCTTCCTATACTTAGAATAAATCATTTTATTAAAGTAGAAGTTCAAAATAGCAGAACCATTCCTCATAGTCAAGAAATGTAAAATGTAAAATGTATTTTAAAAATATTCTTGAGAAATAGAAAAATGTTATCATAGTCAAAAGATGCTATAAATATGAATTCAAAACTACACCATCAGCAAACATTTCAAGCTTTCATGGTTAAGCCAAGGTCAAGGTTTTTCTAGATACTCATTTACCTAGAACAGGGGTCAGCAACATATGGCTCTGGAGCCATATCTGGCTCCACCTCCCAACCTGCCAGTCCTGGTAGAGCCCCAGGATGTGCCCCAGGGGGTCCTTCAGCCCCCCTGCCCATATCCCAGCTCCTTCCGCCTCCATCCTCCTCCTTCCTCAGGCGTTTATGGCTCTCACAGCCAAAAAGGTTACTGACCATTGACCTAGAAGATGGGAGATATTAAAAGGGACTATAGAAGAATATACACCTAAAGGTCAATCTGAGGCACTGATGATATGTTGAAAGCTTACTTCTTTAAGCTTCACTTTCTATTAATCTAATAGCACAATTTTGATTGGAAAGAAATGTCCATTACTAGCATATGAATTTTGTATTGAAACATTTTGTACATTAATCCATTTAATCTGTGTTATGAATAATATTGATATAGATGGATATATTCCAAATATTTAATAGTTTATTTAAAGCCATATTGGTAATTAAGAAAGCCACTTGCCTGCTAAGATCTAATTCAAATGCCCACCATTACCTCTGCCCACCTGGCTTGTTCTGGCAGGAAAGAGTACCAATCCCAATCTCCCTATTTAAGCTTCTGTTTACATTGTCTTACTTCACCAAGTAAGGGCAAGAGGCCTGTTGAATCATGGGAAATATAGTTCTCAAGTCCTCTAAGTGTCCACAGGAAGTTTATATCATGGATCTTGATATTAAGACCAAGGACCCCAAATTTCCACTAACACATCTGGCAAACATTTATTTAACACCTGTTATATAGAAGGCAGCTAGTTGGCACAGTGGACAGAGTGCCAGGCCTGTTCAAGAAGGCTTATTTTCTTTAGTTCAAATCTGATTTCAAACATTTATTAGCTGTGTGTCCCTAGGCAAGTCACCTATTCATGTTTGACTCAGTTCCTCATCTATAAGGGACCTCCTTCTCTGGCTCCTTTTGTCCCATCCCCCTTGCACAAATCCCATCCTTACAAAAGTGAGGCTGGAGAAGGAAATGGCAAATAATTCATGTATTTTCATCAAAAAACAAAAACAAATAGGGTCACAAAAAGTTAGACATGACTGGACAACAACAACAAATATACAAGGTACTCTACTGGGCATTGGGGATATCAAGAGGTCAGGGAAATAGCACCAGGTAGCTTATAAGAGGTGTCCCTTGACATTTTTTCAGAAGTGTGCCAGGAAGTCTATGAGGTGAGGTGAGAAAGAAGTGCATTCCCAAATTGGTGAGTATATTTCAAGTATTAGTAATCTTGTTATTAAAAAAAAAAGACAATTTCTCAAAATCTATTCTATACAAGTTAAGTATAATATGTATTATGATATTATAGGAACTACCATTTTTAAAAATAGAGAAAATTCAGGACAGGAAGCAACTGGATTTATTTTCTATATGTTCTAAATGAATGAATGTATTAACTGAATGGATATACTAATTGAGCTGAATGAATACATCAAGGCACTTTGCAAACCTTAAAGTGCTACATAATACTAGCTATTATTATTATAAAAAAGAGAAGAATTAAAACAATTATCCAGAGAATTCAGAAAAAAAAGTTCCTCCCCACTTTTATATGTATTTAAGATGAACAATAATTTTTAACTGCAATTATATAGATAATTGTTCAGTCTTCTATTGCTTTGGATATGTAGCCATAGTTGACGAAGTCATCAGGGTAACTTAGAAAGCTTTTTTTAAAAACATTTATTAATATTTATTTTTTAAAAAAGTTAACATGGGTAACTTAGAAGGCTTAAAGCAAAACTAATATCAGAATTTGACCAGACAGCAAGGTTGCATGTCTCTTTTTTGTCACTGACAACAATATCAACAACATTTGACTTTTTAAAAAATGTCTGAACAAAACTGCAGAGACCTCCAGGCATCAGGTCCTTATCTGGCAGTCAAACATTTCAGCTTCAACCTTAGTCACATTTCAGAACTGCAAATGAGCTTTGGGAAGTTGCTGTTAAAGCCTGAACAGAACATAGAATGTAGTTCCCTCCCTTATGGCTTATTTCCTCAGCCCTATTGACAGTAAGACAAATTCCTTTTTGTCAGTAAGGGGAACTTACATGATTCAGAAAACACATCGGGTGCCAACAGATTCAGTGACGAGGGGCTGACTCTCTAGAGATACCTTTCAGTTTGGAATAATGAGGATGGAGGAGAAAAAATAACGCCAAATTTGGAAAGGAAGACTACAAGACAACCCAGCCTCCATTCCTACCACTTTGGCAGAAGCTCAAAGAGAAGCGGGCTGGGTTTCACAGTCCATCCATCCCTCCCTAATCCTCATTTTCTATTTAGTTTCCATGAAGCATCCTCTGGGCAAGGCCCTCCTAAAATTGCATTCTCTCCACTTCTATGACCTTCTTTCAGGGTCTGCTGTCAGCATTCAAGAACCTGGCATTAGAATACTGCCTAGTAGAGCTTTCTGAATCATGATTGCACCTACCTGCAAAGCCCTTTGGATCAGTTCTTCTGATCAAAGGTGTCTATTAGACTCTTGTCAGAATAATGTAAGAGCTCTCAAAAGCCAGTGGGAAGATTTCTTGTTTCTAACTAGATGGTCTTTGTGATATCTGGCCTTGCTCCGTATTTCCAGTGCAGATACACTAAGAGTCAGCCTATAGAGTCACTTTCTTTGGGGGATTTTCTTAGCCAAATTGGCTTCCTCTTTACTTCTGTCCACCATCTTGCCTCTCTAACCCTTCAGCTACATTACTGAGCCATCCCAAGAGGTGAGCAGGTGACCACTTGGTAGCAAATGTTCTCTATCAGCTTGATGTCCCCCTTTGATGGTCAGAGATATAACATTATGGGAACAGAGACCTTATTCAGGATTTGACCTTGTGTTATCCTGCTGCTATCCTGAAATTGTTGACACGGTGAACTCATCTTATGAATTGGCTACCTGAATGAGATGCTCTGGGCAACTAGATGGTGTAGTGGATAGAGCACTGGTCTTGGAATCTGGAAGTTTAAATCTGGCCTCAGACATTTACTGAATGTATCACCCTGAGCAAGTCACTTAACCCCATTTGCCTCAGTGTCCTTATCTGTAAAATGAATTGAAGAAGGAAACAGCAAACCACTCCAGTATCTTTGTCAAGAAAACCCCCAAATGGGGACATGATCCGCTGATATGCCTCAACAAAAACAAAATACCTGACAGCTTTGCTTCAGTCTAAGATGCTTCACAGACATGGAAATCCACTTATGAACAAAAGAACGGGGAACCACATGGATATTCTATGTGGTGTAGCCAGGGGTGTGCCAGTAAATATCTAATAACTAGCTCTGGGAAGAGAAGTACACATGACCCATTTTAAAATTTGATCTACATTACTCACATTTTCTATATCACTTTATTAAGTCAAGTTAAATAATGAATTAAGCTCTTATTAAGATAAGTAATGAATTAAGTGTTTGGCATTTGCCAATTTCCAAAGTGAAAATGTTAACAATCAGCTCTACTGAGGGTAGTAGGAGTTGGCTCAAGCACACCAGCAGGCTAAAGCACACACACTGAGATTCAATGGAATGGTGAAATGTGCTACTGAAAACACAAATTGAGAAATTATTGGTAAGTATTTCTTGCCTCCAGGGGAAGCATGAACACTCCACAAAACAGTATATAAACTCAACCAGTGAGTGTCCTTTCTTTTGGGAGAAAGGTCAACATTCAATAATCAAAGGATAAACATCCAATGTTCACATTAGTCACATAGTCACCCCAGGGTCTCAGGATTCATGGACTCTGTGATGAGTGGCAGCACAGTTGTTGCTGAAGTTTTTAATAACTGGGGCATTATCAATCATCACTGAGGATCAATGATCCTATCTCAGATGACCCAAGGAATGGCTGTATTATGGAAATTTAAAGATAGCATTTTATTAACATGACTTATCTTAGATCCTACCTACTAATAGCACCAAGGAAAGCTTCACCAGGATCATACTGTGGAATAAACAATTGAGATATTTGAACAGTTCTGACAGAAGAACAGCATACAACCCAACTCAAAATGAATAAGGGATGAGAGATACCCGAGTTGTGAAAAACTGGAAGAAAAAATTCCAAGGATAAGAGGAAGGAGGCAAAAGAACAATTCAGTCAAGATACAGTGACAATGTATTTGAAAACAAATTCTGCAGTCCTCTCTATTCTATACAAACTAGATTCTCTGAACCAATCTAAATGGGATCATCTAGATGTTTGTCTTAGATATCTGAATGAGTAGGTAAAGTAGGAGGGAAGAAACCTTATGTAAAGATTGTTTCAATAACCATATGTTAACCAATTAAAATTATATTTTCTCATAATGAAATCATGACTGCATATTTTTATATGCAAAGAACTGGAAGATAAATAGGAGAAAGAGACACAGATGCAGAAAGAGAGAGAAAAAAACATTTATTAAACACTTATAATGCGCTAAGCACAGGGGATAAACATATAAGCAAAAAAGAGACAACCTACTTTCAAGAATCTTATGTTCTAAAGGAGCAAAATAACACATAAAAGGAAACCAGAAAACGAAGGAAAGAAGACCCCCCTCCCCAGGTAGGGGCAAGGCTACTTTCCAATAGATGGAGAAGTCTGGGGAAAGAAGATTACATCTGAGAGTGAGATCACCATTACCTAGGCAACCTCTGAAGTGGTGGTCCAGACCAAAGCCTTACCATTCAGAAGAGAGGGCTGCAGGGTAGAAGCAAACTAATGACGTGATAGAGGAGAAAGGGAGCTAAGGCAGAAGTCAGAAGCCTTGCATTTGAGTTACAACAGTGATACTAATAGTATATGACTGACTAAGTCAGTGATGAGCAAACTACAGCCCTCGGGCCAGAATCAGCCCCCTGAAATGTTCTATCCAGCTGCACGATATTATTCCTAATCTGACGAATACAATGAATGGATACAATACGATGAAACTTCGAAAGAATTGCCTTAGAAACAGACTGACAGATGAGCATTTCCTTTCCTTTGGCCCCCTCTTTAAAAAGTTTGCCCATCACTGGACTAAGTCATTTGTATTCTCCCAATCTTAATTTCCTTAGCTATGATAAGAAAGTGATAATATCAATGCTATCAACTTCACAGGGCTATTCTAGGGAAAAGTCTTATTATGTAAGTTTGAGTTTTTACCAGTGGTGTCAAGTTCAAATAGACATAGATTCTTGTGGGCAACATATTGCCTTAGACTATCACAAATTAACATTATCTGTGTTTTATTGTATTTTTATTTATTTTGATAAAGATTTCACAACTACATTTTAATCTGGTTCGGTGTCCTTGGGAATTTTTCCAGTCACATGGGTTTGAGTTTGAGACTTTAGACTAATCCAGTTCCATCATTTTATAGACCAGGAAGAGAAGGGACTTCCTCAAGGTCACACAGGTTATTGCAGACATAGGACCAGATGTCAAGTCTTCTGACTTATAGATTCAGAGAAGAAAGGGACCTCAGAAGACATCCTGTCTAATACTTCATTATATAGAACATGAAACTGAGTTTCAAGAAGGATGTGACCTGTCAAAAGTTATATAGTTAGTAAGTATTGGAGGCAGCATTTGAACTCAGATTCTTTGATTCAAAACTAATGGTCTTTCCATTGTACCACTTAAGCAGTTTTAGAATATCAAATGGATCATGATTTTAATCAAAAGGGCAATGATTCTTACATTGCTTCCAATTAGTGACTGTTCAGGGTTTCATGATTTTCAATGATAATGTTATCCATTTATAAGTGGTCCAAACATCCTTGTCAGTATAGAACAACCCACAATAGTAACATCTTAATTCATGAGACACCAGAAGAAAGAGGTCAATCATTCAGAGAAAAAAGGATCATTTTTCTCTGATAATCAGTTTTCACATATGTTAAGAGAAATCATAATTCTTATACTACCTGCCTCATAGAACTGTTTTTAGGAAAGTGTTTTTAAATCTGTGTCAAAAAATCTCATATTTGGAAAGGACCCTAGAGACCATACAAAACCTGTTTATAGCATATCAAATAGGCCATCATCCCATCTTTGCTTACAGATCTCTAGTGAGAGAGTAGCCACAACTACCAGTCATTACATTCTATTTTTGTCCACCTCTAATTATTATATAATTCTTCCTTATATCAAGCCTTAATTTACCTCTTTGCCCTTTGCTCTTACTTTTACCTTTAGAGGTAAGGAAAAATCTGATCTCTCTTTACAAACTCAAAGAAAGCCACCATGCTTTCCTTAAATCTTTTCTTATGTCAATTAAATATTCCTTATTTCAAATGATATTCATCTGCTGTAAACATAAAACCATCCTAACTGGAACACTCTCCAACTATTCCATATCCTTCTTAAAGTGTCACACCCAGAATTGATCACTATAATCCAAATGTGCTCTGAATTGGGCAGCGTATCATATGACTATACTGTCCTAGTCTTTAACACTATGTCTCTCTTAAGGTAGCCTAACATTGTGTTAGCTTTTTCTTGGCTGCCATATTACATCTAGATTCTAGAAACTGGTTTGCAGTCCACTAAAAGTCCAAACTTTTATTTCAGGTCAATAGCCATTTATACAATCCTTATCACTTTTATATAAATCAAGTTGAACCCTAATTAAATGTCATGCTTGTTAAATTCAGCCCAATGTTCTAGTCTAAGGTTTTTTGAGTGTTCTCATTCAATGTGTTAGCTATGCATAATTTTCAAATGTGAAAAAAAGTCTCATCTATCTGTTTATCAAAATTATTCATTGAAATGCTAAATAGGGTAGAGCCAAGTATAGGTCCCTGGAGGTTTTCACTAGAGACCTTCCAATCTGGCATTGCATCATTAATTCGCTGGATTTGGATGATGGTTGGGGAGCTGGGGTAGGTGGTACAGTGGATAGAGTGCTGGACGTGGGGTCAAGAAGTCTCATTTTTCTGTATTCAGATCTGGTCTCAGGCACTTACTAGCTGTGTGTCCTGGGTTAGTCACTTAACCCTGTTTTGCCTTAGTTTCCTCATCTGTAAAATATTTTTCCAAGAAAGCTCCAAAGAGGTCACAGAGTCAGTCACAACTGAATAACGAAGTTACATTCAAATTATGCCAGTTTTTCCACAGGAGTAACATGAAAAATTCTATAAAATACCTTCTTGAAATCTAGGTAAATGTTTATTTTTCTTGTTTTGAGGCTTTTTTTTTCTTTTTGATCTATATTTTCTTTTACAACATTATTATGGAAATAAGTTTTGTAGCACTGTACACATATGATCTATATCAAATTGCTTGCCTTTTCGGGAAGAGAGATGGGAAAGGAGGGAAAGGATTTGGAACTCAAAAATGTTTTAAATTAATATTAAAACTTTTTACATATAAATTTGAAAATTTTTTAAAGAAAAAATAGAAAAAAATCTGAATATAAAGCATAAAGAATTTCTTCCTTCTTCAGAAAAAAAAGAAATCGAATTCCAACCAATCATCAACTATGTATTAAGGAGCAAAATGAAGTGATTTCAGGTGTTGAAATGGGAAAAGAATGGCTCCACTACTAATCTAAATTTTATGCAGCTACAGATATAAAATACTGAATATTTTAAAATACTATGTGAATATGAGTTATCATCATTATTATTATTTGGGAAAAGAAGGGCTTCGCTACTAACCTAAATTTTATGCAGCTACAGATATAAAATACTGGATATTTTAAAATACTATATGAATATGAATTATCATCAATTACAACGAGGTCATTTTTAAGCTGCATGTTACATAGAATATTGTCAGATGGTGGAGCTTGCCTAGACTTTGATTACGGAAATTATTTGAAAATGTGATTGAATTTTATGCATCAGAAATTGGATTAATCAAGTACAAATCCACACCAACCAGAATGCGAACTAGTATTACTGGCAAGCAATTTGGACTCAGAATGAACAAATAGAATAAAGACAGTATAACAAATGGTCAGTTATTTAATAAAAGAAAAAAAAAAGGCCTGGAGCACGGGGAAAGAAATAGCCTACTGAATAAATTATTTTCTCCATATGAATGTTCAATATGGTATGCTGCAGGGAGGAAGTCTGGATTAGGAACTTTCAGGTCCGGGTGCTAGTCTTAGCTTTGCTGCTAACTACCAAAGTAAATTTCCCATATTGTTATCTTCCTCCATCAGATTGTAAATACCTTCAAGCCATGGTTTAATTTTGCACCACTAAAGACAATTCTTAATGGAAGTGGATCATTAAGCAGATTCTACTCTTATGGTCGGAGTGGTTGAAGGACAGGTCTGGGTAGAACCCCGGAAACAGAAGCAAGAGCATGAGGTAGAACACCGGAAGAGAACAGGGCCAGTCATGAGGGGGAAGAACATGTGAGAGGAAGAAAAAGCTGGGACAGAGGGTGAGTCACGTGGGAGACTGGCCCAAAATTGAGAGGAAGAACAAAGGGGCGGGGCCAGTCACAAGAGGGCCTGAATTGAAAGGAGGGTACAAGGGGCGGGGCCAGTCACTTCGGAACCTGGCCAGAACCTGCAGGGGGAGCGTACCTGTGGTGGCTGGACACAGACCAGCTGGAGGTGATTTGGCCACACACTGGGGCCAGGGATAAACTGCTGGAGCAGAAGACCGACTTGTGAGCTGTGGCTAGAGTGGAGGAAAAGTCTTTTTTCTTGGCTCAGAAGATCGCAAGCCAAACCCTGAATGGAATACGTGTAGAGGAGTCAGTCTCTCCAACTCCATTCCTCAGCTTTTCTTTTTAAACATTTTGAGTTTCTCATTCTCTCCCTCCCTTCCCACTTCCCAAATGTGTTATAGAGAAGTCTTAACATTTGATATATATTTGGAACCACACATACCTTCTATATATCAGTTCTCTCTCTGGAGGTAAAGTTTTCCTTCATAAGTCCTTCCTAAGTGATATGAATGAGTATATTATTCAGAATAGCTTAGTTATTCATAGTTACACTTCATTTCACTCTACATTATTTCATGCAAATCTTTCCATGTTTTTCTAAAACCCGTCTGCCCATCATTTCTTACAGCACTGTACAAGTCCATCACAATCATATCACAATTTATTCAACCATTCCTCAATTGATGAGCATCCCCTCAATTTCCAGTTTTTCCTTCCTTCCTTTCTTTCTTTTTTTTTTTTTTTTGGCCACCACAAAGAGAATTGCAATAAATATTTCTACTTCTTTTTCTTTTTCCCTGATCATCTTGGGAAACAGACCTAATAGTGGTATATCTGTGTTAAAGTATATACAATTTTGTAACTCTTGAGAATAATTCCAGGTTGTTCTCCAAAATGATTTGGTTGAGTCAGTTCAGACTTATTCCAGTTTTTTCACATCACCTCCAGCTTTTGTCATTTTCTCCTCTCATTTTAGACAGTTGATAGGTACAAGATAGTACCACAGATTAGTTTTACTTTTCATTTCTTATTCAATAATTTATAGCATATTTTTAATATGAAAATATATAGTTTTGATTGCTTCCTTCGAAAACCACTTTTTGTATCTTACAAACGTTTAACAATTAGGGAAATGAGTTTCATTACTATATGTCATTTCTCTATATATACTCGAGATAAAAGGTAAATTATCTTAGAAACTGGATATAAACCTACCTACCTACCCTCATGATTTTCTGCTTTCTTTCTAATCATAGCTATATTGATTTTATTTGTACAAAAATTTAATTTAATGTAATTAAATTATCCATTTTACATCCCACAATAATTTTTGTATTTCTTATTTATTCATAAATTCTTTTATTCATAAATCTAAAAGGTAATATGTTTTATGCTTCTCTGAATTTCTTATGATATCTCCTTTATCTCTAGATCATGTTATGACCTTATCTTGATAAAATATATGATATTAATTTATACCTAGTTTTAGCCAGACTGCTTTTCAGTTTTCCCAAATAGTGAATTCTTAACCCCAAAGCTTCATTTTTTGTTTATCAAACATGAGGTTACTATAGACATTAACTATTGTGTATTGTGTACCTACTATATTCCACTGACAAACCATTCTATTTCTTAGCCAGTACCAGATAGATTTTTAAATTACTACCTTATAATACAGTTTAAGAACTGATACTACTAGATCTTTATTTTAAAAAAACCAACTTCCTTGATATTCTTTTTTTTTAAACCCTTAACTTCTGTATATTGGCTCCTAGGTGGAAGAATGATAAGGGTAGGCAATGGGGGTCAAGTGATTTGCTCAGGGTCACACAGCTGGGAAGTGTCTGAGGCCAGATTTGAACCTAGGTCTCATGCCCGTCTCTAGGTCTGACTCTCAATCCACTGAACTACCCAGCTGCCCCTTCCTTGATATTCTTGATCTTTTGTTCTTCCAAATAAATTTTGTTATTTTTTTCTAGCTCAGTAAAATAGTATTTTGGCAGTTAAATTGGGATGACACTGAATAAATAGACCAATTTAGGTAGAATTCATTTTTATTATATTGACTCCACCAAACCATGAACAATTAAAATTTCTCCAATGATTTAAATCTAACCTTATTTGTATAAAAACTATTTTTGAGTTATGATCTTATAATTTCTGGATTTGTTTTGGCAGATATACTCTCAAATGTTCTGTATTGTCTATTATTATTTGAAATGAATTATATCTCTCTCGTAGCACTTTTTTGGTAATATATAGACATGCTGATAACTTATGTGGGCTTATTTTATATCCTGCTACTTTGCAAAAATTGTTAGTTCTTTCAACTAACTTTTTTTTTTTGTATTTTTTTTTTAACCCTTGTACTTCGGTGTATTGTCTTATAGGTGGAAGAGTGGCTGAGGCCAGGTTTGAACCTAGGACCTCCTGTCTCTAGGCCTGACTCTCACTTCACTGAGCTACCCAGCTGCCCCTTTCAACTAACTTTTTAGTTGAACCTCTAGGATTTTCCAAGTATACCATCATATCATCTGCAAAAATAATTAGTTTTGTTTCCTCATTGCCCTTTGTGATTCTTTCTATTTCTTTTTCTTCTCTTATTGCTATTGCTAGCATTTCTAGTACAATGTGGAATAGTAGTAGTGATGACTGTCATCCTTGCTTCACTTCTCATCTTATTGGGAAAGCTTGTAGCTTCTCCCTATTAGATAATATTTGCTGATGATTTTAAATGAATGCTTCTTATCATTTAAAGGAAAACTCCATTTATAACTAAGCTTTCAGGTATTTCTAATAGGAATGAGTATTGAATTTTGCCTGTTTTTTAATGTATCTATTGATATAATCATATGATTTTTTATTGATTTTACTATTGATATAATCACTTACATTAATTTTTTATTGTAGCAGTTCTTTTTTCATGGTATGAAATCTAGTTGATAACAATGTATAATCTTTTTGATATATTGCTGTGTTCTCCTAACTAGTATTTAGGATTTTTACATCAATATTCATTACTGAAATTAGTTTGTAATTTCTTTCTCTGTGTCCTTCCTGGTCTAGGCATCAACACCATATTTATTTCATAAAAGGACTGGTAAACCTCTTTCTTTGCCTATTATTCAAACAGTATTTTTAAATAATAAAATTAGTTGATCTTTAAATGTTTGGTAGAATTCACTTGCAAATCCATCTGCTCCTGATGCTTTTTTCCCCCTAGGAAGCTTATTTATGGTCTGTTCAACTTTTATCTAAAAGAGGTTTATTTAGATATTTTGTTTTCTCTTCTGTTAATCTGGGCAGTTTCTCTTTTTGTAAATTTGAGGAACAGGGCCTGACAAAATGGTGGATTCCTCTCATAAGCCCTTATAATGGAGTAAGAAGAAAAGAAAATTGAGTTAAGTTTCATGTTCCTAGCTTAAGCTCCTTTTCCTTACATCCAAGTCAGCAGGACATGATGAAGAATACTTGATAGTTTAGCCAGAGTTGCTTTAATGTGAATAATTAGGGTTTTAAATTGCATTTTTTCAGCTGGCTTTTGTGATTAGATTGTAACTCTAGAAACCAGCCAATGGTGAATGAGGGGAGGGACTGATTTATGTTAATAAAAGGGAACCTGGGGGCAGCTGGGTAGCTCAGTGGATTGAGAGTCAGGCCTAGAGACAGGAGGTCCTAGGTTCAAATCCGGCCTCAGCCACTTCCCAGCTGTGTGACCCTGGGCAAGTCACTTGACCCCCATTGCCTACCCTTACCAATCTTCCACCTATGGATCAATACCCAGAAGTAAAGGGTTTAAAATTAAAAAAACAAAAAAACAAAAAACAAAAAACAAAACAAAAAAAAGGGAACCTGTGTGCTCCCATTTCTGAAACTCATGAGTACTCATTCTTGTGAGAATGAAATAAAAAAACCTTTACCAGACTAACTCTGAGTTTGAGATTCTTTTGAGTAGATGGTTGTTCCTCTCACAAGTATTCTTCAATTTCACTTAGATTGTTAAATTTATTGGCATATAATTGGGCAAAATAGTTCCTAATAATTGCTTTAATATCATCTTCATTAATGATGTGTTCACCCTTTTCATTTTTCAAATTAATAATTTGGTTTTCTTCTCTTAAAAATCATTAACCAATGGTTCATTTTATTAGCTTTTTCATAAACTGAGCTCCTAGTTTTATTTATTTACAGTGATTTGCTTACATTCAGTCTTATTAATCCCACCTTTAAATTCAAGATTTGCAAGGCTTGCTCTTTGTTGAAATATGGCATCCTCATTTTATAATTCACTCCTAGCCAAACTACTACCCCAGTAGGTCAGATCTTTCCTAGCATCCTCCTAAGCTGTCTTTACTCTGACTTTTTATTATTTCCGCCATTCTAAAATTCAATTTGAGATGTTTTAAGAGAGGAATTTGGGAAAGCCAGGTAATCCCTACCTTCTTTATTCTGCCATCTTCTCACTGTCCCTTCTACTTTCACTTGGAGAATCTTTTTTAGGATTTTTTAAAATAGTTTTTGGAGTTCAGATTTCTTTAAATAAAGTCAAATTTGGATCATGTGAATTTATGTAAAATGAAGACTGTCTGTATTTGTATCCCCAGTGCTTAACACAGTGTCTAGCACAAAGTAGATGCTCAGTACATGAACTGTGTCTTTGTCTGTCTCTCTCGAATGTGATTTAGGAATAGTTGTATCCCTTTAGCCTCAGTTATGATCTATGAAAAGTAACAGAACTGACTTATATGTTTTCTAAGGTCCTTATTCACCTCCAAAATTTGTGACTCTGTAAGTGTCTCATGCATATGACCAATTTTCAAAGAATTCAGACAAAATAAAACAGTTGAAATAACTAAAATGTAGTCCTCATTTTCTTTGATTAGAAAGAGGCATTTCAGAGTCTTGAAGTGCCTCAGAATCATCAGTATGCACATTAATTCTCATCATTAAAAGCCTAGCTAGAGATACTGAAGGTGTGGCTGATTAAGCTAAATCTGGATTGACCTCATGACATAGTTTGTAAATTACTTTTCAGAATATCTCCTTGGAACCAACCTGTTTATTGGTTCTCAAGAAAAGAAATCCTACTTAAAAAGTAGAATTCAATTATTTTAGATTTCTGGTTGTTTGTATGCCAGATAAAAGAGAATTCATTGTAAAATGCCTTACATTTAAGTGTTGATAACCTCAGTTGTTCATGAACCATATGAAAATAAATTATCCCAGAAGTTCTTTCTAGCTTCAAAATTCTATAAATCTTAGAATGATTCTATATTTATATCATTGATCCTCCCATTTCATATAGGTAGAGATAGGATAATGAGAAAAATGGCATAGTAGAAAAAGTCAGTTTCAGAATCTGAGTTCAAATCTCCAACACAATTAGACAAATCACCTAATCTAAATAACAATCCAAGACAACAGTTGTCCAAGACTACTAAGTGTGAATTTTAGAAAGTTTTTTCATCTTCATTGGTAGAGGGCAATGCCTCATCTGGGAGTTCTCCATAATAATAGTAAAGTAGATACAGTCCTTATCCCTATCCTGGAGGAAGGAAGAATAGAAGAAATGGTTTAGTGGATGCAGCACTGAACTTGGAGCCATGAAGACTTGGATATTCATATCCCCCTTTGGTTATTGCCTAGCTGTGAAAAACTGCATTAGTCATTTAAATTCTCTGTGCTTTGGTTTCCTTATCAGTAAAATAAGAAGGTTGGACTTGATGGTCTTTAAAGAACCTTCAAGCACCAGACCTATGACTTTATGATCCAATTGATTCTAAAGTTGCCAATAAATGGAGGGAAGAATCAAAAGGGATCATGGTCACCTGAATAGCATTCTGGAATAAGAAATAAGGGCTCACTAACTTCAACTTCTCCACAAACTATATCTACAAATGCACTTAAGTAATATTAGAATCTGCAGTTTCATAAGTGTGGGGATTCCATCCATCAAAGCCAATTAGACTCCTTCTATGCCTTAGTAGGTTGTCTTCACAAGTTGTAGCAAAAAAGTTTTTTTTATCTGGTGGAGAACTTCCCACTAATGAGCTACAATATAAGATAGGTGGGTCCTAGGCAATAGATACAGTTTGTTCCCATCTCTGCCTTCTAAGCCTTTCTAACTTGATTAAAAATATCAGAGTTTATGTTATTTGATTTTAGACTTTAAGGCTAAAGAGAATAGACAATGTGGTCCAGCGGAAAGTGTGTTAGCTCTTGAGTCAGAGGACCGCCACTTAAGTACTGGCTATAACACTTCTGAAGTCTTGGGTGACTCTCAGGACCTCAGTTTCTTCATTTCTAAAGGGAGAGGTTTGGACAAGATAGCCTCTTAAATACCTTGAAGCTCTAATCAATGATCCTAGGACATCCATCCCATGCTGGGGCATTGGAACACATCAGAGGATATGAAAGCAAGGGAAGAAAAATGAAACACAATGAACTAGGCATAGTAACCAACTGTT
Source organism: Gracilinanus agilis (assembly GCF_016433145.1). Lineage (NCBI taxonomy): Eukaryota > Metazoa > Chordata > Mammalia > Didelphimorphia > Didelphidae > Gracilinanus > Gracilinanus agilis. Next base: position 187,465,994 of record NC_058130.1, read on the forward strand.
TTGCCTCTTTTGATGTCAAAGAATGACAATACACACCCAGGAGTGTATGGAACTAGAGCCGATTGTTAAATTTTCAGTGTGAGCATTTACACTTTTATTATGTTAGCTCATCCTACCCATGAGCAATCAATGCTTTTCCAATTGTTTAGATCTAGTTTTAATTGTTTGGAAAGTGTTTTGTAGTTGTTTTCGTGTAATTCCTGTGTTTGTTTTGGTAGATAGATTCCTAAATATTTTATATTGTCTAGGGTGATTTTAAATGGTGTTTCTCTTTCTACCTCTTGCTGCTGTGATGTGTTGGAAATATATAGAAATGCTGATGATTTATGTGCATTTATTTTGTATCCTGCAACTTTGCTAAAGTGGTTGATTATTTCTTTTTTTTTTATTAAAATATTTTTATTGTTAAAACACAGCTAAGTGGCCCCAGAATTTGTGGCCTGATTTTGTTATCACTCAATCTTAAAAACAGAGCATACAGTATACAGTGGTTTTAATGAACCCTTGGTTTATAGAAATTATTAAAAAATACAAAGCAAACTGTGATAAGAGCTTAGTAAAAGCTGAAAAGTAAACCCTGGGGCACGTAATATATCCTAATACTGGTATAATAGCAGTAGCAGCTTCACAAATATATATATTTATATGTTATATATATTTGCATATACCTATGTAGTTATCAGATGCCTATAGAACCTTCCCATTGAATACCTATTTTAAACCTTTTCAATTGTTTGGTAACTAAAGAGGTACGACAGTATTCATCTTTTGTGAATTATCAAGTTATTTATAAAATTAACACAATACATAGTAGAGCTATTGTAAACTTCAGTTATACCTTGTAAATACAATTCTGTAATAAGAATGAACTGCTTCCTTCATGAGCAGCCCATTAGTTCTTGACTTTCACAAGAATAGTCAACAGGTTTTGTTGTTTTTTTTATATACATATCATTTTTGGCACACATCTTACTGTGAATTATGTATCTATCCATTGTGAGAATTAAGACACCTGCATGTGTATCTCAAAAATATGATTGACCAAAAAAGGACCCAAGTTAAATAGTCAGCCTTGGAGCTCCAATGGGGATTTTCTAGGGCCAAAGCTATACTTGGGCCAAGGTTTGAACATTACTAGATATTTTAAGAAACTCCCTAAACTGCTTTTTGGTTTAGGAACTTCCCCAAAATCTCATTTTTATTTCATATCACAGACTTTCCCATAATATGAACTTATAAACTTATCAAAGTTTTGTAACCCTGTCCTATCCTTGCTGTCCTCATTGATTCAGTGACAACTGTCTTCATTCCTAGAAAAGCAGAAGAGTTTTCTTGAATGGCCCTGAACCTGGTTTTATGCTTAATGACAGTTCCCTCTGTTCTGTGGCTAAAAATACAGGTGAGAGAGAGCCTTGAACCTAGAGCCAGGTTTAGAGCTCTTGCAGCCACTGGGAGGAAGCATAGTAGAAGAAGCACAATACCTATTGGGGGTTCTCCATGAAATTTCCCTTTGGCTTCTTGAACATGAAATATTATGTCGACTTTCTTAAGGAGTCTTCTTAGATCCACTCGTCCTTTGCTGGGAGTGATGATCATATTTGCAATGTGAGCGGATGGAAATTTGGATTGAGGTTTCAGGGCGATACTCTGAAGATCGGAGACTGTAACCAGTGGCTTTCATTCCTTCATCAATGACAAGGTCTTATTCCTAATATTAGAACTCTGTGTCTTCTTTAACTTCACATTGAGCAGGTCTTTAACAGTTATCTGCATGGGCACATCTTGTTTTAATGGTGCAGCCTGAAGAGTTTTGATGCGGTCAACTTTTTTGAGCAACAAAGGTGCTATAGTGGAAGAGGCAGAGGTGGTGGTGGTGGTGGTGGTGGTGGTGGTGGTGGTGGTGGTGGTGGTGGTGGTGGTGGAGGTGGTGGAGGTGGAGGTGGAGGTGGAGGAGGGGGAAGAGAAGGAGGAAGAGGAAGAGGGAAAACTGTAGGCTGCTGTTTCGCTGGCAGGAGTATGGGTACTGATTCTCAAATAGTGGTTTGAGTTTGGGCAAGCTCCTCCAGAAGTTGAGCCCCCAAGTGACATGTTTTGTGCCCGTCCTGGCACACGGAATGCTCTGAGGCAAGCGTTTGAGAGGTCTTCAGTGCTTCCTGGAGCTTGTAAAATTCATTTTCCAGCTTGTAAACCTGCTGTTTGAGCAGGCCAAGTTCCCGGAAGTAGATACGGGATGGAAACAGGCGATCTTTCCAAATCTCTAAATTCTGTGTAATACTGCTCTGGCAACAGTAATAGAAAGACCACACCTTCTTTGCCAAGAATTTCACTGGATTCTTCACACTGGAAAATGTGACACTCCAGGCTAATGTTGGCCAAATTTGGCCACAACCTCTATTTGTAGGAGGGGCATCTATCATCCTTTCAGGTGAAGATAGAGTTGGAGATGATGAAGGAGAGGAAGGAGGAGAAAGAGGTGGAATGGGATCAGGGGGACAAACTTTTCTCTTTTTGAATAACATTCTGGCTCTCAACTTCCTTCTTCTCCGATATTTGTGCTTGGTCAATTTTTTAGTATAAGAGCCCCGGGAAGTAAACAGAGTCTGGGTAATGTCTTCTCGGGCTGCAGCATCTGGGAGAATTCAAAATTAAACCTTTGCCATGGGCGGGCCAATCAGAGCCACCATCTCTCTTCATTAGCTCTCCTGTTCGTGGTTGATTATTTCTACAAGCTTCTTAGTTGATTCTCTAGAATTTTTTAAGTAAACCATCATATCATCTGCAAATAGTGATAGCTTAGTCTCCTCATTGCCTATTTTGATACCTTGAATTTCTTTTTCTTCTCTAATGAGCATTTACACTTTTGAAATTGATGAACTCTACAAATCAAGGTTTGATTTATTGTTTTATTGATTGTCCAGATTTAAGAAAGTTGTAGAAAATATGTTAATAATTTAGATTAAATTTGCAAAGGTGTGTTATGTATTCTTTTTCCTGAGAGATGGTTGTCTCATGTCATTAAGTGCACTTTTTGGAAAGTTAATAGGTTTACAGGGGCCAGCTCAGGAGTCGAGAAAGGACCAAGGGACCACTCTGGGTTTGCCACTTAATACTAAAGTAACAAGACCCTTCAGCATTCAGACACATTTCCCAAGAAGTTGCCATAGGTTACTCACCTGTCCCTTATGAGATAGCTTTGGTAGGCCTATTCCATCTATGCTCCATGAGTCACAACTTTCACTATAGCTCAATATTTAGCTCAGGAAACTCCCCAGACTACAATGAAAGAGGTCAATGACTCTCACCAATTCTACCCCATGAAGTTTACTCTTTCCCAAAGAAGGAAACTCTGTCTGTCTGCCAGACGAGGTAGTGAAATTATACATTGATGATAAGTAAGATGCTTGGGTGGAATGAATGAAACAAAAGCATTTAAATGCTCACTATATGAAAAGCTTTGTGCTAAGCTCTTTTCAAACAGAAAAGAAAGACAGTTTTTGCTCTGAAAGTCTTCATATTCTAATGGGAGAGACAGCAGCTATGAATAGAAAGGTCTCATGGTCCTTAGGGTGTAGCAGCAAAGCAGATGGTAATGCCTCTTCTTTAATGTCATTTCCACTAATAAAATCATATCAGTTTCTGATGTTGAATTATTTGACAATATCATGATCTTAGGTGGCATGAATCTTCTTTTCTGGGTCTTCAGTACCTGTGGCTGTAGCATCTGCAGGAAAGGTTGCCTGGATGAATCTCTATAGGGATTGCTTTTGAGTACTGCAAGCACAATACTGGAAGCATTGTTATTCCCAAGATTCTTGAGTTCATGATCTTAGCCTACTAGCATTGAGATATGAGGGAAGATAATGGTCAAAATGTTGCCAGTACATTAGCTTGCCTAACAAATGTTGTTTCTTGTCACTTCCTCAGGGTGCCTTGATGCTACAACTAGCCTAGCTTGCCTGCTCTGTGTGGGTAACAGATGGTTGGCAGTAGGTGGTCAGGGCTGGCTCCTTCTCTACAGAATTTGCTTCCCCAGATGATAGCTGAGAGGGATAAGCTGGGAGAAGGGCTATGTAATTCCCAGTGTTCTTGGGTTTATCTTCTTCTTGGGGACAGTTGGTCAGCAATTGTTGCTGGGGGTACTGAATGTGATGTATTCCTTCTCCACAATAATTTCTCCCTTAATTAATAGCTTCAGGGGTTTCTTCCCTTTTATTTGAGTCCCAAATCTTTGTTGAGGGTAGAGCCCTTCAGAGAGTCTTGAAAAATAAGACTACCACCCTCTTTAGAAAGTAATAGTGCTACAATAAAATTTCTCTGAATATAGTTGCTATAGTGTGGAGGGAAATGACTTGTGCCCTGGGTAGAAATAGCATAGCAAAGTGAATACAGAGTTTGTCCTAGAGTTAGAAAGAGTTGGATCCAAGTCCAAAACACTGGCTATGTATATCTGGACAAGTCATTTAACCACTCAGTGCCCCTCAGCAACTCTATAAATCTATAAATTGCATAACATTTGCTGATCAGAGTAATGGGACTCTGGTACATGCCTAGACTACCTAAGATGATGCCGTCTACATGGAAAATGCTGGGAAACCTTACAGTTGTATTAGTAGTTTTTTCATGAGGAATTCCCTATACCAATGAAATCATAGGTGACAACCAAACAATTCAGAATCTTTGTAATAGCAAATCATATTTAATAGAGTTCTACTGTATTCATCTCATGGTTTCTTCTTTCTTTAGGATTTAGTTTTTTTGTAATTATCAGTCATGCAGCAGATGTCACCAAAGAGAGCTTTATTTCAAATAGCCTCATTAAAGATAATGAAGAACAGATTGTTTCTGTGTATGAAGAAGACAACACACATACACACAAGAATTCTTTTATATATCTATCCTGACCAGGACAGTAGCACCCAGCCATATGCACATAGACACACACAGACTCACCGATTTCATTCTCATATCTCTATAATTTAGCATGTACATACATTTGTTAAGCATTTATTAGCCACTATGATTAATACATGGGACTATATATGATCATGGCAAAATCACAAAGTAAGCAAAATTTTGTACTGTCTGAACTGCCTATCCCCTAAGATGCCCAACCCCTAAGTCTTCTCATCTTTTCCTATTGCCATCAAATATCCCATTCACAAGTCTTTCATTATTTTAGTTCCCTGCTAAACAATCTAATCTGATCAAATCCTGCAATAAGCCTTTGTTAAGTACTTGGTATGTATAGAATACTACACTCTAGAGATACAAAGAAAAAATGGAAGAACAAACCTCTGCTCTCAAGAAGCTTACTTTCTACTGAAGAAGGAGAGCATGGATATAGGGAAATAAGTAAGGAAGAGAGCACTCCAAAGACAACTAGGGATACAAAGTCAAAACTAAAAGTGGCTCCTGACTACAAGAAATCTCTGCTTGGGAGGTACAACATATCAAAGATAAGTAAACATGAGATAATTTAAGGAGGAGGATGAATGCACTAACAGAATAAGAATACCTTTATTGAGGAGTTTTGAAATTTGACCTGGCTGGATTCTATTCCTGACCCTGTCATTTAACCTACAAATGTTCTGTTCCTTTATCTGTAAAATGAACCCTTTCAAACTCTTAAAGTTCTATAATTTCTATGAACCTGGGGATGATGAACTTAGTCCTTGTCATGGTTCTTCTAAATGTCAGTGGTTGTGACCAAACTGAGGTCTATCATAGGCATCTTCCCCTCACTCAGCATTCCTTGGAACAAAGGATTAGTCCTGGCATTCTTGAAGCAATATACTTATCATATTATACAGTTGTGTTCCTCTATCCATTGATCCAATATTTGCTGATTTAGTTACCCACAGTTAGCCATGGGGGTGGAGAATGAAAACATTTGAAAATGCCAGAAAATTTTAAAAAATAGTTAATAAATTTCAAACTGCCCACCAAGCAAAATAGGCTGTAACATGGTAAAGTTCATCAGCCCAGTACATGACTTTTGTCCCTTTGCTCCCATACCCATGTTCCTATGGGAAATTTTCCCTGAATTTTCCTCGTGTTTTCTCTGATCACTTTCATCGTCATATTATTGCAGTGCATTTGTTTGAGAAAGCCCTTAATGTAATAATGGCCCCAAAGTGCAAGAATATTGGTGCTGGTAGTGCAATCATGCTCCTGTATCCACTGATTCAGTAATCCACTGATTCAGCTACCTTGTGGTTAATAGCAGGTGTTTGCTTATATCCTCAGTTTCAGCCATCTACTATAGGACTGTATCCTCTGTAGATATAGGGACCCAATTGTAATGTATATGAAAACACTTTGAAGACTGTAAAGAACAAGCTAGGCAAATGAAAAATATTATTGTTATCTTCAACATGTTTATGACCCGGAGCAATTTCTTCCAGGCAGAAAGTATTGTTTTTATTTTTATATGACGCATACAGACAAGCCTGGATAAGCCGAGGGTGAAGATAAACTGGTTAAAAACATATTAGCAAATATCTCTTTCTATTTGCAAGGCTAACTTAAGGCTCAGTGGAGAAAATAACATGTACCTTTTACTGAAGTTTAAACCTGGCAAGGGTTGTGCCTTCTTTGCTTAGGTTGATTGGCAAATACTCAGCTTTTGCTTCCACTATAATTAAAAATTGAGCAGCACCCAATTTGCTCATGATATAATTGGAGAAACCATCTGTAATCCTCTTACTTTTATATTATGCTATTATCATAATGTATGCACAGGCACAGACCTTGATCTTTGGTACTCCTTTAAAACTTGGTTGGTCTAATATATTTGTCCTTTAGCCCCATGAGTCTAGTCACTGACCTCTGTAAATTTGTTTATAGTTATTGTTTATTCTTCTTCAGTTGTTTTTAAACTCTTTGTGACTCTTTTTTGAGGTTTTTTTTGGCAGATACTAGAGCAGTCTGTCATTTCCTTCTTTAGCTCATTTTATAGATGAGGAAACTGAGACAAACAGGATTAAGTGACTTACCCCAAGTCATATAGCCAGTAAATGTTTGAGACCATATTTGGACTCAGGTCTTCCTGACTCCAGGTCTTACTATCTATCTACTATTAGTAGATAAATATCAACTACCTAATTGCCCTTGAATATTGATTAGTTAACTACAATAATAAAGATGATGATGATAACTAGTATTTATATGGAGCTTTGTGAGCTCATATTAGCTCATTACATACATAATTAATTAATTAGATCTAAAAGAAACTCTTCTGGCATGCTTTTGAGGTTCATATTTCTAGGCAGCATATTCTATTGCCCACTTACCCATACCTATTATAATTGAGGCAATTATTTTATGTAGTATTTTGTGTGATGTTTTCATAATGCTAATTGTTTATTTGAGGAACTATATATTTAGATAGCCATTAAAATCCTTCTCAATCTTGGAAAGGGGGGTAACAGATGATTCTGATACTCAATTATAGAATTTTAGACTTTCAGAGCTGTTAGGAACTCTATCTAGTTCACCCTATTTCCCTAAAATAATCCCTAATGCACACACTAATAATTAATGGTCATCATATAATAGCTAATATTGAAATAGTGCCTTATGTTTACAAAGGCAAATTAAAAGTATTAAGGTTTGCAAAATGTTTTACATCTCATTTTATCTCTTCAACAACCCTTGGAAGTGGGCACTATTATTATCCCCATTTTATAGATGAAGCGATAGAGGCAGGCAGAAGTTAAGTGACTTATTTATAGTCACAGAGCTAATAAGGATCTGAGGAAAGATTTAAACTCAGGCCTCTCTGACTCTAAGTTTGATATTTTATCTACTACATAATCTACATGTTCCATGTAACTTCTACTGGAAGAATTTTAATGAAGGGAAACTTAACTACCCTCCAAAGCAGCCCATTCTACTTTTAGATAGTTTTAAATATTAGGATTTTATTTTTATATTGACAGTATGAATTTTCACAATTTCCAAGACTTATTCCTTGTTCTGCCCTCTAGAGGCAAGTAGAACAAGTCTATTTCTGAGATAGTACAGTGGTGTCTTGCTACAAGAGCACCTTAAGTCTCAAGCCATTTGAGATACGAGCAGTCACAACTGGGATTTTTTACTTTAAGTCACAAATGGATATTTGAATCATGAGCTTCTACCACCCTCCACTAGATAGCCTCCTGAACATTCATGGTTTCACAAGTTACACGAGTCTGTCTCCTTTAGTTCAGTGTTTATCTGGCCCTGTGAACATCTATATTGAATTGCTTTTGTTCTTTTTTATTTTGTCCTTATTATCAGGTTTTTTTTGCAAATTTCTTAACTTTTAACCATGGGTCCTGAAGACAGAGGAATTGAAGGAGTTACAACAGCAACATACAGAGGTTTTGCAGGAAATTAGTGGGGAGAAGCCCAGGGTGGATGAGGTAATCAGTACAAATAAAATTAAAGAAATGTTGAGGATTTGGGGGGGAAAATTCAACAGTTTATTAAAAAGACACATCCAGAAAAAGGTGCAACAGGTCATGCATTGGAGCTGTGTAATGACACTTGTTTCATACATTATCAAAAAGTTCTGAAAGGAAGGAAGAAACCAACTTCCATGGAAAAGTTTTTGTTGAAACAGCCTTTAGGTGAAATCGAGAAAAGTGTGGCAAGATAGCCAAAATTCAATGAAGAAAATGATGATCATTAAGTAAAGTAAAAACTTAGCAATTAAGTTTAGCAATAAAGTTACATATCACGAGAATGTATGAGGTCAGTTTTGCATTTAAATGTAACCAAGTACATGAGTAGGGAGTAAGTTATGTTAAGCAATAGTACACGAAATGAAAACCTTCTCCTCCAGCATCTTTGCCTGACCTTGAAGGTAAATACCATTTCATAAGCAAATTTTATTTCTTTACATTTTTCTTATTATCTATACATATATTTATTTGTTATTTATAAAGTACATTTTTGTATTTAAAAGCATATGAAGTTTAAAAAAAGCATATGAAACAAATTTTATGTGTTTTTGGGGGGCCAGAATGGATTAATTACATTTCCATTCACTAAAATGGGGAAATTCGATTTGACACATGAGAAAATTGAGTTACGAGCTTGGCCATGGAACAAATTAAACTTGTGTGTCAAGATACCACTGTATTGTAAAGCATAGTGCTTGCATATAGTGGAAGCCTAAAAAATGCTCATTTCCATTCCCTTCTCTTCTTCCACAGAAAGGTCTTTCAACTATCTGAAGACAGTTTATCATGTTCAGTTTTCCCTTCCTTGTACTAAACAACATATACCTGCAACTAATCTTCATGTGGCAAAGACTTTAGGCTCACCACCATTTTGGATGCTTCCTCTTAACATGCTTGAGTTTATTAATATCCTTCCTCAACTATAGTGCCCAGAAATAAACACAATACTCAAGGGTTAGGAAGGACCTGGAAAATAATATTATCACTTTATTCTTGGAAGCTGAACCTTTCTTAATGGACAAAGACATCGTTCATTTGTGGTTTCTTTGCTGCCATTTTGTACTTTTGACTTGTTAAACTTGCAAGATCTCTTCAGTTCTTAACTCTGCCATCCAATCTTATCTATTTCTCCTAGATTTGTTATCCACAAATTTGGCAACGATGTTAGCAATGTCTTTCCCCTTTTAAAATTGTATTATTTTAATTGTTACCTTTCATTTCCATTTCTTTGCATTTCCCAATATATTCTTCCATTTCCTCTACCAAAAAACCACTTCTTATAACAATGTATAAAAAGAGAGGAGAAAACACTTTAAAATTAACCTAGATATGAAGAAAATCTGGCATTATATGTACTGCTCCACATTTAGAGACCCTATCTCTGTAAAGAAGGAGATGAAAGGTCAACTTGATATCTCTTCTTTGGAGTCAAGCATGGTCATTATAATTTATATTTTATTTCTATCATTTTATTGCTGTTGTTGCCTTTCCATTTACATTGTTGTAGTCATTGTGTATATAGTTTTCCACTTTTCTTTACACCACTTCATGTTCTCCCCTGCTTCTTAGGATTCATTCTTTTTTATGCCACAAATATTTTGTTACATTCATGTATCACAATTTGTTTAGCTATTTGCCGGTCAATGGGCATTTACTCCCCCCCCCCCAGTTCTTAACTACTACAAAAATTGTTGATATAAATATATTGATATAGTTGTGGCCTTTATTTTTATCATTGTTCTACTTGGTATATGCCTAGTAGTTAGATCTCTTTTTCAAAATCATTGACAAAAATGTTTAACAACACAGAGTCAAGCGTAGATCCCTAAGGCACTCCAAAGGAGATCTTCTTTCAGATTAATGCATAATCATTCATTCTTTGAATTAAGCCATTCAACTTGTTAGGAAACTGCACAATTGTACTTATCATTTATCCCATACCTCTCATTGTCTTTAGAATAACATGAGATAATTTATGAAATAATTTTCTAAAATCAACGTAAACTGTATCATTAGACTTTCCTACTAATTTCACAAAATGATCAAAAATGGAAATAAAGTTAAACTAGTATGATCTCTTCTGATGAAGCCAATTGCTTTAAGGAGTCAGATTAGATTAAGCATAAGATTCTTTCTAGCCCTAATAGACTCTGATTCTATATGTAAGGGTGGCCCTGTACCCAGGACTCTGGCTTTAACATTGGCTAGGTTCCATCTTGAATGCAGCTCCTTAAAATCACTCTTTGGCCCATTTTGCCCCCCAAAGAGATTTCTCATACCCATAACCTCTATAGGGCATATATTCACAGTCCCAAACAGAAGGCTGATCTCCCTGAAATTTATCAAATTGATCAAGGAACTTCCACTTATAATTTCTTCCTACAACAACAGAAGGATTGAAGGGAAGAGATTTTGGAACAGAACATCCTTAGGTGTTCCATGCCTCCTCTTCTCTTTTTTCTACTCCTCTTACCTCCTAAAACCATTTGTAGAATGAAAGGAAATTTTCTATTACTATTATGGTTCAAATAATCTTGTTTTGTATACTTCATTCTTCTCCTTTCTGAGATCTTTGAAAGAGAAAATGAGGTCTTTATCTCCAAGGATGTTAGCCTAGTTGAAAATTATAAGAAATATGCACATGAAATGGAAAATATTTAAGTTCTTCTTTGTATGCTATTGGTGGAAATCATATTTGCAAACTCATGTCCAAAGAATAAATATGCACCTCTTTAAAGGATACATTTGAAAGGATGGGAGGAAAGAGGGAGAAGAGGGAGGGAAGAAAAAGGGAGAGAGGGAAAGGGAGAGAATCTAAAGGAAGTGCACATTAATTAGAGAATAGCTAAACAAATTGTGATATATGAATGTATCAGAATAGTATTGCTCCATAAGAAGTAATGAAAGAAAACATTTTGGAGAATCCTGGAGAGCATAAACTAATGCAGAGTGAAATGAGAAGAACCAGGAGAACAATATTGTAATGGAAAATAATTTTCTAAGACTTAAGAACTCTCATCAATGCAATGACCACCCATGTCTCCAGAGGACCTATGATTCATTTTCCTTGGCTATGCTTATATTTTACCCTTTAAAAATTTTTCTTTTGTTCTCAGGATTTTTTTTAGTTGGAAGGGAAGGGGACGTGGAAAGAAAAGGCAGATATGTGCTTCTACAAGGTCTGACTGGCCTACAGATATGATTGTTAAGTTTTTAGAATGAGCATTTATACCATAGAAATTGGGAAATGCTACAAATCAAGGCTTCATTTATTGTTTTGTTGAATGACTACCAGTGGTTCCCAAACTTTTTTGGCCTACTGCCCCTTTCCAGAAAAAAATATGACTTAGCCCCCTGGAAATTAATTTTTAAAAATTTTAATAGCAATTAATAGGAAAGATAAATGCACCTGTGACCATCACTGCTTCCCTGGATCGCTGCAGCACCCATCAGGGGGCGGTAGCATCCACTTTGGGAATCACTGGATTAAACTTAAGAAAGTGATGGAGGAAATGTTAATGATACAAATTAAATTTTAAACTGTATGTATATACATGTATATATACATATATGAATATATGTGCATGTATAATATTTTATATATGCATATAAATATATACCTTCTCTGTGTATATATGTGCATGATACTTACATATGTGTGTATGTATAGACATGCACAAGTTGGTTTAAAATAATCCCTGAACTACTCCAGAGAGACATTGGGTTTTTATCTTAATGTCTCTTGAGGTGACAATGCCTTCTTTCTCTTTCAGAATAGAGAAAGAAAACGCAGCAATGGCTTTGTAGCTTGGCTTTATAGGAATTTGACAAACCTGCTTTGAATGGTAGCCCATCTAGGTTGAGAAGCTTTGTAGAGGCCAGAGTGACTTTAGGCAGAAAAGGTCGGAGAAAGACAGAATCTGAGTGTTTTCCAGTCCCAAAAAAAGGCAAAGAAAGGAAATGAGTCTATTATGAAGTCTATTATTATTTTTGAGAAATAAAAGGAATTTGAGCAGTCCATGCAGCTGCTTTTTTAGTCTCTTTTGAAAAATAATCAGAAGGAAGAAAAAATATTTTTTATCTGATCAGAAGGAACAGTGGCAAAGGCAGAGCCATTTTTACTGCCAAGATAGATGTCATGAGAAGATGAGGAAAGCGCTGAGGGCATATTATGGTAGTTTTGATGAATGTCCTCCCCAAATCTAACTCAATATTTGAATGCAATAAATTTCATTGTGAAATACAAGGTCCAAATAAACCCATGGAACCATTCGTGACAGAATCAAGGCTACTGGAAAAGGATTATGTGTGTGCAGACACTGATTAAATGGTTGGGGCCAGAATAATGTTCAGAGCAATTCAACAGACCCTCACAAAATCCTAATAAATCAAAAAGTAGAACCTGATTTAAGAAGTACAAGAAGCCTTTTTAGAACATAGGAGGATGGGCTGGACTAAAATCTATAGCTACAATGGAAACCAGAGACCAAGCAGTAGGTGTCCTTTGGTTCTGCAAACAGCTGACCAAGAATGTGGGGGATTTTTATGAACTGACAAAGGGTGGAGTGAATAGAATCAGGAGAACGTTTTACAAAATGATCAAAGCAATGCTAAGGGAATAAACAGGAGATTAATTGTAATTTCAGTGCATTGTTGGTGAACATGTATGCCTCCTCTTAGGGGAGAGGTGATAGACTTTAAGTATGGAATTACACATAGGCCTAGCTGTGACTATATTTTGTTTAACTATATATCTTTATGGTGAGAAAGTGATATAAAGTAGGGAGAGTCTTCGAGAAGTGATAGTTTAGGGGTGGGTGGGAAAGAGCATCAATAAAATATTCATTAGCAGAAAAGAAATAAACATGAAGAACCAGGCAAATTTTAATTGTGAAGTCGGATAGAAAGCTCCTTCACACCTGAGTTAAAATTTGGCCTCAGATACTTCCTAGCTGTGTGACCCTAAGCAAAAGTCATTTCCTCCCTTACTTCTCTTCTACCTTAGAACTGAAGGTAAAGTTAAAAAAGGGGGGGTTCCATGAACTTAAATGGAAATAGAGCCATCACTCCAGAGATACACAAAAATCTAAAAAAAATCACATGGTGGAGGTGGAAGTGGATGAATGAATGAATGAATGAATGAATAAAAAAAGACATTAGGAGTTCAAGTACATTAGATTGGGAACAAAGGTTTAGACGTCATACCATGCCAACATTCCTGAAGAGGTGGTGGCACTTAAGAACATAAGCCCTTCAAAGTATTCATACTGACAAAATTGGCATAAAAAAAAGTAATTTATTATAAAGGTGGCCTAGATGTCATGTATATGTAATACCAAAAAATAATAAAAATGGACAGAATATTTTCAGCCAAGAACTGAATAGATATCTTCTATTTCTTTCAATAAATTTTCTCATACCAAGAGATAGCATTTAACATCATTCATTGTGATCTCAAAACTGCCCTCAACACACCAGCAGAGAGGCCAATATGACAGGAAAGGGAAAGAATAAATGTTGGAGGGGATGTGGCAAAGTTGGGACACTAATGCATTGCTGGTGGGGTTGTGAATTGATCTGACCATTCTGGAGGGCAATTTGGAATCATGCCCTTTGATCCAGCAATACCTCTACTGGGTTTATGTCCCAAAGGGGGAAAAAAACTTGGAAAGGACCTGTTTGTACAAAAATATTTATAGTTGTGCTCTTTGTAGTAGCAAAAAAATTGCAAAATGAGGGGGTATCCCTCGATTGGGGAATGACTAAACAAATTGTGGTTTATGATGTGATGGAATACTATTGTGCTACAAGGAATGCTGAATTGATGAATTTCTATAAGAACTGGAAAAACCCACATGAACTGATATGCAGTAAAATGAGCAGAACCAGAAGAACATTATACACAGAGACTGTTACATTGTGGGACAATCAAATGTAATTGACTTTGCTACTAACACCAATGCAATGATCTAGGACAATTCTATGGGATTTAGGAAAAAGAATGTTATCCACATCTAGAGAAAGAACTGTGGGAGTAGAAATACAGAAGAAAACATGTGATTTATCACTTGTTTGTATGTGATTTGGGGTTTTGTTTTTAAAGGCTTGCTCTTTTACAAAAAATGAATAATATGGATATATGTTTGAGTGATAATATATTTATGTAAAACCCTGTGAAATTGCTTGTCAATTCCAGGTGGAGGGGGGGAAATGAAGGGAGGAAGAAAACATAAATCATATAACCATGGAAAAATCTTAATAAATACATACTTTTTTAAAATGAAAAAATAAAATAACATAAAAAATACTGCCCTCAAAGTTGTGTAGAGGTGATTGCTGAAGCTGAGGAAGTGAGGAATATTGCCAAGACAGAAAATTTAAAGATAACAAGTAAGAGTGGAGAATGCCTATGTTAAAGGGTAGAAAGGGGGTATAGAGTCAGCAAAGAAGTCTGGGGAGATACAGTAAAATTAGAACTATGGTAAAAAAAAAAGCAGGAGAGTGCACTATCTCTGATACTAAGGAACAGAACAGAATACACACTTAAAGAATCATAAGATCATTTATCTAGAGCTAAAAGGAATATCAGAGGCTATCTAATCCAATCTCTTAATTATATAAATGAGGTACCTGAGGACCAGGAAGTGTAAGTCAAATAAGGAGTGATAGTTATGTTAAAATGACAAAGAATTCATGAAGGACGAGGACTAGAAAAAAAGCCACTGAATTTAGAGTTCTGAGGAAGAGCACTTTCAGTAGAATGGTTAATGCAGAAGTTCTTATTCTAGAATCTGTGAACTTACTTATATAGATTGATGATGGCAAAGGTGATGATGATTATGGTAATGAAGATGCTTAAGAAGAATATGAAGAAGGTGATGATGAGAGATTTCAATATAATTGGCTTTCTTTGTAATCTTATATATCATATATTTAAAGACATTTTTCTGTAAGGAGGTCCATAGACATTACCTGACTGCCCATGAGGTCTGTGACATAAAAAAGGGTTAAGAACCTCTGGGTTAAAAAGATGTGTGGTGACAAAATACAGTTAGCAGATAAAGGCAACTCTTTCAAGAACTTTAGCAGTTAAAGATGAGAAAGATGGAACAGAAAGTGGATGGAGTAGAAGAGTCAAAAGGTATATTCTTCAGATTGTGGAAACATGAGTAAATATTTTGACAATTGAGAATGAGCTACTGGCAAGGAAGATCTTAAAGAGGATAGCTAATTGTTGATGGAGCTGAGAAGGAATAAGATTAAGGGATCAGGGAGAGAGATTACCCTTAGTGAGAATTTTTTTTTGTGACTGGAGGAAAGGAAGAGAGAGAGGGTGATAAAGCTAGAAAGATCTGAGAAATGGAAGAGAGCTAAAGGAAGGTCATGTTGGAGAAAGATTAATTAGATGATGCTAAGTGCCACCTCTTGCTATAAGGAAAATTATTAAAAGGAAAAGAACCTGCCTTTTCAGTTCTTTTTTGAGAAAAAAAAATGTTCAAATGCTTGGCATACAAGGTCACTGGAGGGAAAATGATGGTTTTCAAGGAAACATTGTCTAGTATTTTACCCTTTTTCACCTATTTGATGAATTTTACCTAAGCTGAAAATTGATGGAAGGGGGCTGTAATAAAACTTCTAGACCCAGACTAATCTGAATTGTTAAGTTAAGGCAGTACACTAAGACTTGGAAGTACGATCTATATGGAAGCTATCCTGAAAAGTAATGAAGGGGGTGACCAAAAGAATGGAAGCTACAGAGAGAAGTAGTGCCAACTATGAGATCCTCAAAACCAGGAAGACATTGTGGGAAGAGGATGCATAAAATGCCTCAAGAGGAGTATGATGATGCTAAAACCCACTCTCACACTAACTGTCGATCCAAAAGGAAATGATTTCTTGAATTTTTTTTCCTTTTTTCTTTTCTCTTCCTATGTCAAAAACTGTATTTTCCTTTTTAAAAGTTTGATTTTCTTTTTTGTTTACCTTGTATTTTAGGTATAATAAGTGGGCCAAATCATTGCATTGCTATATCTATTTATAGTATATCTCTACGTGTGCTTGTTTAAATGAAACAGAAAGGGGCCCTAGGTTAATGCCTAAGATAGCCTGAGAGACAGACTTACAACTGCAGTTTTTAATCAGAGTAGTTTTTTGCCTAAGGGCTCAATGCTGAAGAAAAAAAGAAGTTTTATATAAGGATCTATTCCTTTATATAATGAGTCAGTAATCTGGGTGGCATTGACTAGATGGTTTGGTATTGGAAATATGACCTTCCCAATGTTTCCCAGTAGGTTTAAAAAGAAACTACTCCTTCAGATGTGGGATGCTGAGAGAGTATCTGAAGATAAAGTCCTGACTCAGGAGAACAGCTGAGGGATTTTTGTCTGGAAGAGGTAGCTCAGCCTACACAAGGAGGGAGTGGGATATCTTGATACAGCATATCACTTTACTACCACACCATTGTCACACTAAAATATGATTATCACAACTGAAAATAGTACCCTAGTACTTTGATTAGATGCCATGAGTCTCTTAAAATGAACACTAACTCTTTTAATGGTCATGTCACAACATCATGTCCAATAGTGAAGGTTACAATAAGTATTAAAAGAGGATGGTAAGGGATGGATTGGAAAGGAAGATCATGAACCATATCATAGGGAAAAGTTGAGAGAATGATTGGTTGGTAGATGACAATAAGGATGTGTCTAAATTGGTACAAATGGATTGAATGAGCCTAAAAAGAGGAAAAATCCATGAGGGAAAGTTGTTAAAGAATGATTGAAGTGGCCTTGTGAGTTAAGGGCAGGGGAGATATCAATGGAGTAAATTTCAAAGGATGTGGTCACCCCAGAGAAGAGCCAATTTTTTATTAATGTAATGAGGAGGAAGAAGTAGTGCTTAAAGAATATGAGATCCAAAGAATATTTATGAAAAACTTTTTAAATTTCATATAATCAAAATTATCCATTTTTCTGCCTGTTAGCCTTTTTCATTCTTGTTTGGTCATAAACTCTTCCCTTATCTATAGATCTGACAGGTAAATTTTTCCATGCTCCCCTGATTTGCTTATGATATCACCCTTTCTGTGTAAATCACGTACCCATTTTGACTTCATCTTGCTGTACGATATGAGATAGTCTATGCCTTGTTTCTCTGCCAAACTGCCTTACAGTTTTCATGGAAATTCTTGTCAAATAGTAAATTCTTCCCCCTAAAGATTTTAGAGTTTATCAAACACTAGATTACTATGGTTACTTATTATTGTGTTCTATGTACCTAACCTATTCCATTAATCTACCACTGTTTTTTGTAGCCAGTGCCAGATTATTTCTGATTAGTATTTTGTAGTATAATTTGAAATCTGGTACTGATAGGCTACCTTCCTGCATAACTTTTTACACTGACTCTTTGATATTCCTTGATATTTTGTTCTTCCAAATGAATTTTGCTATTATTCTTCTACCTCTATAAACTAATTTTTTAGTTGTTGGGTCCTTATGGCAGTAACTTTTTAAAAAGTAATTTGGAATTATATTAAGAAAGTGACTAATACTTTCCATGCAATATATCTAGAAATCTGACTACTAGGCAAAGACACTGAGAAGGTCATTGACAAGATGAACAGCTCCATATATGCCAAAATATTTATAATAAAACTTACAATGGGTATGATGAATACAATGAAGTATGGGAAGGCTTCTATGAACTGATGCAAAGGGAAATGAGCACAAATAGGAAGCAATATTCACAAAGGGTCCAACAATGTTAATGAAAATGATAAAAACAAAATGATTAAATATGAATTCTGAGAAATTAAAATTAATTGGTCCCAAAGAAGAGAAAAAGTATACCTCCTTACTTTTTTTGGCAAAGGTAAATATTATAAGTATATAACACTACATAAAATGTTAAACTTAGTTGATGTATGAGGCAGTTGGTTTGAACTATTTTTCTTTTAACTTCTTTACTATTCTTTCTAATAAGGTTGCTTTTCTGGCATGGGAAAGGGAGTGATATATTGAGAAATGTAAGTGATATTAAGATAAAAAATGAATAAAATGTGAAAAAAATACCTCTACCTATTCAGACTCATGCCATTTTTTAAAAAAGAAAAAGCTATATCTGGGAAAAGAGGAAGGCTAACTGTTCAAACTGAATATATTATGGTAAATGACAACACAGAAAAGGCAGAGCTACTTGGTCTATTTTTCTTCTGTTTTCTTTGCTACCAGAGAAAGGTGAAAAACAGCTTTGGATTAGAACGCATGGAGAAAAAACTCTAATAGGGAGTTGATACTCAGGATAAATAAGAAAACACTAACTTGCTTTTGATGAAATTAAGACACTTAGACCAGATGAATTACAGCCTTGAGTACTGAAAGAAATGGCAGATGTGATTACTGAACTACTGTCAGAGTTATTTCAAAGATCTGGGATAAGAAGAGAGATACCAAAGGACTATAGAGGAGGAAAATGTTTTGGTTTTGAACAAAGAAAAAAAATGTAAAAACCATAAGCAATGACTTTGATTTCAATTTCTGGGCAAATTCTAGAAGTTTTGTAAGAGATGATTAGTGAACTATTGGAAAAAAAAAAGAACTCAGCAAATTATTTAGTGTCAGAATCAGACCCAGAGCTCGAATGTCCTAGCTCCATATTCAGTGTTTTTTCCAGTAGAAATAATGTGTCTTGCACTTAATAGGCCCTTAAAAAACACCTGTTGAATTGAGTTAATAATTATTAACATTGACTTCTGGGTTAAGATGGCTGCAAAGTAGTTGCAGAACTTTTACCCTCCCCACCACCAACCTTTACAATACCTCAAAAACAAAAAGGCCAAGTTTAGATGAGCAAAGGGACTCCACAATAGGGCACAGCATTGAAGGTATGTGGAATTCAGGCATATCCATGCTATAAGGGGGTAAATTAGCTCCCACCAAAACGTGAGCTGATCAAACCCTCCCCCACCCCACTTACAGGGCAGGATTCATAGCTAGTGCCCTAGAATTAGAGCAGTGGGGAACAACCCCTAAGTTGTTGGCAGCAGATCAAGAGTACACCTGAGAACAGTTAGACCTGAAACCCCAGGAGGCTGAAGAGTGTGTGCCTTGAGTGTGGAGAGGGGAGTGGGGCTGGGGCAGCATACATCAGAAACCATGCACAGACTCAAAATGTAACCTCAGAAACCACTCTGTAGCTCCCTATACAGAGAGCCTGCCCTCTTCACCTAGACTTCTGAGGGAAGGAAGAAACAGCAGAGTAATGACTAGCAATGCTCAAGAAAAAACAACCAACAAAAGAAACAAGAAAAAAGCACCAACTCTAAATAATTTTTAGATAGTAAAAATCCAGACCACAGAACAGATAGCAGAGGAGGACAACCAAGTAAACACATCCAAAACCTCCCCAAAAAATAAAAATTGGTCACAAGCTCTTGAAGAGTTCCAATCTGAGATCATGAGAAAGTGGAAAATATTTGGCAAGAAAAGTGGGAAATAGTTCAAAAAGAAAATAACAGTTTAAAAGGCAAAATTTCACAATTGGATATTAAGGTTCAGAAATCAAATGAAATGATAAGCAAATTGAAGACCAGAAATGACCATCTAGAAGCCATGAAAAGCCAGATAGACCAGACTGAAAAGGAAAAACAAAAGATTATAGCTGAAAACCAGTCTTTAAAGGCTAGAAATTGGGCATGTAGAAGCCAATGATCTCACAAGATAGCAAGAATTAATAAAGCAAAGTCAAAAGACTGACAAAATAGAAGGAAACATAAAATATCTCAATACGAAGATGACAGATCAGGAAAATAGGTCCAGAAGAGACAACTTGAGAATTATTTGATCTTCCGAAAAAAATCAGAGGCAATTAGAAATCTAGATATCATACGACAAGAAATTGTCCAAAAAACTGCCCTGATGTCCTTGAACAAGAGGACAAAATAGACACTGAAAAAGCCCATAGAACACCCTCTACACTAAATCCTCAAAAGACAACTCCCAGGAATGTAATAGCCAAATTCAAAAGCTTCCAAGTTAAGAAGAAAATATTACAAGAAGCCAGAAAGAGACAATTCATATATTAAGGAATACCAATCAGGATTACACAGGATCTGGCAGCCTCCACACTACAAGACCACAAGGCTTGGAATATGATATTCAGAAAGGCAAGAGAATTGGGTCCACAACCAAGGATCACCTACCTATCAAAACTGACTATATACTTTCAGGGGCAAGTATGGTGATTCAACAAAATAGAATATTTCCAAGTATTTGTACAGAAAAGACCAGGACTAAAAGGAAAGTTTGATATCCAACCACAAAAAACAAGAGAAATATGTAAATAATAAAGAGAGGGGAAAGAAAAAAAAATTTAAAGGTTCTTCTTTAAGGGCTTCAAATAAGATCAAATTACTTATATCCTATATGGAAAAATGTTATTTGTAACTCTCAAAAATTGTATTCACTATTACAGTAATTAGAAGAACTATACATAGGAAAATGTATAGTTTGGGGTACTGAGTGGTCTAAGATGATACACACAAAAAAATAAATAAAGAAAGAAAAGGGGTGGGGGAATTGAAGGTGGTACCAAGAGAAACTTAAAGGAATAAGAAAAATAGGATAATCTATACCACACAAAGAGGCATATGGCAAGGGGAGGAGAAGAATACTATTATAAGTAGAAGAGGAAGAGAGTGTTAATAGGTAATACTTAAACCTTATTCTCAGAGGAATCAATTCTGAGGGGGAAGAGCAGCTAGATCCATTGTGGTAACAAATTCTATCTTACAATACAGGGAAAATCAGAAGGGAAAAACCAAGGGGTGCGGGAATGGGGGAGGGAGTACCTAAAGGGAGGGAAAGAAAGGGGGGAGGGAATGTAATTGACACTAAAAAAGTAAATAAATAAGAAGAGGGGAACAAAAAGGAAGGGGACAGAAAGGGAAGTAAAATAAGGGTAGGAATTAGGGGGACTTATTAAAAGCAAACCACTGGCTTAAAAGAAAATAGCAAAAGAAGAAAAGGCAAAATTAAGAGAAAACTTCGGAATCTTGGGGAATACACAGATGACAATCATAACTCTGAATGTGAAAGGGATGAACTCTCCCAAAAAACAGAAGCAAAAAGAGTGGATTAGAAACCAAAAGCCTACCATATGTTGTTTGCAAGAAACACACATAATGCACGTAGACACATACAGGGTGAAGGTGAAAGGATGTAACAAAATATATTGAGCTTCATCTGAGAAAAAGAAGGCAGGAGTTGCAATCTTGATAACTGATAAAACCAAAGTAAAAATAAATCTGATCAAAAGAGATAGGGAAGGTAATTACATCCTGATAAAAGGTAGTATAGACAATGAGGAACTATCAGTACTTTACATGTATGCACCAAATGGTATAGAATCCAAATTTCTAAAGAAGAGACTAGCAGAGCTCAAGGAGGAAATAGATAATAAAACCATACTAGTGGGAGATCTAAACCTTTCTCTATCAGATCTAGATAAATCAGACCAAAAAATAAATAAGAAAGAGGTAAGAGAGGTGAATGAAATCCTAGAAAAATTAGAGTTAATAGATATGTGGAGAAAAATAAATAGGGGCAAAAAGGAATAAACTTTCTTTTCAGCAGTACATGGTATACATTCTCAAAGACTGACCATGTACTAGGACATAGAAATATAGCAAAAAAATGCAAAAGAGCAGAAATAATAAATGCAACCTTTTCAGATCATAATGCAATAAAAATAATAATTAGTAAGGACACATGGACAGGCAAATCAAAATTAAATGGAAATTGAATAATATGATTCTCCAAAATTAATTAAAGAACAAATCATAGAAACAATTAATAATTTCATTGAAGACAATGACAATGATGAGACATCCTACCAAAATCTGTGGGATGCGGCCAAAGCAGTATTTAGGGGGATATTTATATCCTTGAGTGCATATATTAACAGATTAGGGAGGATAGAGGTCAATGAATTGGGCATGCAAATCCAAAAACTAGAAAGCAAACGAATTAAAAATCCCCAGCTGAAAACTAAACTAGAAATACTAAAAATCAAGGGAGAAATTAATAAAATCAAAAGTAAAAGAACTGTTGAATTAATAAATAAGACCAGAAGATGGTACTTTGAAAAAACAAATAAAATTGACAAAGTACTGGTCAATGTAATAAAAAAAAGGAAAGAAGAAAACCAAATTAACAGTATCAAAGATGAAAAGGGAGACCTTACCTCTAATGAAGAGGAAATAAAGGCAATAATTAAAAACTATTTTGCCCAATTATATGGCAATAAATATTGCAATATATGGGTATGTAGACTCAAAATAACCACACCAATGCAACTATCAATAATATGTAAATAAGTCTTGATTGATGACACATGTTAAAACCAGTGGAAATGTGCATTGGATATGGGGGCTGAGTAAAGTGGGGGTGAAGGGGAAAGTAAAAATATGAATCATGTAACCATGGAAAATTTTTCTAAAAGAATTAAATATTTTAATCTTAAAAATAAATAACTAAATGCAGCAATCTAGGTGATATGGATGAATATTTACAAAAATATAAATTGCCCAGATTAACAGCAGAAGAAATAGAATAGTTAAATAATCCCATATCAGAAAAAGAAATTGAACAAACCATCAACAAACTCCCCAAGAAAAAAATCACCAGGACCAGGTGGATTCACAAGTAAATTCTATCAAACTTTCAAAGAACAACTAATCCCAAGACAAATCACTATTATAATTTAGTATTTTAAAGTTGAAAAATTCTTTACATACAATATGTAATTTTATCTTCATATCCATTATTTGAAATAAGAATTACAAGTTTATTATCTTTTTTTGAAGTAAGAATTTGTTCAAATTTATGCAGCTAATAGTGACACAGTTGGGATTTGAACCAAAGTCTTTGGGACCCAAGTCCATTATCTTTTCATGATATCATTGTTGCCTCATTTTTAACTATCTTACCCCTTCCATTAATGACATCCTTTGCTTCATTCTGACATGAAGGTAACAAGAAGTTCTGCAACATTATGCCAAAAGGGAGTAAGTTCTAGCAGGTCCTACTAAACTGGAATGACTACAAGTATGGACTTAGCAGAGTTCTCTATGTCTGTACTTTGATGGCTAGTCATGAAAATAAAGGAAGAAACAAAGATACAGTCTCTGGATGTTAGTTCTTTTTGTATCTAGTCAACCTCAATTGTTTCCTGACCTCAAAAGTAAGCCTGAGGTTTTTTTTTTCCATCAATCTCATTATAGTATTTAGCAATGTTTGATCTTTTGAAAATTGTTGACTGCTCTCCTATTTGAAACTCTCTCTCCTTTGACTTCAGAGACAAATTTTCCTTCATCTGCTTCTACCTCTCTACCCCTGGCTTTTCTGTATTTTTCTTATTGTTTTTCTAATTTTTTCTTCCTTTAATATGGGTATTCCCTCATGGCCTGCCCTTGAACCTCTTCTCTATTGTAATCATCCAAAGATTCTCTTTGAAATACTTTTGATAGGATGCTTCTACTATCTCATTCATTCATTCTCCTGCCTAAAACAATGCTTCCATTTTCTGGAAACTCTCTTAACTCATGTTACAAACCTCCATAACACATGCTCATATAGCAAAGATCTTACTACCCATTCTTTGTCTTTTCCTAAGACAAAAAAAATGGCATGTCCATAATATATACCTGAATAATGTTTATTTTATCATTACTGCTGTTCTTTAAATAGAGAAAGGTTAGATGGATGACCTCTTCTTGGTTATGTTATCATGAGAATTTGGGGGGGAGGATATAAATTAGATGAGATGGCTACTAGGATCTCTTTTAATGCAGAACAATTATGAGATTCTCTGGGTAAGAATAGCAACTAGATGGCACGGTGGATAGAGTGACAGGCTTGAAGTCAAGAAATTCTGAGTTAAAAATCTGGCCTCAGATGATTATTAGCTGTGTGACCCTGGGCAAGTCACTTAACCCTATTGGTCTCAGTTTTCTTATCTTTTAAATGAGCTAGAGAAAGAAATGGCACACCATTCCAGTATCTTTGCCAAGAAAACCCCAAATGGAATCACAAAGAGTTGGACACAACTGAAATGAGTGAACAACAATATGAGTAAGAACTCATCCCTTTCCAATAAAGCCCAACTCTCTTGTCTGATTTGGCATTTTTTTTGTATAAAGTCTTTTGTACAAGTCTTTTTCCTTATGATCTCTTTGGGGTATAAAACCAGCAGTGGTATGGCTAGATCAAAAGGCAGACAGTCTTTTAAAGCCCTTTGGACATAGTTCCAAATTGGCATACCCTTTCCAGGGGCAATGAAAGAAATGATTAGATTATAGTTCCAATTAGGGGTATTGTATAGAAAGACATGGAGCCCTTGCCATATTCATGTATTATTGAGGAATAGTGGCAATGTAGGTGAATCTGAGTATGTCAAGTCCAAGATCAGTCTCTGTGCTCTGTTTATTTATTCAAAGGGGCTCTATTGTTTGCTAGCCTAGGCTGGAGATAGATGAACAAAATGCTAACTGGAAATCCATTGACAAATGCTAAATATATTGGGCTGGACTATCTCACATTCCTAAGAAATGGCACTTCATTCTCTGACCATCTCATTAGTCAGCATGCTGCCTGGAACAGAAACCAAGCCATGGAGTACTTAATCTTTTTATTATTCCTATAATATTGCCCAACAACCCCTAATAATAAAATACCTCAAAGAAATCATAAGGGAAAAGTCTTGTACAAAAATATTTATAGTCATGCTCTTTGTGGTGGCAAAAAATTGGAAAATGAGGGGATACCCTTCAATTGGGGAATGGCTAAACAAATTGTATCTTTTGGTGATGGAATATTATTGTGCTGAAAGGAATGATGAACTGGAGGAATTCCATGTGAACTGGAACGACCTCCAGGAACTGATGCAGAACAAAAGGAGCAGAACCAGGAGAACATTGTACACAAGGACTGATACACTGTGGCACAATTGAATGTAATGGATTTCTCTTGAAGCAATGCAATGATCCAGGACAATTCTGAGGGACTTATGAGAAAGAAAACTATTCACATCCTGAGAAAGAACTGTGAGAGTAGAAACACAGAAGAAAAACAACTGCTGATCATATGGGTCGATGGGGATATGATTGGGGATGTAGACTCAAAACAATCACCCTAATGCAAATACTAATAATATGGAAATAGGTCTTGATCAAAAACACATGTAAAACCCAGTGGAATTGCTTGTTGGCTATGGGAGAGGGGTGGGAGGAGGGGAGAGAAAGAACATGAATCATGTAACCATGAAAAATATTCTAAATTAATTAAATAAGTAAAAATTTTCAAATAAAAAAAAAAGAAAATGAATGGAGGCAGGAAAAAGGATTAGGGCAGTATTATAATACAATAATCCTGTCAATTAATCATGAAAATAAGGACAAGGATGTGGGCAGGGGTTATAGGGAGAAGATGGATGGATAAATGGATGGATGGATGGATGGATGGATGGATGGATGGATGGATTAAAAGGATATTATGGAAGTGACATCAACAGGACTTGGCTGCTGATTAGCTT
Source organism: Gracilinanus agilis (assembly GCF_016433145.1). Taxonomy (NCBI): domain Eukaryota; kingdom Metazoa; phylum Chordata; class Mammalia; order Didelphimorphia; family Didelphidae; genus Gracilinanus; species Gracilinanus agilis. Next base: position 187,492,036 of record NC_058130.1, read on the forward strand.
TGAAAAGAGAAGGTAACATCTTTGCCTCTCTCTATCTTGGTCTGAGGGAAAGACTTGAAGGAGTGGAGTGTTTTCTTTTCCAACTTGGGAAACACTATTCATTTATCTGTTACTGTCTATAGACTGGTTAAACTGTGAAAAGACCAAACAAAACCTGGTCTTTGGTTTGGACTCTGAGTCTGTTAAGGCTCGGAGTCCTAACCTGATTCTTGTGGAGACTCAATCAGCTAGCCTTGGTTATCTTTATAACTTAGAGGTGAAGTTAAGAGTTAGAGTGATTAGGTTTATTTAGAATAGTATAAATTTGGTTAGTTAGATGAGGGAGAATTAGCATAGCCTGTGAACCACAGGAGAAGCGGTTCCTTGCAGGACCTGGGAGTTTATTTGGGTGGAGTTAGAATCCCTTAGAATTAGAAATCCTTTTTCTCTTACATATATTTAAATAAATTGTTTATTTTTTCATAAACAAGAGTCTCTTTAGCGTTCCTTTTACCTTGCATTGCTCACCCTATTATTATTTTTACATTGGTCACCATTTTCCTCTATGTATTGTTTCCTTTAATTAGAATGTAAGAGCCTAGAGAACACTTTTGTGTTTAACCTCAGCAGTAAGAATAAGGTATTTAAGAAATGTATTTTCCTGCATTCATTCATTCACAGGGTAGCAGGGAAAAGTGTCCCAGGCCAAGCAGAAGAGTTTTTGGATCAGGAAGAGGAGTTTCTCATCCACAACTGAAGTTCAGGAGCTTAATTAAGTCACAATGTGAAGGAGCAAAGTCAGACCTTGGCCTTCATTGCTACAGTGAATCATGTGTTCTATGGAACTGTTGGTGGAGTTGAATTTTCTATACACTCCAAATTCTTTTCCTATCTGGAGATAGAAGGAGATTTTAACTCTAGCTATAAGACTGGATCAACTATCTGGAGATAGAAGGAGATTTTAACTCTAGCTATAAGACTGGATCAACAACTGTATAGGTATCTACTTTAGTTATGAAGGGGGTAGGGAAGGTAGAATCCATTAGAGGAAAAACTTTTCTTGGCTGTCAGTGGGTCCATATTGTTTTTTGCTACGTGTAAAAACATGTTCTGTACTTTTTAAAATGGAAACTTGCATGAGGGCCATTTGTGGAGAGGTATAGATAGAGTACAGGAGCTGGAGCCAGGAAGACCTGCATTCAAATCTAGCATTAGACGCTTACTACCTGTGTGATCCTGGGCAAGTCACTTAACCTTTTTGGCCTCAGTTTCTTCATCTGTAAAATGAACTGAAGAAGAAAATGGCAAACCATTCCAGTATATTTGCCAAGAAACCCCAACTGGGCTCACAAAGAGTTGGGCATGGCTAAAGGATGACTGAACAGTATTATAGACCAAATTCAGATGTTCCTTGGGGCAAACTAGTGGATGTGAACCAAAAGAGAGATTATTGAGATAACTCCAATACTAAACTCAAATCCATGTGAATGCAGGCCTCTTTTCTTCATCGATACAGATCATATTTATACAAGTATAACCCAGGAAGGTTAAGCTTAATGATTATGAATATGTCACTTTATACGAATTGCTTTTTAAGTAATCACATTAATAATAACATATTTAATATATTTAAATATAGGTGATATTTATTCAGACCTCCCATAAAATGCTCTATGTTCTAAAATTATCCTTCCTTCTTTCTTATCCCTAATAAAATCTATTTTATTCGGGCTAGACATGTGATTATCCACATGTGTTATTATTGGATATAATATCCACATTGATTTATATTTAATATTCATATTTAATTTTCACATTTTATGTTGATTTTCTATATCGCTGAGGTACCTTACCTAAGTATTAAGTATAAATAAATGTGAATATTAAATGAAGGAATCCTTGAACTTGTTTTTCATTCTTTTGTATCTATTGTTATCACAGAAGTGATGCATACAGAATGGGTCTTCCGTAAGTGTTGATCAATTAAGATGAGGAAACTTGTAAGAAGTAGTAGATACTCCATCTATACTTCTCAAGTGCATCAAGCTTTTATATTCAAGTGTAACTGAAAAAGCTGATGTCCTATCTATAGCCCTCTTAATTAACATCACTAGCAGTACCAGGTTTTAAAATTGTTTCCCAGACAAAGAAAAGAACACAAGTTTTCTGAATCCCCTGAATACATATCACAAAAAGGAAGTACAGAAAGCTATGTCTTCAATTTGTGATTTTGTCAGAAAAGTAACTCAGTTAGAATTCATATTTCCTAGCTTTAGACTCAGTGATCTCACTAGTGCGCCTATATCTGAAGGAGGTCAGAGATAAAAAGAACCCACATTTAGTGCACCAAAATCATCATGTCAACACTTTTTTTGTGGTTGTAAAAAACTGGGCATTCCATGTGGGCGCCCATCAATTAGAGAATGTCTGAAAAAATCATGTGAATGTGACCAATAAGTCAAGAAGTAAGCATTTATCAAGTACCTATTATGTGCCAGGAACTATGTTAGACCTTGGAGAGAAAAAAAGAAAAGGAAAACAGTCTCCAAATTATTGATGGATAGAGAGGTAGATAGATATATATATATATAAATATACACATATGTGTGTGTATATATATACATATATATATATATATGTTATTGCGCCCTCTAGTACATCAACTTTGGAGGACATATAGATATGTTTCCAAGTTTGGGATCTCTGCAAACTTGAGATATGATTTCCATTTTGTTTTGGTTTTGATTCTACTCCATTGGAAATACCCCTGCCTCCTATTAGTAGAGAAGTAGGGCACTATGAAAACGGAATGTAGTGCCTGATGTTGATTTCCTTTGTCCTTTGCTTAATTTTTTTCTTAGTTACAAGGAAGAATTCATTGGTATGGGTGGGGATTTGAAGGAAAATGATTGTGGTATAAAAATACAAATAATCAATAATTTTTTTTATTTTAATGTCTTTTTTCCCTCCAGTAATAGTTTATTATACCACTATTACACACAGAAAACAAAAAATATTACTCTTAAAGATATTTGAGCTTCTGGAAAAGCCCGATGTCTTTTGTTCTCTTGCTAGGCCAGTTCCTAGTTAAAGCAGTAGTTCCAGTCTCGGGGCTTATATCAAACAAATTGCCGCCTGATTTAATACATTCCTGAGTGTAAAAGCTAGAGAAGGTCATTGCAAGAATAACACAGCAGGACCGAAGACCTCAGGCCATGGCTTATCAATGGAGAGGGGGGAAAAAAAAGCAAATCCTATCTCAAGGTTGCAGTGATCTCAAACTCAGAAGCCTATCTCTAAGTCCTGCAAAGTTAATGCCACAGGGTGCAACAGCTGGCCTTTGACAAATGCCACCATGCCTCTCCCTCATCGGAGGTATTGTGCTCGCCAAGCCAGATTGATTTCACAGACTGCCTGCCTGCTCTTTGGCACTTTTTCAAGGTGTGAATATTTCCCTGTGAAATTTCCCCCAGCTGGCTGCTGGATTGGCTGTCATTCCGAGTCATGCTGGTGCTATTCTCACAGAAGGATCAAATCACCGAGAACATGATACCTGACGGCGGATTGTTTTGGAAATACCTAGTCAAAGTGTAAGGTTTGCTGAACAGGGTAGGCCTGCCATGCACCACATTAAACATGTTGGACAGCAATTGATTAGAGAGGTGACACGAGCTCATCTGGATTTAATCTCTTCTATTTAAGTTGTGCAGGTGACCGGAGATGTGACAGATGCCCAAAGGTTAGTGAGGGTTGAGGAAAATTTGTAGCTTGCTTAAATGAATGAAAAAAGTTCATTAAGTTTTTATCCCTTAAAGGCCATTGTTGGAAGGAATAAGTTAATAATATTCACTCAGGGGTGAAGCAAACCTGTCATTCATTCATTCAACAAATTTTTATGGTTATGTCACCCCGATAGGAAAGATAAAAATAATTTAATGGCATGAAAGGTTTGGGTCAGAAGCATGATTCGGGGAAGGGGAAGGAGTTATGGAATTATAGAATTAAAGACACTTAATTCAGCCTCTTCGTGAGCAATGAATCTCAAATTCCATAGCACTAGGGGGCAGCTGGGTAGCTCAGTGGATTGAGAGCCAGGCCTAGAGATGGGAGGTCCTACGTTCAAAGCTGGCCTCAGACACTTCCCAGCTGTGTGACCCTGGGTAAGTCACTTGACCCCCATTGCCTACCCTTACCACTTTTCTGCCTTAAAGCCAATACACAGTATTGACTCCAAGACGGAAGGTAAGGGTTTAAAAAAAAATTCCATAGCACTGACAAATGGCCATCCAGTCTCTGCATAAAGCTTTGTCGTTGTTACTCAGACATGTCCAATTTTTCATGACCCCATTTGGGGCTTTTATGGCAAAGATACTGGAGTGGTTTGCCATTTCTTTCTCCAGCTCATTTACAGATGAGTAAACTGAGGCCATTAGGGTTAAGTGACTTGCCTAAGGTCCGTAAGTGGCTAGGAAGTGGATGAGGCCAGTTTTGAACTCATGAACATGAATCTTCCTGACTTTTCAGACCTGGCTTCTATCCTCTGTACCACTTAAGTGCCCCAAATGGAAGATTATACAAGTTAAAAATCTGACTTTCTAATGTAGTCCTCTCTATAACATGATATACTCATTCCCAAAAAGCCCAGCCAAATCACACAATAACCACAGATTTATGGGAAAAATGGGTTCAGGGGTCAAACCCTCAAAAACCTCATCAATCACACACACACAAAAGATGGGAACCCTATAAAATAGTGGTACTGTTTTATACATGCTAACTTATTTTTAAAATACACGAATACTACAATAAATAGTGATGAAACAACCAGTCTCAACCCCCATTCCCATAGGACCAAGGCTGACAAAATCTTGAACAAGTCGAGCAGGACCTGAGTCCCGAGTGGAGATTGGGAGTGGGAGTGGGAGTAGGAATGGAGTTGAGGTTGGCAATAATTAAGAGTGTGACCCAACTCTCTACCTGCAGCTCCTCCCACACCAGAAGCTTTAATAAATGTGGCATTTTACCTGGACAAAGACTTGGAGTTTGTTTATGGAGGTGAGTATCAGGAGGATTTCAGCTTATGGACTATTGTGAAGTAGGGAATGTTCTTCATCTCTGTTTCTCTAGGAAAAAATCTCAAGTAAATAACGTGAAATTCCATTGATGCTCAAATTGTTCTCTAATATAAGAGTTGTGTTGGAACAAATTCATGTTTTCAAAATAAGCATTAAGGCAAGACTGACTGCTAATGCTGCATTTGGTTCTGCAGGGAAGTGGAAAGGAAAGGAATGGAAGAATTATTTACACTTGTTGTTCAGACAGTTCAGTCATGTCCTACTCCTCATAACCCCATTTGGGGTATTCTTGGCAGAGATGCTAGAGTGGTTTGCCATTTCCTTCTCCAGCTCATTTTACAGATGAAGAATCTGAGGCAAACTGAGGTAAGTGACTTGCTCAGGGTCACACATCTAGTAAGTGTCTAAAGCCAGATTTGGACTCAGAAAAAGGAGTCTTCCTGACTCCAGGCCTGGCACTCTATACACTATATCATTTATTTATTTACTACATTTATTTAGCACTTATTATATGTAACAAATACTCTGTTAAGTGCTTCACCAATATTATTTCATTTGATCCTCACAACAATCCTGCAAAGTAGGTACTGTTATTATCTCTGTTTTATAGTTGAGGATACTAAGGCAAACAGAAGTTTAGTGGCTTGCCCAGAGTCACAAAGCTAGTGTCCTGAGGATAAACTGGAATTCAGGATTTCCTAATTCCATTGGCACTAATTACGCCTAATACTGGTAATCTGCATGCTGTGAGGGTCAGTTCTCAGTTCCTCAAAAAGCCCATTTGATTTAGTCTATTTGTTAAATTAGCACTAATTTTAAAAAAATCTTTCATTAAGTCAAAATGAAATTTGCTTTTTTTTGTTCCCTATTTCTATCTACTCCTTAAGTTCAAAATAAGGTTTATATTAATTTAGAGGAGGAATTCTTAACAATTTTTGTTTATGGACCCCTTTGGCAGCCCTTCTCAGAGTAATGTTTTTAAATGCATGAAATAAAATCATGGGATTCTGAAGGAAATCAATTGCATTGAAATGCAGTTTCTGAAACATTAAAAAAAAAAAAGAGCCAACTTCATGGACCTCAGATTAAAATCCCATGATTAAGAGCTCTAAAGTTTGTAAAACACTTCACATTCCTTATCTCATTGATACTCACTACAACTCTGTGAGATGGATGCTAAACATATTATTTATCATCATTTTATAGATAGAAGAAACTAAAGATCAGTGAGGTTGAATGATATTGATAGTATCACTCAATAATCACTAAACATTTACTAAGCACTTACTCCCTAGAAGACACTGTGCTAAACTCTGAAGACACAGAAGGATCCTTTGCTCCCTAATGGAGAAAACAACATGCCAAAAAATATGCATTCTTTATAGGAAAAATAGGAAATAATTTATAGACAGAAAACATTGGAATTAATAGAATTTGGGAAGGGCTTCCTGTAGAAGTTAGGACTTAAAGAAAGCCACGAATATCAATAATCATATCAGAAGCAAGTACTGAAACTACATATATACTCCCAATTTCAAGTCTTTTTTTTTTTTTTAACCATTACCTTCTGTCTTGGATCAATACTAAAGTATCAGTTCCAAGGCAAGAGTCATAAAGGCTAGTTAATTGTAGTTAAGTGACTTGCCCATCTAGGAAGTTTCTGAGGCCAGATTTGAGACCAGGACTTCCTGTCTCCAGGCCTGACTCTCCATCCATGGAGCCACCTAGCTGCCCTGAGAACTTTATTAAAAATTTTTTGTTTATAATACTAAACTATCTCTAAGCAGAAGATGCCAAATCTCCTTTTCTACCTAATAGCCCTTCAAATATTTATAGATAGCTGTCATGTCTATTCTAAATCTTGTCTTCTCTAGGACAAAGAATAGTAATAATAACTAATAATTAGAATTCCAACCTTTGGAAAGGGCTTTACATATATCATTGATTGTTCTAATTCCATGAAACATATGATAGATATCATTACCACTATTTTACAGATAAGGAAATTCAGGCTGAGAATTATTGATAATGATCTTGTTCAGGATCACATAGATTGTGGGTAGAATTTGAACTCAGATTTTCTTGACTTTAAGTCCAATGTTCAATTTGCTAAGCCACTTAGCCAACATGGCAAGTTCCTACATCTGATCCTCACATGATGTGTTCTCCATTCCCATCACCATCCTGGTTGCCTTTCAGTAGATCCAGTAGATTTTCCAACTTGTTAGTAGTCTTTTAAAAATGCGGTGGCCTAAATTGATTAAGTGTCTAGAATTCCAGAGATAGTCTGACCATGGCAGAATATAATAAGAGCTTCTGAATAGTAGCCCAAGACAACATTAATATTTGTAGATGGTCTAAAAACTGTTTGTTCTAAAACATGACATCTAGAAAAAAAATTTGAAAAATATAGTTCAGGATCAAGGCATGAAAGAGGCCAATTACTAGAGAATTTACACTAGTATATCATAAATTATATATTTTTTTAAATCCTTAACTTGTGTCTTAGAATTAATAGGATCAGCTCTAAAGAAGAGCAGTGAGGGGTAGGTAATTAAGGTTAAGTGACTTACTTAAAGTCACACAGCTAAGAAGTGTCTGATATCAGATTTGATTCTAGGACCTCTTATCTCTAGTCCCATTAAGACATTTTTAAATTAAGAAAACTGAGTAGTATTAGATATAATGAACCACATAAAAAATGAAATTGCCAATATTCATTCATTCAACAAGCATTTATGGAAAGCCCATTGTTATACTATACTAGGTGTTATACTAGGACCTGAGGATATAGGGACCAAACAACAACAAAAAAGCCTTACCCTCAATAAACCTACATTCTATCAGAGGAAACAACAGGTATACATAGAAATAAATACACAATAAACTCAAAGTAATTTTTTTGTGGGGGTGGCACTCATATAAGAAGAGATAACATTTAACATTTAATTTAATAGATTTGTAGAAAGCTAGCAATTCGGTGAATTCTAGGCACAAGATATAGTCTGGTAAAGGCATATAGAGAGGACATGGAAGACAGAGAAGAGTGAGTAGGCTATTTGGCTGGACCTCAATGTCCAATGAAGAGGAGTCCTAGATAATTAGGCTGATTATACTATAATGGAGAGGAAATTGATAATTCACTTAGAAATCAGCTATCTGTATGCAGCTAAGTCATAGATTAGTTAGAACAAAAGTAAAACTTGACAACAAATTAGAAGAAAGAATAAACATGAGAAGATACTTCATATAAGTACAAAAACCCAACCCAAACTACTTAAGCAAATTATTGACTCTGAAAACTGGAAAATAAATAAAAGATACTAACTTTGATTATTACCATTCCTTAGAGAATTTTAACCAATGTAAAACAATTATTATAATGAGGAGGCCAAAGTGTCCATAAACCACACCAGGCAGCAAACACTGAAACTTATTGTCAAAAAGAAAGGCACAAAAGCCAAGGGTAACATTGATTTAGTATACAAGCTCAATTGATGGAAGCTTATGAACAATATTGCTTCACATAGTAGTGAAGAGCACTGGAAAGGAAAATTAGATTATTGAAAGTTGGGCATAAAATCCAGTTCAGCCAGTTATTTCTAAGAGCATTTAGACACAAAATTGAAAGAATAATAAAGATATGAAATAGATTTGCCAATGGATTTCCCTCCCCTTCCCATTATGCATTTTTAAATTATTTTACATCTTAAAATAATTTTGATAATTAAAAAACTACCTATATATTCATTCCTTTTCCTTCTCAGAGATCTGTCCCCTATCATAATGAATAAGAAAAAGGAAGGAAAAAAATTGAATAAATCTAACCAATATTTCCAAGAAGGTTGATGTCATGTGCAAGATTTGGCACCCATAATTCCTCACTTCTGGTAAAAAACAACAACAAAAGAAACCTCCTCAGAAGCTATGCCTTTCTTACATGTCCAAGTTTGATATTTAGAACTTTGTTATTTGCAGTTTTGATTTTTTTCATACTGGTTCTTTCCATTTTCCTTATTGTAATTGTTGTACATATCATTTACTTGGTTTTATTTCCTTTTGCATCAGGTCATATAAATCTCTCTTACTTTTCTATTTGTATCATATTTACCATTTTGTATAGCACAGTAATGTTCCATTACATTCATATATCATAATTTATTTATCTATTCACCAATCAAGGGGCAACTACTTTGTAGATGAACAAAGTATTTTGTAATCACTGAGTATCATATAAATGCTTTGTTGTTGTTCCTTACACATTAGGATATTATCTATTTATAATTTTTAAAAAATCTTACCTTCTGTCTTAGAATTAATACTAAGTATTGGTTTCAAGGCAGAAGAGAGTATAAGGACTAGGCAATGAAGGTTAAATGACTTGCCCATGTCATACTGGTAAGAAGTGTCTGAGGTAAAATTTGAACCCAGGACCTTCCATCTGTAGGTCTGGCTCTTTATCCAGTGAGCTACCTAGCTGCCCCTTCTATTGATAATTTTGAGGTTAGTAAAATTATCGCAACTAGAATGCTATTCCACATCAATATCTCATTTAATTTCATAGAATTAGAGAGAACTGTAGTGGCCATCTAATTGTCCTCATATCTGAAAAAAAAAATCGTTTCCTGTAATTACCATTTAATAATTGTTGAATCTGCTTTAGGTTTTGTATACAGGGATGGGGAGGGAATACCTGTTTAATCTTAGAATATAATTTTAGTTTCCATATAATTACTAAAAAAGCAGAATATGCAGTGTACTACATAAGAAAATGGAAATCTCTTTTCAAAAGAAGTTGAGAAGATTGGCTGTACTTCTTCAGACAAAGTACAGAAGAAATTCATGTCACAGATAATAACATTTTAGAGGCACCAAAATCACAAAGAAGGAGAAATTCCTAATGAACAGAAAAGATTTATGGGCAGTAATTTCATCCAAAAAAATTACCAAGAAAACAGAATGTGCCATGGGAAATAGCAGAAAACTACAAGTCAAAAGAATTGTGTTTAAGTCCTTTTGCTCCAATACTTCCTAGCTGAGAATTTTTAACTAGATTGAGTGATAGAAAGAATGCAATTCCTCATCTATACGATGAGGGTACTAATATTTGCAATTTTCACAGATGCCCATAGTCTTTAAATGACTTGGCCAAAGTCACACAGGTAGATTGTGGCAAAACTGAGATTTGAAGCCGATTCTTTGACTTCAAAACTAGCATTCTTTCTACTGAAATTATGACAATTATGGTATATTGGTGACACTATGATATGATGCCTAATGCATAAGGCATCAGCCTACAGAGCTGGGGATTGTGGGTTCATCTCCCATCTGGGTTGCATGCTTAGGCAGCAGTGCAGCACAGTGGATAGAGTATTACGTCTGGAATCAGGAGGACCTGAGTTCAATTCTAATCTCAGACACTTATTGGCAATGTGACTGGGCAAGTCACACAACTCTGTTTGCCTCAGGTTTTTCATGGATAAAATGAAAATGCCATTTCCATCTTATTTTCTTCAGTTTCCTTACCTGTGAAATAAGGGGATTAAATTAATTATTCTTTAAGTTATATTCAGCTTTATGACATTTTTTAAGACAGTGGCTCCTCATGGACACCATCCCATTACTGATGGAAATTTTAACTTGCCTAGTTGTTTTTTTTTCCTAACCTGCACTAGGTTGTCCCTTATCACTCAGCCTGGTGGTGCTACTCAATGTGTTCCCCATTAGCTTTAGTCCTACTTCAGCCCAGAACTCTCAGACTAAACCAATCCACCAGGTTCAGCAACAAGGACTACAAGTATCTTTGCTCTGCCCCTGTGACTCTTGGAAATCTTGATGTTTTCTTTGTCTTTTTGAGAACTTTGACAAGGAAATCCTGGGACCTTGATTGATAAAATTTCAGTGTCTAGCCATACCTCCAACATGGTCTCAGTTCTCTCTCTCTCAACCCCTCTGAAGACCATAGAAAATGGTTACCTAAGTCCATGTATAATTAGCTTTAGAATAAGACATCTTGGTTCAAATCCTATCTCATACTTACTCCTGCTTTGACCTTAAGAAAGACATTTCTCTAAAAATGTAGGAGTTAGACTAGATGGACTGGGGGGGGTCTTTTCTAGATCTTTGATCCTTTTGGGGTGGGTGCAGTGGAAAAGGCACCTAAATTAAAACCTCACTTCACATACTTACTAGCTACATAACACTGGGCACATTATTTAAACCTGTCTGGCTCTCAGTTTCCTCATTTGTAAAGTCAAGGGGTTGGATTCAATGGCCCTCTTGAGCCCATTTTAGGTCTAAATCTACAACTCTATAAAATGATCTGGGAGAAAATTAAAACCTACCCAGCAACCCAGTTGGGCTTAACAAAACACCAGAACATCTTCTGGCCATTTTTCACCTTTGCTAATAAAACAGAAGTGGTATAGCAATAGGAAGTTCAAACAAGTGGTTTCAGGAACTTCAAACTGAATGCCTGGTCTAGGGAGCCAGCCTGATTAAGAGGGTACTGATGGCTTCATTTCCAAACCATGGAAAGCCAGACAAAGTATTTGCCTCTAGGGAAAGACTCAACCAATCAGAGTGTCAAGGATTGAGTTTCTCATCACCAGGCTGATTGAGTCTTAGCTCTCCACCTCCCTGGTCAGTCTGTGCAACTTTAATTAAAACCAGTGTGGATTGCTCTCTTGTGCTCAATAAAAGCAAATTCCGCATCCTTAACTGTCCCCAAATGCCTTGACTCTTTCACTTAAGATAAAACTAACTTAAACCATACAAATGCATCAAGTCCACCAAGGATCACAAAGTGCTGCCCGTATTCCTAGCTAGGGTAGTCAGTTAGCTTGAATGATCAGAATTAAGTCTTTGGCAGGAAAATAAGGTAGTTTGGACTTTCTGAATCTCACATAGAACCTTCATAGGCTTCATATTAGAATGCCTGACAAAATCAATCAAATATTTATCTGTCTTGTTTTCTGTGGGAGCACCAGGAGACTACAATGGAAACAGAAGTGAATCTTGAGTCAGAGAGCATGAATTCAATCCCAACTCAGATGCTTGCCATTTTAGTTAACTTAGGCAAATCACTCTGTCTCCCTGGATCTCAGTGTTCTGATCTGTTAAATGAGATGACTGCCAAAGCTTCTTTAATTTCCAAATTTGCCTATCTTTGTCCTGAATTTCTTCATCTATAAAAGGAGGGAGATTAAACTAGACAAATATCTAAGGTCCTTTCCTGGTGGCAGCTAGGTGGTGCAGTGGATAGAGTGCCAAGGTATAGAGCCAGAAAGACCTAACTTCAAACCCAATTTCAGAAATGAGCTTTGTGACCCTGAGCAAGTGACTTAACCATATTTGCCTCAGTTTCCTCATCTGTAAAATGAGCTAGAGAAAGAAATGCCAAACCACTCCAGGATCTTTGGAAAGAAAACCCCAAATGGAGTCACAAAGAGCTGGACATGACTAAAAATAACTGAACAATAACAATAAAGAATCCTTCCTGTTCCACATCCTATGGTGTTTAGAGGATCACTGATCTTCAGTGGGCAGTAGTTTTCCCTCTGTGAAAAATAAAACATTTAGATTAGATGTTTCTTTCCTTTCCTAAATCCTATGATTAATTTAACTGGTTAGCATCCTAAGCTAACCAAATGAGGTTTTGATTGATTTGGGATATCTTCTTTTAATAATTAAAACATTACTAAACACTTTTTAAGTTTCTGGACTGTAATAATTCTGCCTCTGTCTTATCAATAAACCTGAATGGCATCTTTCAGCAAAAAGCTATAAATAATAAATATATAATAATTTGGCTACTGAAGCAACTCCTCTGACCACTCACAAATTCTCCAGAAAACTAATACCACAAGGCACCGCTCCTTTACTCTTTAGAAATTTTATCAGGAGGGCATGAAGCTAACAGTCCATTTTTACTTTGATTCAATGTTGTAAGAAATTCCCCCTACTTCTCATAAGCACTTAAGAGTCTTTCATGGTATAGTATATATAGTATCGTGTTAGTTAGGTTGTGCAATGGATAGAGCTCCAGGCATGGAATAAGGAAGACCAGAGTTCAGATAGGACCTCAGACACTTACCAGCTGTGTGATACTAGTCAAGCCATTTAACCCTGTTTGCCTCAGTCTCCTCAACTGTAAAATGAGCTGGAGAAGGAAACGCCAAACCACTCTGGTGTTGCTGCCAAGAAAAAGAAGAATCAAACACTACTAAAATGATGGAACAATAACAAAAAACAGCAGTAAGGAGCACTGTTTTCAAAGGCAGGTCTGGGTATGAGTCTGGCTCTAGAACTTACTAGAAAACTCTGTTCCTCATTTGGAAAAAAGAGAATAATAATAAATACTTACCTTCTCTGTCTCATAGAGTTGTTGCTAGGCTCAAAAATAAGATCATGTATATGAAAGTTCTTAGTAAATCATGTTTCCTTACAAGTATAAGTGATTACTATATTAAATTTAGCTAGGCTAACTGAGCTGAGACCATCAGTGAATCAGGATGGACCAATATGATAAACAATGTATTCCAGAATCCCAAGTAATATGAGAAGCAATGTTAGTAATCTAGTTACTGTGTTAGATGTTTCTGAGTGAATGGGAGAAAAATTACTTTGTACCTGGTTTAAAAATTGTGTCATATTACCTTCCTTCTTGGGGACGGGGAAAGAGATATGGGGTGGGGGGAGAGACAGACTTTTGGATCTAGCCATAGCTAATGTGAGAATTTGTTTCTCTTGGATAAGTATATTTGTTATAATTTCTTACATACACATAATAAATCATATGTATTATATATGTACAATATGTATGTTATATTGTTACATATAAAAAATGGCAACAAAAAAGTACTCAGGAAATATTTAACAAAATAAATAAAATACACTACAACAGAAATAATTATATTATCTGCTGTTAAAATGTGATTTAGTCTAAGTTTCTTCACTCTAAACTCCTTTAGGAAAAAGACTTGCAGGTAACAGCAAAAAAGGGATTGGCCCCAGATTTAGGGGATTTGGGCTCACTTCTCACCTCACTCTTACTATCTGTGTGACCTTACACTTTACCACCCTTGGCCTCAGTTTCCTCTTTTGTAAAAGGAAAGGGTTCAGGTCTAGACCTAAGAGTCTATGGCAGGGGTCAATATGCTATGGACTATGGGTCAAATCCTGATGGCTCTCTGTTTTTGTATAGTCTGTGACCTAAGAATGCTTTTTTCATTTTAAATATTTTTCTATTTTTGAAACAAAACTTATTTATGTTTTTAAAGTATAAAACATAAATGTAAATGTATATATATATAAATTAATGTATAATAAATGTATAATATATAAATAAAAATGTAAAACATAAATGAATTTATCTTTTAAGAATACAAAAATTATTCTTAGCTTTGGGTCAGATTTGGTCGTCAGGCCTCAATCTGAACACTCTTTGAGGTATAGAGAGTAGATATTTTCAAGCCTAATTAATCAGGCATGGAACCATAAAACTAGGAGGGATCTAGATATGATCTACTTCCCTGGGGACTTAGTCCTTTCTTTGAATTCCAAATCATCTTTATTTATTTATTTGTTTGTTTTTTAAACCCTTACCTTCCATCTTAGAGTCAATACTATGTACTGGCTCCAAGGCAGAAGATTGGTAAGGGTAGGCAATGGGGGTCAAATGACTTTCCCAGGGTCACACAGCTGGGAAGTGTCTGAGGCCGGATTTGAACCCAAGACCTCCCATCTCTAGGCCTGGCTCTCAATCTACTGAGCCACTCAGCTGCCCCCTATTTATTTATTTTAAATCAACTTTATTGATGTGTTCTATTTCACATCCAATAACAGTTATTTCCACATTGCATAAAAATGAAAACAAAAACCAAGTAAAAGCACATAAAGTCTTATCTTTCTTCTATGAGAATAGAAAGGAATAAGTATTTTTAAAGCATGTGCCAGGGGCAGCTGGGTAGCTCAGTGGATTGAGAGCCAGGCCTAGAGACAGGAGGTCCTAGGTTCAAATCTGGCCTCAGACACTTCCCAGCTCTGTGACCCTGGGCAAGTCACTTGACCCCCATTGCCCACCCTTACCACTCTTCCACCTATGAGCCATTAGTCAGAAGCTAAGGGTTTAAAAAAATAATAAAATAAAATAAAGCATGTGCCAGGCACTGTGCTAAGCATTTCACAAATAGGACCTTTTTTCATTTTATCACCACAATAATACTGTTATTGTGCTGTTATTACCTCCATTTTACAGTTGAGGAAACTGAAGTAGGCTTAGGGTAAGTGACATGTATGAGGCTGAATTTGAACTCAAGTCATTCTACCCACTATGCTGCTTAGCTGCCCCCCAAGATTGAGGTCCACTTCATTTTTTATTCTCCAGAACATCTACTTCTCTTTCAGTAATTCAGAGTTCATCTTCCTTCAAGTGTTCGTCTTGTTCACTTATCATTTTATAAATATATTATTCTTTTTTGTGAGTTACCGTTTATTTTTTATCTTTATAATACAATATATAACATATAATACAGTTCATATAATTTGTTATACATATGTTTATAATAAATATGCTTATCCAGGAGAAACAAATTTGGACATTAGCTATGACCAAAAATCTCTCTCAGTCTTTTTTTCCCTTCTCTCTCCTATCCCCCTTCCTCCCCAAGAAAGCAGATAATATGATATAGGTTGTACATATATTATCATTTAACATATATTTCCTTTTTAGTCATGTTATGAAACAAGACACATATTGCTTACCCTAGAGAAAAATTTATGGAGGAAATAAAGTGAAGAATGGTATGCTTCATTATTCAAACTCCATCTGTTCCTTTTTTGGTGGTGGATATCCTTTTTTGTCCTCAGTCACTTGGAGTTGGCTTGGATCCTTGCCTTGTTGATAATAATTAAGTCATTTACAGTTGATCGTCCTACATTATTGTCATTGTGTGCAATGCCGTCCTAGTTCTATTCACTTCACTTTGCATCACTTCATATAAGTCTTTCCAGGGTTTTTTTTTAAATCAACTTGTTAGTAATTTCTTATAACACAATAGTATTCCATTACAATCATATGTTACAACTTGTTGAGCCAGCTCCCAATTGAAGGATGTCCCTTCAATTTGCCACCACAAAAAGAGCTTCTATAAATATTTATAGTTCCTTTTCCTTTTTCCTTGATCACCTTAGAAAATAAACCTAATAGTAGTATTACTGGGTCAAAGGGTATTCACAGTTTTATACCTTTCAGTAAAACTTCATATTGCTCTCCATAATGGTTGGATCAGTTCCCAGTTCCACCATCAGCAATGTTTTAGTGTCCCTATTTTCCCAAATCCCCTCCAACATTTGTCATTTTACCCTTTTATCATTTTAGCCAATCAAATAGGTGTGATATCATATCTCAGTTGTTTTGATTTGCATTTCTCTAATCAATAGTGATTTAGAACATTTTTTCATAGTTATATAGAGCTTTTATTTCTTCATCCAAAAACTTTGTTCATATCTCTTGACAATTTATCAATTGAATAGTGACTCATATTCTTATACATTTGACAAAATTCTCCATATAGTTTAGATATGAGACCTCTAGCCAAGAAACTCTATAAAAAATGTTTTCCCAGCTTACTGCTGTCCTTCTAATCATGGTTTAATTAGTTTTATTTGTACAAAAATATTTCAATTTAATGTATTCAAAATTATCCTTTTACAATGTTTTCTATCTCTTGTTTGTTCACAAATTCTTCTCCTGTCCACAAATCTTATAAATAATAGGTTCCCCATTCTTCTAATTTCTTTATATAATATCTCCCTTTATGCCTAGGTCATGTATCCATCTTTATCTTATCTGTGTGAATGATGTTAGATATTGGTCTATATATAATTTCTGCCAAACTGCTTTCCAGTTTTCTGAGCAATTTTGACCTATTAGTGAATTTTTATTCCCAAAAATTGGATCTTTATCTTTGTCAAACACAAGATTATTAAAAAAATTTATGATTGTTTGTTGTATGTCTATTCTGTTGCACTAATCTACATTTCTATTTCTTAGCCAGTATCAGATAGTTTTGACAATTACTTCTTTATAATATAGTTTGAAATCTGGTACTGCTAGACCTCTTTCCTTAGCATTTTTTCCTTTGATATTCCTGACGTTTTGTTTTTGAACTAGAAGAAATAGTAACAAATTGCATTGTTCTTTTGATTCCAGAGGCAGCTAGTGCTAAACTTGGAGTCAGGAAGACTTTAGTTCCTATCTAGCCTCAGACATTTACTAGCAGTGTGACCCTGAGCAAGTCCCTTTATCTCTGCTTTCCTCAGTTTCCTCATTTGTAAATTGAATATAATAATACCTAGCTACCAGGGTTGTTATGAGGAAAAATATTAAGACATGAAATTATATTTGTAAAACACTTTGCAAACCTTAAAGCACTATAGAAATATTAGGGATTGCTATTATTATTATTTCATCACTTTATATATGTCTTCCAAATGTCTCTGGAACCCTCATATTCATTTCTTACTGAAAAAGCCATTTCCCAATTGGTGGATAATTTGCTCTAGTTCTAGTTTTTAGCTACCACAGAATTTGCTACTATGAATATCTAGAACAAATTGTACTTTTGTTTCTGTCTTTTACCTCCTTGGGAATAAACATCCATTATTGTGATGGTCTGGGTCAAAGGGTATGAAGAGTGTCCAAGTCCTAATTTACTCATAGAAGTAGAACTGGAAGGGATTCCAGAGGCCATCAGGTCCAACCCATTCATTTCACAGATGAAAAATTTAAGGCAGGGAGAAGCTTGGGGACTGCCAAGGAAAGATTATACTAGAACCAGCTTACAGGCTCAAAGGAGCCTTTTGTAAAATTCTCACTGTGAGTATTGTTGTTGTTCAGGTGTTTCAGCTGTGTCCAACTCTTTGGGGCCCTCTTTGGGTCTTCTTGGCAGAGAAACTGCCATTTCCTTCTCTAGCTCATTTAACAGTTGAGGAAATGAGGCAAACAGGGTTAAATGACTTGCCCAAGGTGACATACAGCTAATAAGTGTCTGAGATTGTATTTGAACTCAGATCCTTCTGACTACAAGGCTGGTCCTCTCTCCCTAGCTGCCACTATGCTCCTAATTGACTGTGAGCATTTATAATACAGAAATTAGCAAAGGCTAAAAATAAGGGCTTGATTTATTGTTTTATGGGTTGGCTAGACTTAAGAAAATGATAACGAGACAATGTTAGTAATACAGATTAAACTTAAAAGCATACTTTTGTTTTTTTACAGGACTTATTGCTAAACATTTATTGGCACATCCCTGGTCCAAGGTCACATAGGAGTCAAGTAGCGAGAATAGGATTTGAATTCGGGTCTTAGGATCATGAATCAAGAGCTACAGCTCAGAGACCATGTAGTCCAACTATCTTATTTTATAGGTGAGAAAACGCACTTGCCCAAGTTCACAGAGGTAATAAGCATCAAAGTAGGTAGGTTCATTAGTTCAGATGCTCCGACTCCCTATTTTGTTTTTCAGTCATGCCTGATTCTAAATAACCCCATTTGGGGTTTTCTTGGTAAAGGTATTGGAGCATTTTTTCCATTTTCTTCTCTAGTTCATTTTACAGATGAGGAAACTGAGACCAATAAGATTAAGTGTCTTGCCCAGGGTCACACAGTTAATAAGTGTCTGAGGCCAGGCTTAAACTCATGAAGATGAGCCTTTCTGACTTCACACCCAGGCCTCTATCCACTGTGCCACCTCGTTGTTTCTCTGACTCCCTAGCCAAGGCTCTTTTCACTGTACCACACAGAGGAGGAAACTGAGGTTAATTTGGAACTAAAAAGGTTCATGAATGAATACAAGTGAACGTTTGAACAGGCATTAGTCTGGGATTGTGGCAAACTATGTTGCTGCCACATTTATGAATTCCAAAATTCAAGAAGAAATGCTAGTTAGTTCTTCTCTCTGAATCTCTAAGCCCTGTCCTTTCTCTGCCTGTATAACGCTCTGGGTAAACCTTTTATCCTTGGTTTATTCTTGAATGTTTCTATCCCAAATAGTTTCCAAATAAAATTGCTAAAAAAATGACCGCATTATTTAAAACATTTTGGGGGGATGCAAACTATAACTCCATTCCTATAAGGAATTCCCAGGAGGAAGTTTGGTAAAATGACATTCTCTGCAACTTAACAGTCTTAGAAGACTATGAGGGGCAGCTTAATGGGACTTAGTGGATAGAGAGCCTTGCTGGGACATGGGAGGTCCTGGGTTCAAATAGGATGTGAGATACTGCCTAGCTGTGTGACATGGTGCAAGTCACTTAACCCTGATTGCCTACTTACTCCCTGCTGCTGTTCTCTCTTAGAATTAATACGAAGATAGAAGGTAAAGGATTAAGGTGGGGGAGGACTATGGAGGATTACATGACTTGTCCAGAATCATCTCACCAGTAGGTATCAAAGGCAGAACTTGAACCCAAATTTTATAGAGTGTTAGAAGCTCAGTTCTCTAGGAAGTATGCTTGTTTTTTTTTTTCTTCCTTCCTTCCTTCCTTCCTTCCTTCCTTCCTTCCTTCCTTCCTTCCTTCCTTCCTTCCTTCCTTCCTTCCTTCTCTCTTTCTCTCTGTCTCTCTCTCTCTTTCTCTGTCTGTCTGTCTGTGTCTGTGTCTGTCTGTCTCTGTCTCTGTCTCTGTCTCTGTCTCTCTCTCTCTGTCTCTCTCTCTCTCTCTCTCTCTCTCTTAAAAGAGGTCAAAAATCATAAATTTGGGCCATAGGGGTCGCATCACCTATATTTGTGTCTCCCCGGGAAGGAGTCCTCCAGGGGGACCTGAAATTCCCAAATATCTCCCATATCTGCAAGCATGCAAACCCTGGCAGAAGGTATCATCCCTTGAGAACAAGCAGACGTTGCTAGGGCAAGACAGGGAAGAAAGCCGCAGCAAGAAGCAGCCATTTCATGAGGACAGAGAGTGCCGAATGGTTGCTGTCTCCTTTAAGTCAATTAAGACTGTCACAGTGCTCTCCAGCTGAAATGATGCTGGATCCTGCTTATTCGAGCTCAGTAGAATAAATCAGAACTGCTTCCCATTGTTCAGGCTGACTCTGAGTGAACAAAGCACAACCATTTTCATTTCATCCCCCCTTCGCCCCCCAAGAATGGGCTTTCTTCGAACAACCCCTGCTGGGGATCTCTGAAATGTAAATCCCTGGCTATTTGCAAGACTTGTGATGTTTCTTTACCTAATGGCCCCAAACTTGATTCAATAATCCTTGGCCTTTATTCAGAACATTACTGGAATGACTTGAAACAGGCCAAATTAATAACACAATTCATTATCTGGAAGGCTGTTTCCTCCATAGTTTCATTTACTCAATTAGAGTGAAAGGGAGTACAATAGAGAAAAAGATAAAAGGAGGAGGAATGAGAGTAAATAGGGTGAGATCAGAAAGCAGATGTACGTTGAATGTCTCCCTTCTGGATTTTTTTTTTTTTTGGTCTTGTTTTGTCTCTTTGTTATGCCCTCATTCACCTTGCCTACGTTTTGTGCTTCCCCATATCAACCTATATTTAGACACTGTTCTAGAAACATTATCTCATTGGATCCTCAAAAAGGGCCCATGAAAGGGACAGATAGGACAAGTATTATTCTCATTTTACTGGAGATCAGACAAGTTCAGAGAAAGTAACTTGCTGGAGATCACTCAGCTGATAAAAGGCAGAGCAAAGATTTGACCGTGTGTTCTGCCTCCGATCTGAATGCTTTTTTTGATGACATCACACTGACTACCTCTCCATATTTTCAATGAATATCGTGTGTAATTGATCAGAAAACAACCAATTGGAGTTATTCAACAAGGGCAAACATCTCCTAATTGCATTCTGGGGCAGCTGATTGCCTCCTGAATCAAAGCCCTCACTGCCTGCCCTGTCCTGGTTATTTGGTCTGATTTCATTACATGATGAGAAGCCTTTTAGTCTGGATTGTAGAATTCTTTTGGATGTCTATGGCCCCCAAATACTTCCTAACCCTCCAAGCACTAATGAATCTCATTTTTTTAATTAAATTATTAATTATGAAAAACTTTTTTGGGGAGACCAGATCTTTGATATTTTTGAGTAAAAGGAATTCCAGGTGAGGAAATTCCTTTTCTCTGAGCAAATCAACAACTGCTTTGTTGTTTACTGTCTTAGGGAGTTGTCTGGACCACTAAGAAGTTAGATAATTTATTTAGGGTCACACAGGCTTCCTGACTTTGAGGAAGCAAGTGCTCTAACCAGTATGAAACACTGTCTTTTCAACTATACTAATTTCTGATACTGCAAAGATTAAAAAAAACAAGGCATTTGAGGAAATTGTATACTACTAAGGAATCCAACATGTAAACAAAGGTAATTTGAGGAGGAAGGTTTTCCCTAACAACTGGAGCTATCTGAGGTTTATAGAAAAAATGCTAACTAAATTGAGCCTTTAAGGAAGTTAAGGATTCTGAAAAGAGCAGTAGAATATGCACATATAAACATGCATATCTATATGTGTATAGACATATGCATATACATATGTGGATTCTGCCATTAATTATTGATTAATTATTAAATTATTTAAAAGACTCATTCATTCATCTTTTATTTCTAAACCCTTACCTTCCATCTTAGAATCAATACTATTTATGGGTTTCAAGTCAGAAGAACAGTAAGGGCTAGGCAAAGGGGGTCAAGTGACTTTCCCAGGGACACACAGCGAGGAAGTGCCTGAGGTCATTTTTGAACTCAGGATTTCCCCTTTCTAGACTTGGCTTGCAATCCACTGAGCCACCTAGCTGCCTCCATTCATTTATCTTAAACAATAGTTTATAAAATCACATATTCCACAGAAAAGTCAACATTACCAGTTGTTCATACCTAAATGTGAATGTGAGGGTGAAGCTCACCTGGGATCCTTTCATCCCCTCAGTTTCCCTACCCAGATCCCAGACGATCCAGAGACCAGCCTGAGTCATTCTTCCTAATAATCCATCCAAAGACTTCTGGGTCTTGCCAGTGCTCCTGCTGTGGCACTAGACCTTTCTATCTGCCCTGTACTTGTCCTCATTTATATGTGTTGTCTCCCGAAATTAGAATGTAGGCTCTTGAGAGCCGTGACTGTCACGAGCTTCTCTTTGTATTCCTAACACTTAGCATAGTTCTTGGCAAGTAGTAAGAGCTTAATAAATGCTTTTCCATTCCATTAGTTTAATTAGCTTCTTTCTTCACAACTAAGATTCTGAAATTGAGGAAATGCAAATTTTGACCAGTCAGCACAACTCAAGTAAGTTCAGCTAAAAGCAATGAAGTGGGGGGGGGGGGCTGTATACACCTGGAGAAAGAGATAATGTAGGGATGTGAGAGAGAGGGCCAGGAAGGAAGAGGTTGTGGGTACCAAAGATGAATCTTTCCCTGTTTCACGGGTCTGCCTAGGTGGAGTCCTGGGATTAAGGGTCAAACAGCAGAGTTTGATAACACCAAAGATCCAGGCAAATAGCTTATATGGTACCAAAGGGGACCTAGTGTCCTCCACATTAACTGTAATCCATTACCATGAAACAGATATTTTTAAAGCAGACTTTCTAGAAGAAAGAAATTAAGGTTATTCGCCAGTGAGTATTAGCCCTTGGTTACTCTCATTTCCCACAGTGAATGAAGGAAGCTTTCTGCTGCGTGTTTCTGAACTCATCACTTATTCTACTCACTGATGGCTCCTATCAACAGTCAAGTTGCTGGCCTCCCTCCTCACACCCTGCTCCACATTAATATTTCATGAGCAACAATAGGAGAGTAGCAGCACACTGGCTCCTGAAAAAGGAATAAAGCCTAGGGAAAGAGCAATCAAATAGCTTGAAATACTTTGAGAAAAACATGATAGGCCCCCAGCCAATTTTCTCCTCAGTGTCATACAGGGGAAAAAAAGGATTTATTGAACAACAAATGGTTTTTATTTATTCTTCTTTTCACCAAGCATTTTCTTTTTATTATTCAGCAATTCATTTGGGTCTTTGGAAGTGACAGCTTGCCAATTCTGTCTGGACTTGTAACAGCTTAATCTGAAATCATTGCAGTAATTACTGGGGCTAGGGTTGGGAGATGGACTGTTCCATTTCATATATTTTGGACAGGCCCTGAAAATGGGGAAATGGACAAGGAGTTGGATCTGGAATTAAGTAGGAGGATCATGAGATCATAAGATTATAGATTTTGTGCAGGAAAGGACCTTAAAGGTCATCAAGACCTATCCCCTCATTTTATAGATGAAGAAATGGGCCCAGAGAGATAAGTTCACTTGCCCAAGGTCACACAGATAATAAGTGGCAAAAATAACTGGAAATCAGACCAAGGTCCTCTGATTCTAAATTCCATGGTTTTTTCCTCTCTATGAGACAGTGCCCTCTTCTTCCTCTGCCAGAAGCACATCTATTCAGTCATTGGACAAGACCACATTCAGTAAACCAATAAACAAGTTGTCTTTAAATCAAGTTTAGAAACAGTTTAAAATATCCAATTCTTAACACACCTTAGCTCAACCTGATGTCAGCACTGCAGAAGCAGGATGGTCAAAGAAATCATTGTCACTTTGCCAAATAACTAATGAGAAACCTCCCCATTTGGCTAGGCTGGTTTTTGAAGAGACTTAGTCTATTACACTGAGCTTCTTGACAAGAAGGACTATTCTTTTGTTTTTTATAGCCTCAGTACTTAGCAAAATGCCTGGTACATGATGGCCACTTGATAGATGCTAGTTGACTATTAGTAGGATCCTATATGAAGCCTTTCTAGCAAGCATAGAGCTATTTCGCTGTCATGAACTTTAAGATCCAAGGGTCACCTCCACACTAAAATGAAGTATCGAGTCGACTTATTTATTCACTACCACAAGATCACTTATCTTTACTATCAGTGCCCCCTGCCCCAATAATGCTGCCCATCTCATGTGGCCAAGAATTCACTTAATTGAATTTCTCGAACACTTATTAAATACTTACTATGTGCTAGGTTGGCAATAAGCTGAGCACCAAGGATACAAAAAGAGGCAAAAGAGAGTCCTTGCCCTCAAGAACTTACACTCTAATGGGGGAAACTATATGCAAACAAAAATATACAATGCAAGCTAAATACAACATTATTTTGGAAATAATTAAAAGACAGAAAGCACTGAAGTTAAGAGATTATGGAAAGTTTCCTGTAGAAGATAGAATTTTAGTTGGGACTTCAAGAAAGCCAGGTAGTTAGTTCAGAGGAGGGAGAATACTTCAGGCATGAGGGATGACCAGAAAAAAATACCTGGAGGGAAAGATGTCTTGTTTGTGGATCAGCCAGGAAAACAATGTTACTAGAGAGAAGTGATGGGAGAGTAAGAATAAGGAAAGGTAGGAGGGGCATAGGTTACAAAGGGCTTTGAATGCTAAACAGAACATGTTGTATTTGATTCTGGGGGCAATAGGGAACCACTGGAGTTTACTGAGTAAGGGATGACAATCAGACTTGTGTTTTAGGAAAATCATATTGGTGACTGAATGGAAGATGGATTGGAGTAGGAATGGCCTTGAAGCAGACCAACCCAGTAGTAGAGTATTATAATAATCCAGATGTGAAGTGATGAAGACTGCACCAGAGTGGTGATAATGTCAGAGGAGAAAAGAGGGCCTCCTGGGGAGATGTGGTAGAGGTAAAATTAACAGACCTTGGCAACAGCAGTGGTGAGAGATAATGAGGAATACAATAATCTCATTCATTCATTCAACAAACATTTTATTGATATATAATTATGTCCTAGGAATCCTAGGCATAGAGAAAGATTTCTTTAAAAAATAAAGATATAGACCCTGCCCATATGGATCTCAGATTCTACTTCATTTCTGAAGAATCAAAGTTACAAGTAATTGGAAAGGCAAATGGAAACACATATAGTGAGCATAAATACCACCAATGAACCACTCGAGGGCCCATATGACTAGAAAAGGAGGTAGACTGGTCATGTAGCAAAAATTAGGGACACTAATAGATGAACAACTCAGATGATGCACTGGTGTTCTGAAGATATCAAAAAAGCTAGATAAAAGTCTCCAGCGTGCTGGGTGGCTCTTCTATGGAGAATTTATCAAAATAAAAAAGAGAATAACAAAAGGTTGTGATATAAATCAGTGGAGGAAGTAACTGTCTCTAATGAAATCATGAATCTATCAAAGTATAAAAATGAAGGTTAGAAGGTGGGAAAAATATGAGCCCTTTGGAAGATGCTTATGGTCCCTTGATATATGCTATAATTGATCATTGAACATGCAAAGATCTTTTTAAACTTCTCCCTGCAGATAAATACTTTCTGATACCTTATCTTAGGAGATAAATCATAAGCAGTTTCCTTTCTCCTTCTCCCTTTTTAAATTAAAGAACTCTTGGTAAGATTTGTAAAACTCCAGACAAATATTTATTTTATTGGTCCTTCTTTGGCATACTCCATTCCTGGTCATTCGTATATTTTAAACTAGATTCCAGAAATTAAGATTCTGTTCTCAGATACCATCATTTTGTTTTTTTACAGCTGTTTACTGATCATATTTGCTTTTCTTTCCCAAAAGGCCTTATCTTCAGTTTGTAGTAATAATGAAAACAATATGCGTGCCCCCTAAGTCACAAGTTCCCTTGCCCAGAACTCATAATTCTTAGGTTCCTTCCTAGTTTCCTTCTGGCGATATTATTAATCTTCCTCTGACTCACCAAAAGTGGGTATAGGTAATCAGGTTTTAAAAAATCTTGGGAAGGTCTCTGTCATATGAGGAATACGTGTCTTGGGAATTTGTTGTTGTTAAGTCTTTTTAGTCATATCTAACTCTTTGTGACTCCATTTGGAGTTTTCTTGGCAAAGATACTGGAGTAGTTTGCCATTCCCTTTTCCAGCTCATTTTCCAGATGATGCAATTGAGGCAAACAAGGTAAAGTGATTTCCCTAAGTGATTTTCCTGGCTTTTGTTCCCTAGGATTTTCCTGGCTAGAGTGGTGGACTGTTAAATTGTCAACTGACAGTTACCAAACTTGTGTGTTTACCACTACCCATTCTCCACATCCCTTGTGTGGGTTTCTAGTGTCTCTTGTTACTCCTGTTACTTGTGGGGTTGTGGGTGTGGTCCTTGTCGGCACCCTTAATTGGCACTTGTTAAGAGCCTTTGCTTATTTCAGGTCTTCCTGACTCCAAGCCTTGCACTTTATCTACTGACAACACAGAAAATATTGCTAGTTCAGGTCAACAAATAACAACTAGAATCAGTACGTTTTATTAGCTTAAAAATTGCACAAAATCATTTCAAATAACCTGTATATTATTCTAAAGTGTTCTATCTGCATTGACTCACTTAGTCCTCACAAAGAATGCTTCTGAGCTAGTTACTTCAAGTATTATAATCTTTTTTATAGATGAAGAAACTAAAGCTCAGATTATTTAGTTGATTCGTGCAAGGTCACATAAGCAGCTAGGCATTACACTGGGTTAGAGCAGTGATTCCTAAAGTGGGCGCCACTGCCCCCTGGTGGGTGCTGCAGCAATCCAGGGGAGAAGTGATGGCCACAGGTGCATTTATCTTTCCTATTAATTGCTATTAAAATTTTTAAAAATTAATTTCCAGGGGGTAAGTAATATTTTTTTTCTGGAAAGGGGGCGGTAGACCAAAAAAAGTTTGGGA
This sequence comes from Gracilinanus agilis, assembly GCF_016433145.1. Classification (NCBI taxonomy): domain Eukaryota; kingdom Metazoa; phylum Chordata; class Mammalia; order Didelphimorphia; family Didelphidae; genus Gracilinanus; species Gracilinanus agilis. The sequence goes on from NC_058130.1 coordinate 187,518,790, forward strand.
ACCACTGGGTTAGAGTCCTGAGACTGGACTCAGGAAAACTCATCTTTGTGAGTTTAAATCTGGCCTCAGACATTTATTAGCTCTGTGACCCTGAGCAAGTCACTTAATCCTATTTGCCTCAGTTTCCTCACTTGTAAAATGAGCTGGAGAAGGAAATGGCAAACTACTCCAGTATCTTTGCCAAGAAACCCCCAAATGGGATCTCAAAGAGTCAGACACCACTGAAACAACTGAACAATAACAACGACACTATACCTGGGTCACATAGCTAATGCCAGAGATAATGTGGTGCACAGAGTGCTAGACTTGGTGATGGAAGACCTGCCGGTAATTTTTACCTCGCAGTACCCATGGCTCTTAGATCAAAAACTGAGGAACAACTGGGGACCTAGATTGGTAAAAGCAATTTCCTCACCAGAAATTCATTACATCAGTGAAGTCATAGATCCAGGCCAAAAGAGAGATCAAGTAAATGTTGGCATCAGTTTCTCTCCATAGATACAAAACCATTTGAAACCACCATTTGGAATATTTTGTTTGGTTTGGGGGCCATATTTTAAAGTGTCGACAAGTTGGAGAGCATCCAGAGGGCTATTCCAGCTCTAAGAGGGATCTTGAGACGAAGTCAAAGGAAGATCTATTGAAGAAACATCAGTTTTGCCTGGAGAATAGAAAACTGAAAAGAGACTTGATAGGTGTCTTCCAGCACTTGAATAGCTGTCAAATAGAAGAAGGATTACTGTTGTTCTGCCAAGTTGGCCTTAGGGGGCAGAATAAGAAGCTTTAGGGAGAAATTACAGAAAGATAAATTTCAAGTTGATATAAAGAATATATCCCTAAGATATTAAGTTGTTTCAGTCATGCCCAATTCTTCATGGCCTCATTTGAGGTTTTCTTGGCAGATATTGGAGTGCTTTGTCATTTTCTTCTCTAGCTCATTTTATAGATAAGGAGACTGAGGCTAGCAAAATATATATTTTATACCTATCCCCTATTATTCTGTGCTAGATAGCAGTCATCATGGTATTATATTATCCTGATTAGTTGTGAACCTAACCTGGTAATAAGGAAATAATTTATTATTTCTTTTCTTTTCTTTTGCTCTTAATTTTCTAGGTGAACTTGGGCCACTTGTTGAATCCTCTGTTGCCTTAGGTTTTTCCCATCTATAAAATGCCAAAAGACATGAAGGTGTTGTGGCAGTAAGAGTTGGCTTAGAAATCAAGAGGTAAAATTCTAGTCTCATTTTTGCTACTGACTCACATCATGAATTTGGGTAAGCAAGTCCATCTTCCTGAGCTGGAAAGGGAGATTCTTGGCTCTTGATATACAACAGTTTTCACTCCCTCACACTTGGAATTCTAGAGTTGGATGGGTCCTTGGAGATTCTTGAGTCTAACCTCTCTTACTTTATAGTTGGCACAACTGAAGTCCAGGCAGATATTAGAGAAGTCATAGAATCTCTGACCTGGAAGGGATCTCAGAAGCCATTTAGTCCAATCCTCTTCTATGAAAAACAAGGAAACTGAGGTGAATGGTTGATACAGTGACTTTCTGAAGGCTATACAAGCTAGGATTTCAACCTGGTTTCTTTGACTTCAGACTTGGGCTTGCTGTCCAATATAAGGTCAAACAGATAATGAACGAGGGAGCCAAAGCAATGACACAGGTCTTTATACCACATCACCACCAAGTACTTCCCAACTATTCCATCATTCACTGACAGAATAGACATGTCCAAATTCTAGTTTGTTGTTGTTGCTTTAAGTGTTGGGGGAATGAGGGTGTTTGCTTAGCCCAGTGGTTCCTAAACTTTTTTGGCCTACTGCCCCCTTTTCAGAAAAAATATTACTTAGCCCCCTAGAAATTAATTTTTTTTAAATTTAATAGCAATTAATAGGAAAGATAAATGCATCTGTGACCATCACCTGTCCCCTGGATCACTGCAGCACCCACCAGGGGGCAGTGGAGCCCACTTTGGGAATCACTGGCCTAGACTAAGCATCTTCTAGCTCTAAAATTGTTTAACATCTAAGAGAACTGGAGTCCCTCACCTAAGTGTGAAGAAAATTAATCCCTAGTTAATTGATTCATGAAATTTTAAAATTCAATCCACATGTCTAATTGTCTGAATAGTGTGTGCTTTCTCAGGGAAGAAAAAAGTGGAGAAGAGACAAAGATGGAAAGCCTCTGGCTTACCAGATAGAAAATAACTCTGGCACATTCTCTCAATCAGAGTTAACACTGATCACAGCAGAGAAGTCTTTGGAAATCCTAGCCTAGATCACAAATTCTCCTATGGCATCCAGCTTTCTCTTTTCTGCCTCTGAGGGGTAATAGGCCTGCCCTTAGTTGCAACCATTATAACTATTGCAATAATTATCACACGACAGAAAAAAAATGACAATGCATACAATGCTAAAATGATTGCTTTTTTAAAAGAGTACCAAAGAAGTATGTAAGAGATACAAGTCTGCCCCTGGAGGAGAATTATCAGGTTTGCCACTTTTTGAACAAGGAAAAAGAAAAGAGAAATGCCTGGATGAACATGAAGTAAGGCCATGAAACTTCTTGAAGCAATGGAGTTTCTTCGACAACCATCAAACCAATGAGAGAGGGAGAGAAGAGGGTCAGGAAGTTGATAAAGTGATGACATTGGAGCATCTCTGCCCTTAGGTCTACAGGAATAATTGCTTTGAGCCCTGTGTAATCTATTGAAAATAAAACAAAAGAACAATTACATTCCAGAGAAGGTTTGGGGGGATATTTCTGGTTTGGGCTGGTCTCTGCTGCTTTCTATCATTAATGAATCTTCCAGGTGCAGTTATCTGGTCCCTCTAATCCACCCTACCCCACTGCTGCGAGATTAACTATTCCATCTTGTTTCTCCCCAAGTCAGAAATGTGTTGTGCTTTTTGTAGTCAAGTTATCTTTCCTAGCCTGGCCTTTGTGATCCTCTACCAATTGTCTCTCCTCCCTCTTTCCAGGTAAGGTGGTTGTGGTGATCTTACCTATAACCTTTCCAAGGTATGCTATATCTCTGAAACTCAGTTTCCTCCTATGTAAAGTAGGGATTATGCCCTGACTCTTACAGGGTTTACTGTGAAGCTCAAATAAGATAACATAGATAAAAGCATTTTGCAATTTAAGCAGGAATTCTCTTCCTGTTTGTGTCTGGGACCTCTTTGGCCCTCTGATGAAGTCCACAGCTTTCATCTCATAATAATACTTAATGCATAAAACTAAAATACATAGAATTGTAAAGGAAAGCAATCATAATATTTATCAAAAAATTTTTTAACAAGTTCGAGGACCTGAGGTTAAGAATCTCTGCTTTAATACAATGTATTAGTTATTATTTTCCTGCTTTCCTCTTTTTTGCTCCCTTCATTTTTTGTTACTTATATACATAGATGAGATACTTCAATTAAACTAGCCAATTGCCAATCATCACATAGGACTTCGTTTTTCACTAAGGTCAAATCCTTTCCTCCACTTAAAAAATTTGTATTTCCACCACTCCATCTCTATCAAATGAGGCCATTTTTTTCCAATTTTTTTTCTATTTTCAAATGTTTTTTTTTCATTTACCTGTACCAACAACTTTTAATATTCATTTTTTAAATTTTGAGTTTCAAATCCTTTCCCTCCCTACCACTTTCCCCCATCTCCCCCCATTTAAGATAATAAGTGATTTGATATAGATTAAACATGTGCAGTCATGCAAAACATACTTCCATAGTAGTACTGTTTGAAAAGAAAGCATAGACCAAAACACACACACACACACACACACATACACACACACACACACACACACACACACACACACACACACCATACAAACAGAAACAAAGAAAGGTTTAAAGAAGTATGTTCCATCTGCAATCAGATTCTATCAGTTCCTTCTTTGGAGGTAGAGAGCATTTTTCCATCATACCTCCTTTGGAATTGTCTTGGATCATTGTATTGCTGAGGATAGCTAGGTCACTTTTATATTTGATCATTGTACAATATTGCTACTACTGTGTACAATGTTTTCCTGATTTTGCTCATTTCATTTTGCATCAGTACATGTAAGTCTTTCCAGGTTTTTCTGAGAGCATCTTGCTCATCATTTCTTATAGCACACTAATATTTCATTATATGCCACACTTGCTCAGCCATTCCCCAGCAGATGGGTATCCTCTCAATTTCCAATACTTTGCCACCACAAAAAAAGTTGATATAAATATTTTTGTATATAAAAGTAATTTTCTTTTCATCCCTTTGGGATGCATACCTAGTTGTATTATTGCTGGGTGTGGAAATTTCACACTAGCCTATATCCCGTTTTTTGGCAGCTTGAGACAACTTTTGGATTTTAAAGCAAAGAACCTTCCTTCTGAACTTCTGAACCATTTCTCTCTGAAGAAATGGGTGGAATCATCCCTACAATGCTGTGCTGTGCAGCCATTCTAAGTACAATATGATGACTCCTGGCATCTGGAAGATTCACCTGTGATCCAGACTGAGGTTGGAGTTAGCGGAATCAGAGGAGCTCAGGAAAGGGACATCACAAGGACCATAAATTGGACTAGGGAAAGGAAATAAGACTCTTTTTTTGCCTTGCAACTGCTGAGAGAAGAATTGGCTAGGCAAGTACTGGTGCGCCCCTGATATGACTCCACAGCTAGTCCAGCGGGAAGACAGTTAGGAGAGTACCAACTCAGAGGAGGGCTGGCTAGGGGAGCCCTGAATCACACACACAGGGTCTGGCTCTGGTCTGGCTAGGAGAGTCCAGTGCACCTGAGGTCTGGCTAGGAAGCTGGCACAACTGTCTGGGGGGAGGACTCTTGGGAAGGGAACATCCAGGAATACATGTGGCTGGTGCCTTTTCTTCTCTGATCCGTGTTTTATTATTTAATAAATAAATATAATTAACAAATAATTATAAATTAAGATACAACCTCCAGAGAATTTTAATCTTAACAGTAGTCAAAGAGTATGAATAGTTTTATAGCCCTTTGGTCATAGTTCCAATTTGCTCTCCAGAATGGTTGGATCAATTCGCAATTCCACCAACAGTACACTAGAGTCTCAATTATTCCATATCCTCTCCAACATTTGTCACTTTCCTTTTCTGTCATATTAGCCAATTTGATAGCTGAGGTGGTACCTCAGAGTTCTTTTAATTTGCCTTTCTCTAATCAATAGTGATTTAGAGCATTTTTTCATAAGACTATAGATAACTGATTTTTTTTCCTGAAAATTGTCTATTCATATTCCTTGACCATTTATCAGCTGGGGAATGACTTGTGTGCTTATAAATTTGAGTCGGTTCTCTGTATATTTGAGAAATGAGGCTTTTGTTGGAAAAAAAAATTGCTGTTAAAAAATTTGCCAGTTTTTAAACCCTTACCTTCTAACCTAAAACCAATCCTAAGTGTCAGTTCTTGGGCAGAATAGTGGGAAGGGCTAGGCAATTGGAGTTAAGTGACTTGCCCAGGGCCACACAGCTAGGAAATGTGAGATTTAAATTCAGGTCTGGTACTTTAACCTCTGAGCTATCTACCTGTCTCTTTTGTTTCCCTTATAATCTTAGCTGCACTAGTTTTATTTATGAAAAACCTTTTAAATTTAATGTAACCAGAATTATCTCTTTCATACCCATGGTACTCCTATCTCTTGTTTGGTCATAAATTCTTCCCTTTTCCATAGATACGACAGATAAAATAATCCATGCTCCTCTAATTTGCTTATGGTATCACTCGTTATGTCTAAATCATGTACCCATTTTGACTTTATCTTGGTATAAACTGTGTGATATTCTATACCTCTTTTCCACCAAAAATGCATTCCAGTTTTTTCCCAGTATTTTTGAAAAGACAATAATTATAAAGAATAATGCAACATATACCTTACAACAGTGCCTGGCACATAATAAGTGCATATAAATGCTTATTATCTCCCTTCCTTGCCACCTTGAAAACCAGATTCAAAATTCACCTCCACAAGAAAACCTTCCACTCATCTGATTCTTTACTCCTATTGAAGCCCCGTGGCTACCTATGAACTCAAATTTGTATTATATTAATTTGAAGTTATTGATATGTAGCTTGATAAAAGTATTTTACTTTAATCTACTTTATGTTCTGTCTCCTTAACTAGATTATAAACCATTTAAAAGAATGAACTTTCATAGTCATAGAATTTTGAAGTTGGAAGAGATTACTTAGACCACTGCTCCATTTTATATGTTAAGAAACTTCGACTCAAGAGAAATGACATGAATAAATTCATTTCACAAAGCTAATAGAAGAACTGGGACCTGAATCCAGCTCTTCAAACTCCCAATTAAATATTCTTTCCATTAATTAACTTAATGCCATATTGCTATTCCCTTCAATTATTTTTTAACTCCCTCACTGTCTATCCTCCAATTATGCCTAGCATTGTTATTTGTTTGTATTTTGGGACTGGACTTTTGATTTCATCAGCCTGAAGAACTCCAGATCCTCCCAGAAGCAATTCAGTAATTCATCTATATAACTTTTGTCCTAGAAAGTTGCTTAGGTACATTGAGAAGTAACTTAACTGGCTTCAGTCATAACTAATGTGTTAGAGATTGGACTCAACTCAGTTCTTCTACATTTTAAAGGTAGTCCTCTATTCATGACCCCTTAGTCTCTTTTGTGATTCTTCATCCAAAAGATTTAATCTTTTGGCCCATTCAGCCATGTAAAGAAGGCCTTGTATATTGATTCACATTGTAAAAGCTTAATAAAAACTCAATTGTTGATTAACAAGATTCCTTTCTCTAGAACTGGTCTCTCCACTTGTTTTGGTTTCTTTTTATAATTTAATTTTTAACTGATACCTTTTGTTATATATCACACTCACTTTTTTATTTTTTCTCATATTTTTCCCAATTACATGTACATAAAATTTTTAACTAATCATTTTCTGACATTTTGCAATCCATGTTCTTTCTCCCTTCTTCCTTCCCTGAGATGGCAGATAATATGATATAGGTTATATATGTGTTATCATACAACAAATATTTGCATGTTTGTCATGTTTTGATGGAAGACACATATTGCTTGTGTAAAAAACTCATTAAGAAAATAAAATGAAAAATGCTATGATTCATTATGCATTCAGATTCCATTAGTTCCTCCTATTGTGATAGAGAACTGTTTTTGTCATGAATCTTTTGGAGATGTCTTGGATCCTTACATTGCTGATAACAATTAAGTCATTAACAGTTAATCATCATACTTTCCTGCTGTTACTATGTACAATGTTCTCCTGGTCCTGCTCATTTCACTTTGCATCACTTCATACTCTTTCCAGGTTTTTCTGAAATTGTCTTATTTGTCATTTTTTATGGCACAACAGTATTCCATTGCAATTATATACCATAATCTGTTCACTCATTCCCAGACCTCCCCCCCAGTTTCCAATTCTTTACTAATGCAAAAAAGAGCTGCTACAAATATTTTTGTACACATGAGTCCTTTCCTCCCTATCTTTGATCTCTTTGAGATGTAAACCTAGTATTAGTATTACTGGACCAAAGATACACATGGTTTTATAGTTCTTTGAGCTATCTTTGGGCTATCTTTAGGATAGTTCCAAATTGATTTTCAAAATGGTTGGATCAGTTCACAGCTCCACCAACAACATTTTAGTGTCCCAGTTTTTCCACATCTACTCCAAATTGTCATTTTCCTTTTTGTTTTGTCATATTAGTCAGTCTGATAGGTGAAGTAGTAGCTCAGAGTTGTTTTAATTTATAGTTCTCTAATTAATGGTGATTTGATTATTTTTTCATATGACTAAAAATAGTTTTAATTTCTACATCTGAGCACTGCCTGTTCCTAGCCTTTGATCATTTATCAATTGGTATTAATTTCTGTTTAAAATAAATTCATTTCCCTCTATCTTCATAGAATAAAAGAAAACAAAATAAACCCTTATTAGAAACCTGTACCATTCAGAAAAGCACAAATTCCCACATTGACTATTCTTGAAAATGTATGTCTTCCTCTACATTTTTTATTTCATCTTCTCTCTGGTATCTGCTTCCTTTTCAATCCTCTGGACTGGATTTATCCGTAACATGGGCTAGTCTGGGCATTCTCCATAGGCCCCTCAAGTGTGCCTTCATAAGCCTACCTAGGCATGCCCCAACTAACTCCAATTCTATAATAACAGAGTTCTAAAGTCTTTCAAAGTTGTTTTTCTCTGTCATATTGTTGTCATTGTAACTATTCTCCAAGTTTTGCTTTCTTCACTCTGCATCATTTCATCCAGGTCTTCCCATCTTTTTCTGAACTGTCCATTTCATAATTTCTTATAGTCCAATAAAATTCTATTACATTTATGTACCATAATTTGTTCACCCATTCAGAGGATACCCTTTCCCTTTTCCTTTGTTACTCTGACTCAGTCTAGACCAGTGATTCCCAAAGTGGGCACCACCGCCCCCTGGTGGGTGCTGCAGCAATCCAGGAAGGTGGTAATGGCCACAGGTACATTTATCTTTCCTATTAATTGCTATTAAAATTTTTAAAAATTAATTTCCAGGGGGCTAAGTAATATTTTTTTCTGGAAAGGGGGAGGTAGGCCAAAAAAGTTTGGGAACCACTGGTCTAGATCAATCTTAGGGATGGCAGGACCATATCCCTGAGCCACACTGGACAATTAGCCCCATTCTCAAATCCTTAGCTATCCTTATGCTCACCCTCTTCCATGAAGATTGCGGACATTTTAAAAAGTACTTTTAGTGAAAAGGTTGTTGTCTTCAAACAAAACCTGATAGACATTTCAGCAGCCCTGCCTCATGAATTTCTTCATCTTCTCCTCACTCTTCCCTTCCCATTTTCCCAACACATTCTGGTGGTGGCCAAGCTAGCCAACTTCTGGCATAGCCCTAGGCTGTGTACTCATTTAATTCTTCTCCTATGCCCTTCCTTAAATATCCTTTTCTAAATGACACATTTATTTAATGCTGCCAAAAACCCAGAGTAACCTCTGAAACGCATCCTTAAGTCTTGGTTATTTATATTGGCTGGAGTCTTTTCTTCCCCCTCCAACTGTTGAGGCTTTGTTCTGGAAGAATGCAAGGTAGATGGAGGAGAACGCTGGGGCAGTGTGTACAGAATCAGGCCCGCCTCTGACTCAGACAAAGCTTATTCCCCTCCTAATACTTCCCAGGAGCTTCGAATGGCAAATTGCTTCTGGCTTGTAGATGATTTCATGTGAAAGGGGCAGGACCAGAGAGAGGAAGCAGGAGGTTGATAAAGTGAGAAGAAATGGCAAAGCAGGCCTTGGCTTCCAAAAGTCAATTAGTCTGCATTGTGCACAGGAACATGAGATGACATATATTTATGTGGTGAACCCTTTATTTAGTGGCAGGTTCTTGGCCTTTATGAAACTCTTGATGCCCTTTGTGGATAATTTTAGAGCTCGAATGGGCCTTAGAGAATATTTAATCATTCTATTATAGGCATACATAGAGATGGGAGAGACTTCAGAGATTATCTGGTCTGAATTGACCATTTTACGGGAGAAGAAATTGTGTCCTAAGAGAATTGAGATGACTTGCCCAAGAGTAACAGAAGTGACAAAGTCAGAGAGGTGTCTCAGTAAGTGGCAAGGCTGGGATTTGAACTCAGGTCCTCTGACTTGTTTCTACCACACTTACTATAGCAACTTCAAGGCCAAACCAGATGAAGTAACATGTTCAAGGTCATACAGAGAGTTAATGGGAAAGCAAAGACTAGGACCCAGAACTCCCCACCATATTTCCTCAAAGCATTTCAAAAGAATAATTTTATGTAATGGCTAATGCCATCTTGAGCCACTGTATCTACCTACTAGTTATTTGCACATTGTCTCTTCCATTGGGGTGGGACCTATTTGAGTGCAGGGATTACTTTTTATTGAAATTTTCATTTAATTAATTAATTTAGAATATTTTCCCATGGTTACAGGATTCATGTTCTTTCCCTCTCCCTTACACCTCCCCCCCTCTCCATAGCTGACATACAATTCTACTAGGTTTTACATGTATCATTGATCAAGACTTATTTCCATATTATTGATAATTGCACTGGGGTGATTGTTTAGAATCTACATCCCAAAACATATACCCATCAACCCATGTGTTCAAGCAGTTGTTTTGCTTCTGTATTTCTATTCCCATAGTTCTTCCTCTGAATGTGGATAGTGTTCTTTCTCATAAATTGCAGGGATTATTTTTGACCTTCTTTTAGATACCTATGATTTAGTGTATATATATATCTATATAGCGAGAGAGAGAGACAGAGAGACAGAGAGACAGAGAGACAGAGAGACAGAGACAGAGACAGAAAGAGAGAGACAGAGACAGAGAGACAGAGACAGAGACAGAGAGAAAGAAAGACAGAGAGAGAGACAGAGAGAGAGAGAGAGAGACAGAGAGACAGAGAGATCTGATATATAGTAAGCACTTAATAAATCTTGATTGATTTAAAAGATTGGTTTTATAGAACTTTTCTTAAGTGTGTATTAAGTGGAAACTACTCTAAGTACAAATACAAGCAAACAAGATAGTTCTTATCCTCAAGGGGCTTATATTCTATTGGGGAAAGATAGTCCATAAAGGGTGGAGAATAATGAGGAAGGGTAGGGTAGCTAAGTGGCATTGTAGAGAGAGTACTGGCTCTGGTGCTAGGAAGACCCATCTTCCTTAGTTCAAATCCAATCTCAGACATTTATTACTTGTGTGACCCTAGGCAAGTCACTTAACTCTGCCTCTGTTTCCTCATCTGTATGATGATGATGGAGAAGCAAATGGCAAACCATTTCAGTAACTTTGTGCCCCCCCAAAAATGATTCAAATGGGGCCACAAAGAGTGGGCCATGTTTAAAATCACTGAACAACAACATTGGGGGAAAAAGGAAAGGACACTCATGAGAAGAGCTAGTCTGTTGGCAAAAAAGAGAGAATCTGGAAGGAAAAAAGTATAGACAGGGTCCCCGTGAAAAAAATGGTCCTATTGAAGAGATTCCCCATTTTACTTCCCTTTACCTAAAGCCCTTAGCTTTCTTTAAAACATAGCTCAGAGGCAACCTCCTCCTTTCCCTACCCCTTTAGTTAGTTATCTGCAGCCTCTGTTCTTAAAATTCCATTGTTCTTATGTCTACTGATTAACACCTCCTCCTGGAACTCCTCTCCCTCTTCTTCCACATACCTTCAGAAGAATGTCACTTCCACTCAGGCAGGTCTGGATGGCTGGCTTGTTTGTATATTTGACCAATGTCCTCATCCTTACCTCCCCCACAATTGTCATGTTTTACACATAGAAGGTCCTTAATAAATGCTAGTTGGGTTGAATTGAGTTTTTTTAATTCATAGGCAGAACAAACACAGTAGACAGTTTTGTTTTTCTCCTGTTAAAAATCATAATCGCCCTGATCTCTGCCTCTTGGTATCAAAGAGTGAATGGCTCCTTTGAGGTTCTAGCAGGAGTGCAAACAAACTCTAGAATGCCCTACCAAGCTTGACAGCCTTTGGGTTAGGTCAGAGCCTTGGAGTATAGTCAAAAAAATTGGCTACCAGAAGGCTTGTCACACCAGATGAGGAAATAATTCAACTAAGGCAATTCTTGAAGAATGTCCAGGATACTCAGTGGTTTCAGATATGACTTTCGAGATCAATAAATCAATAACTATTTGTTAATCATTTACCCAGTGCTAGGCACTCTACTAGACTCCAGGGATACAGAGAGAAAAACCAACCCGATCAAGCAGTCTCTGCCCTTAAAGAGCTTATGTCTTGTTGGAGAACAGGTATTATTGCCATAATTAAGGAGAGGGCTAGGGGTGGAACCTGTGATCTCACTGGTCTAGGGAAGGAATACCCAGATGAGGAAACTCTCTTTACCAGTGCAGGTCATATATTCATATGTATATGCAAAATAAATACAGTATAATTGAGAGAAGGGTATATGAGAAGGATACTTGCCAACTGTAGGGATTAGGAAAGGCTTCATGTAGAAGGTAGGCTTTAGGCAGAGTTTATAACAAATCAAGAGATTTCAAGAGTCAGAAAAGAGTTGAGAACACATTCCATGTATGGAGGATGGCCTGTGCAAAGACAGCTAGAGGGGATATCAACTATCAGGGCACCCAGTCTGAGGCCCTCCTTTTGCAAAAGAGGAAATTGAGGCTTTGAGTTTACGCATTCTACTTTGGTAGAAGCAGCCACCAGAAAGCAACAAAATTTGAAAAGGGTGAAGAAATAAGTGAGGAAACAAAAACATAAGGAGAGAAAGAACTTGTGTTATTGATGTGGCGTTGCTGAATTTAAAATTCAGGCCCCATCCCCTTTAATGATTAAAAAGAGATGAACAATTTAATATCACCTGGGATCTAAAAGAACTCCTTTTGAGGTTAAAAAAGCAGCCAAGAGGCCAAGCAAACTTTAATAGGTACCTTCCTGCCTGTGACCATGAGGTTAAATTTTCAGATTTTTTTTTTCTTAAAGAATCAGAGCAATTTCTGAAGTCAGATGTTTTTATTCTTCACATTGCATCATGGATCATCAGATTTCAAAACAGAGTTAGAAAGGAGTTGAGGGGATAGGCTGTCTAAACCCTTATTTTTCAACTGAGGAAACTGGGACAATCACTTGCCCAATGTCAAACAGGTAGTAAGCAACAAATCTATCATTTGAATCCATGTCTTCTGACTCCAAATTGAATACTCTTTCCACTGGTACCAGTGGCCAAAAGAGAAGGACAGTGATGGTGAATAAGGACACCAGAGTGAAACTTGTAGAATGGGTTTAGGGATGACTGAGAGGAGTAATTGTTTCATTCTTTGTATTTGTATCCTCAGCACCTCACATGATGCCTGACACACAGCAGGAATTTAGTGAGTGTTTGCTGACCGAGTGATTGTTAGTTCCCAAGGCATGAATCTGGCATGGGATTGAGACCTGCCAAAAATTGGTTGAACCTGATGGCCAGTACCTATTTCTAATGATACATGGTGGGTGAGGGATTATCCAAGTATAGGAAGTAAGTAAAGGATAGAGAAAATTTCATGGATTAGCTTTAAGAGGAAAAGAGAAGAATTTGGATACAAGCCCCAGGAGAGGATTCTGACAAGGAGAAAAGGATTGTGGGGGTTTTACTGGCATTAGCAGTCATTCTCTGACTCCTGTTTCCACTGAATTGGAAGGAAGTTTTGCTCTGTCAATTTTCTCTTGGTAGTCCTAATCTTGTGGAGAGATTAGTGATTTCCTTGGTTGAGAGTTTGCCTTGGAGTGGACTGCTTTTTCCCTGAGATACAGAGACCACCTTCCTATGATCCAACTGCCAGAAGTCCAATTGGCCAAGGAAATCCCAAGGGTTTACAACTGGGATTTTGGGTTATCTAGGGAAGCCAACCCCAGGCTTTACGTAATGGCTCAAATATACCTGTGAGTCCTTCATTCCTCTTTGTCCTTATGTTAATCCATATTTATTAGGTTAGTTTATAGTCAGATAGCTTTTTGGATCTTAGGTAAGAGCAGGGAGACATTGGAAGGGTTTGAGAAGATCAGAAGAGCAAACCCCATGGGGGGAATGACAGATTGGAGGGAGTAGCTATAGCTTGATAGATTTATGATGATATTTATCATTTCTCTACCCTTAATAAACTTGTTTTTTAATAATTTCAAGGGTTGTGCTTTACTGGCCCTGGGGAGGTTCCTATGTGGGTTTTTATCATCTCTCATCCATCTAAGAAGGATTTTTATTTCACAAGTTGGAAAGGTTTTTGTATTGACTTCCAGAAAACATGAAATAATACAAGAAGGAAGATATTCTCTCAACTCTTTCCTATGTTCTGTAAAGGACCTAGCAGAATGGCCAATATGACAGTAAAGGAAAATAATAAATTTTGGAGGGGTTGTGGCAAAATTGGGACACTAATGCATTGTTGAAATTGTGAATTGACCCAGATAGAACATTTCAGGGGGTGCATCTGGCCCACAGGCTGTAGTTTGCCCATCACTGCTCTAGACAATATAAAATATTTAGGAATCTATCTGCCAAAACAAACACAGAAATTATATGATCACAACAACAAAACATTTTTCACACAATTAAATCTAGATCTAAACAATTGGAAAAACATTAACTGTTCCTGGATAGGATGAACTAATATGATAAAAATGACAATCCAACCCAAATTAATCTACTTATTCAGTGCCATACCTATTAAACTACCAAAAATGTTTGTATAGAATTGGAAAAAAACTATTACAAAGTTCAAATGGAAGAACAAAAGATCAAGAATATCAAGGGAAATAATGAAAAAGGCTAGTGTTCGATAAACCCAAAGACCCCAGCTTTTGGCACAAGAACTCAATATTTGACAAAAACTGCTGGGAAAATTATTAAACAGTATGGGGAAATTTAGGTTTATATCAACATCTTATACCCTGTACTAAGATAAATTCAAAAAAGGGTAAATGACTTAAAATATAAAGAGTGAAATCATAAATAAATTAGGTGAAAATATATTAGTATCCCTGTCAGATCTGTGTGAAAGCAAGGAATTTGAGACCAAGCAAGAGATAGAGAACATTACAAAATGTAAAATGAATGATTTTGATTATATCAAATTAAAAAGGTTTTGTACAAATAAAACTAATGCAACCAAAATTAGAAGGAAAGCAACAAACTGGGAGAACATTTTTATAATAAAACTCTCTTCTGTTTAATTTTCCAAATATATAAGGAACTAAGCCAAATTTACAAAAAATTCAAGCCATTCCCAATTGACAAATGGTCAAGGGACATGAATAGGCAGTTTTCACATGAAGAAATCAAAACTATCAATAACCACATGAAAAAGTGTTCTAAATCCCTCCTGATCAGAGAAATGCAAATTAAAACAACTCTGAGGTATCATCTCATACCTAGAAGACTGGCAAATATGACAGCAGAGGAAATCAATAAATGTTGGAGGGGATGCAGCAAAATTGGGACACTAATACACTGCTGGTGGAGTTGTAAATTGGTCCAACCATGCTGGAGAGGAATTTGGAACTATGTGCAAAGGGCTTTAAAAGACTGCCTGCCCTTTGATCCAGTCATATCACTGCTGGGTTTATACCCTAAAGAGACTAAAGAAAAAAACTTGTAGAAAAATATTTATAGCCACGCTCTTTGAGGTGGAAAAATATTGGAAAATGAGGGGGTGTCCATCGATTAGGGAATGACTGAATAAATTGTGATATATGTTGGTGATGGAATATTATTGAGTTGAAAGGAATAAAGAAATGGAGGAATTCAATGTGAACTTGAAAGACCTCCAGGAATTGATGCAGGGTGAAAGGAGCAGAACCAGGAGAACATTCTGCAGAGACTGGTATACTGTGGCACAATCGAATGTAATGGACTTCTCTACTAGCAGCAATGCAATGATCCAGAACAATGCAGAGGAACTTGTGAGAAAGAACATTCTCCACATCCAGAGAAAGAACAGTGGAACCAGAAATGCATTAGAAAAATATATGATTGACCACATAGTGTGATAGGGATATGATTAGGGTTTTTGATGTTAAAAGATCACTCTACTGCAAATATGAATAACATGGAAATAGGTCTTGAACAATGATATATGTATAACCCAGTGGAACTGCTTGTAGGCTTTGGGTGGAGGGAGGAGAAAATGATGGGGAATGGAGGAGGATCATGAATCATGTAACCATGGTAAATATTCTAAATTAAAATTTAAAAATAAAATAGAAAACAAAATAAAATTATGTACATCAACAAAAAAGAACTGGAAAGATCTACATGAACTGATAGAGGGTGAAATAAGCAGAACCAGGAGACCATTGTACATAATAACTTAAACATTGTGGGACAATCAAATGTAATGGACTGCTACTAATAGCGATGCAATGATCCAGGACAATTCTATTTGACTCATGAGAAAGAACACTATCCTCATCCACAGAAAGAACCGTGGAAGTAGAAACACAGAAGAAAAACATATGATTTATCACTTGTTTACATGGGTATATGACTGGGGATTTTGGTTTTAAAAGATTATTCTATTACAAAAATGAATAATATGAAAATAGTTATTGAGTGATAATATATGTATAACCCAGTAGAATTGCTTGTCAGCTCTGGGAGGGGGGTAGGGAAGTGGGGAGGGAGAAAAACATGAATCATGTAACCATGAAAAAAAATCTTAAAATAAATAAATAAATGTTTTTTAAATAAAATTTTAAAATAAGTTATGTAGAGGAAACCTTACTGATTCATGGTTTAGGATTTTTTTGTTTCAAATATTCCCTTCCTCTTGCTCAAAGATAGATGAAGTCTTCTCTCAATCAAGGAAAGGGGATTAGAAAGTGTTCTAAAAGGTGTTAGAATCATTAGCAATTAGGTGACAGTTTCTCCTGGTAAATACTCTCAAACAAAAAGGAAAATAGTATTTACATCAAGAGAAAGGTTGCTTATTACTTCCCCTGGATGCCATTCTGATAAGGTTAAGAAAAGGGTCCTTTGTAGTAATATTCCCTAGGGACAAGCTAGCCTAGGCAGATGCCAGTTCTTATCCACAGTAACTACCATGGATATACTTGGAAATTATGGAACGTAGGGCAAATTCAAGATTAGGGAAAAGAGACTTGAGATATCCTAAGGACCCAGTATGCTACTGATCCCTGGCAGGGAGGAGACAATTGGGAGAAAGGAGTGCTTCCCCATTTTGGTTCTCTCTACCTCTCAGTCTCCTGCTGACTCAAACCAAGAGTTTAATTGAACAAATTGACAAGACTGCATTAATGTAATGAGCTCTACCAGCCACAAAAAGGGGGGAAATCTAGGAAATGGAGGTAGCAGTTTAGAGAACTTAGTATTTTTTCAAGTGTTCACTAATGTTGAGTGATACATATGCCTGCTTGGAAATGATCAGTGGACTTGCCGGCACCGGGTCTTCATCATTTGAAAGGGCTGGGTAACTGGGCAGCAGTGCCCCCTTGTGAATTAAAGAGACATATAGAAACAATATAATTTCTATTCACAAGTCAAGGAAGGATCATCGGTTTGTTTGTTTTTTTAAATCATATTCCCTATGTCAACAGAAATGAAAAAAAGCTTTTTTTTTTTAATTAAAGGAAACCATTGGAGAGAAAATGGGTAGTTGCCCAAAAAATCTTTGGCAGGAATATATGTATGATCACTTATCTATTCAAAGGAATCTCCAGAACTTATCTTTGATTAAAAAATAAACAATTGCATGGACAGAGGAAAAGGAAAAGTAGCCAGACAGTAAGTCATATGAAAAATATCTGGGGTTTTTAATGAACCATAAGCTCAATGTAACTCAATATACATGGCACAGCCATCCCCTTCCCCACTCTTCCCCTCCATTCCCCCAAACAATAACCACAGCCTTCTTATCCTAGCCATTATTGAGAGGAAGTATGTCCATAATGAATGCTGAGAGAGGTCCATTGCACTCTGACTTGGTCAGACAAGGAATATGGAGGCCATATATGAAAAAAAGAATGCTCATACGCTGACAAGTGTCCAGCAGAAAGCAGCCAAGATGCTGAGAGAACTACAGACTGTCCACTGGGAGAATGTCAATTTTTTTTTTCCTGAAAATGTTTTGCGCATGAGGGTGTAGTTGAGTTGTTTTTTAAGAATTTAGAGCATCAAGGATATTGTGTGTTTATGTGTGGTCAGAAAGAGCACAACTGGAAGCAATGGGTGAACATGAGCAGAAAGGCTTATTGTAGTTCAATGTGATAATTTAATATTGGTTGCCCAAGGACTTATAGGGCTTCTTCTTAAAAGAATTTTTCAAGTAGAGTCTGGATGATCAGTGGTTGGAGACATGATAGAAGATATTCTTTTCAATTCAATTTGTAATTCATCATTTCCTGAACCAGATAACCTAGGAACATCAGTACCTGACCTTTCCCAAGGGTAGCCACCACCTCCCCTAATAGGCACACAAGCTCTCAAGGCTTGAAAAATTATAAATTAATAGTAAAAATAAGACGCATCTATATTCCTTATTCCTCTCCCTCATGTCCTCCACTGAACAAATAATCCCCCAAAGTCTTGTATGGTCTCTGTGACTTAAATTAATGTCCTGAAATTCCAATCCCATGTCAGTGGGGATTATCCTTCATTAGTAGGACTCCTTCCATGGCTCTTCCTTCTGCACCAGGTTGCCTCCCTTCTGTAGCTCTCCTCCACTAACAAGAGTAGTTTCATCTCTCTTTAATTCTGGAGCAAACTGAATATTCCTGATCATCCAGAAAGGATTCTCCTCCAACTCTTCAGAGTCATAGAGAATCTCATTAAATTGGAAGATCTTTATGAGCAGAGACTGTCTTTTGCCTCTTTTTGTATCTCTGTGCTTAGTATAGTGCCTGGCACATAGCAATCACTTAATAATTGCTTAGTGAATTTTCTTTTCTTTTCCATTTAGTTTTCTTTGTAAAGAAGCAAAAGTCAAATATTAGCTTACATGCCCAGAAGAGGGAGCTGCTCTGAATCTTCCTCCTGATAAAAATACTAACTTCCAGAGACAAGGTTAACCCTTTCCCTTTTGATCCAATGAGAATTACATGGCTCTTTTTCTCAGTTCTTCTATATAAAGTGACCAGGACACAGTTTACTTGTAGTCACTAACTCTATACATCAGGAATAGGGTATGATTTGTGGGCTCATTACATTTTTATTTTTGTATTTATTGTTATTTGTATGGATGTATGGAACATGGAGATTTATACATCGAGCCTGAATACTATATTCATATTATATAGTATATATTATATGTCATATATCCTATTATATATACTTATAGGCAGTCAGTCAACAAACATTTATTAAGCACCTACCCCATGCTAGGCATCATACTAAGCCCAGAAAGGGAAAAGGTAGTCAGGACTCAGGAGTAACTCAGAATCTAATGGGAGAGACAACATACAAACAAAACTCTACCACAAGCTATATTCAGGATAAATAGAAATTAATCAAGAGATTTAAGGCACTTAAGAATTGAGGGATTCAGAAAGGCTTCCTATAAAAATTGGGATTTTAGTTGGAAATTGAAGGAATCCAAGGGAGCTAAGGGGCGGAGATGAGGAGGGAGAACATTCCAGGTATAAATTACACCTACAGAAAATGACTTGAGCCAAGAAATGGATGTCTAATTCAAAGAAAGGCAAAGAGGCCAGTGTGCGTAGTTTTCCCTTGCAGAATTTAAAAATCAAAGAGCAATAGCAATGGTTGGATGTCAGCACAAGGTGACTTTGACCTAGCCATTTTTTGGCACAAGGTCATTACATTATGATTATCTGAACCTCATATGTTCCCAGGGTCACTTGTAGTCCTTGATCAGTGTTTTTCCTTTGATATCAACCATCACAGAAATGACCAAAGCCTCTCAAGATACATCAATTACATATAATTAAAGACCAAATTGGATAAATGTTTACTGAAAAAAAAAGAACAACAAAAAACCTTTACCATCATTGACTGAAACAAAAGGACTACACCAAAGAGACTAGGAAACCAGACAGGAATAACTACATTTGTGTCATATTTCTGGAGTGCTTTAATGTTCACCAGATACTTTTTTCCTGTGATGTAAGTAAAAGAAGAAAGGAAGGAGAAGGAAAAAAGAAAAATCTAGAGTAGACCATCTTCTAACAAAAAAAAAAAAAGACAATTTCCAGTAATTGGTGAATATGTTGTCTCTCTCCTTCAATACTTCAAGCTTCTTAAAAGTAAGGATTGTGTTATATTTATTTTTCTTCTTCCATAGCATGTAGCACACTGATACAAGTCATTAAATGAATAAATGAATGATATCCATCTAAAGATGAGCAGAAGTCCTTTTCTCATACTCTGTAAACATGTATAGTTTATCTCCAGCTAGTGCTTAAAGCTGTTATTTAGATCTTTAGCTTTAAACTCAGAAAGAAATGGGGATAAGGATCCCTGTGAGCTTCCTATTGACTTGGGCAACTGCAAATTAACATTATGTTTTATTGTGTTTTTAATTATTTTGTTAAATATTTCCCCATTACATTTTAATCTGGTTCTAGCAGTATTTAAGAGTGGTCACACATAAGCCTAGTGTTTGACAACTCTGATTTAGAGGAGAGGTGTTTATGACTTTGCCTTTCCTCTCCCAGTGTTTTTAGTGTCTTTGCTCAAAATGATTGAATATCAGTCTTTTTCCTATTCTGATTTTTCTCAGATACATTAAAAGAAACACCGCTTTAATGTACTAGCCTTGGGGTTGTGATCATTTGGGAGCATGAGAGATGGGGGAAAGAGAAAGAGCAGAGTCTGGAATAAACAAAAGAGACTCTTTCCCTGTTTGGTTTCTGAGACAACTCATTGGGCTAATGTGGCTGGGAGAACATTCCATTTTAGAATCAGCACTGTGTATTAGTTCCAAGGCAGAAAAGTGGTAAAGGCTAGGCAATGGGGGTTAAGTGGCTTGCTCAGGATAACACAGCTAAGAAGTGTCTGAGGCCCCTAGGACCTCTGAGCTTGGCTCTCAATCCACTGAGCCACCTAGCTGCCCCCCCCAACCATTGAGTTTTAAACTTGCTCAAAGTGAAAGCTAGAGAAATATAGCTAAAGACCAGTAGCAGTGTACAGTCTAATATACAGACCTACTTTTATTTTGCTTTGCTTTATTATGCTTTGCAAACATTGTATATTTTACAAATTGAAGGTTCGTGGCAACCCTGTGTCAAGCAAATATATGGGCACTGTTTGTCCAATAGCATATGCTCTTTTCATGTTTGTGTCACTTTTTGGTAGTTCTTACAGTATTTGAAACTCTTTCATTAATATTATATCTGTTTTGGTTATCTGTGATCAGTGATCTTCCATGTTACTTTTGTAATTGTTTTGTGTCACAAATTGTGCCCAAATAAAATGTTGAACTTAATAAATGTTGTGTGTGTTTTGATTGCTCCACCCTTTCTCTCTCCTTCTCTTCAGCCCTCCCTATTCCCTGAGACACAAAAATATTGAAAGTAAGCCAATTAATAACCCTACCATGACCTCTAAGTGCTCAAGTGAAAGGAAGAGTCAATCTATGTGGCAAACTTCCCATCTTTTCCAGTAGCTTGCTTTTTAGTCATTCTTAGTCCCTCTAGTTAGTTGTCTCTCTCCTCCTTATCTTTTTATTCCTTTCCTCGCTGCCTTCAAACAAGCTCAAGTTTCCCCAATCCTTTAAAAAATAAAAATCAAATGTTTTCACCAAATCCTATAGTCACTTCAAACAAATGGCAAACCTCTCTTCCTTTTCTCTATTAAGCAGTAGAATTTGAACAGAGGTCTTTTCTGACTCCAAGTTGATTATAATCAAATGCTATCCAGCTATATCACTTTTAGTCAAAAAGCTATTATTGTTCTTGTTCAGGTGTGCATGTGGGTCCTCTCCCTTCCCTTCCCTTCCCCTCCCCTCCCCAATACAGAAATCCAACAGAGATAAATTTGGTTTTGCCTCTGGTTTATGTTACTCAGTGCAGCCACCAAATCTTGCATGCAGAGGTTTGACTTGTTAGCCTTCATTTTTCAAAGCACCTAGTCTGAAACTTAGAGGGGATCTTCCCTGACTGACAGGAATACTGTAAGGGAAGTAATTTTCTAGAAAGGAGCACCGGTTGCCATGGTTTCCAACAGGCAGAAACTCCAAGGTCAATTCCCTGAAAATCTTTCATAGCTGCTATCAGCCGGGTGATCCTACATTTCTAATCACTTCTCTACCCTGGGAAGGAGATTGCTCGAACAGTGCCCAGTGCTTTCGGAAGGTGGGGGGCGGGGAGGGGAGGAAGGACGGGGTGCGTGGTGATACGGATGGGGTGGGGAAGAATGTGAGTAATAACCCCTAAAGAGAAAAATGTGGAAAGGCGGGGGGAAAAAACAACAAAAACAGAAAAACTCAGCCGACTGGCTGACCACTGTGACAATGCCCGGCACAGCTGGTCCCCGGGAAGCTGGAGGAGGGAAGCAGGACTTGAAGAAATGAAGTTTTTATAAACCTGAAAACCCGTTTTTCATCTTCAGACTCGGGCTCGCATTGAAACTAAGCCCTGCAAAGCTTCCGAGGGAGAGCCTGCCCCAGGAAGGATTTTGGTCCTCTCTGTCTGACTGATACATTTAGTTTCCTGAGCTCGGCAGTCTCCAGGTAGGGGTAAAAACAGTTCCAGCCTCACCAGCCAACCAGGCTGAACCAGCGGCACAGGACCTCATCCCTACTTCACTCGCTGGTATCCTTTTTCGACTACATCCCGCTGCCATCTCCAGGGCTTTCCCTTCACAGATCAGTGCACCAGCCTTCTGAATTAAACCATTCTGCTAGCACAGCTGCCTTATCGATTAAACCTTTTCTTGTCTGCAGGAGCTCAAGATGTTTCCAGGAAACCTCCCCTCCCCCTCTTCTCCTTTTCCTCCAGGGAAAGGTATTTTTCCTTTAGAAGCCTTCTCTCTCCAGGGATCTCTGCGTAATCACAGGTGTTCAGCATTCCCACACCATCGTTGCATAATCAGCCATTAGCAAATGGTTGTGTTAACCTGAGGCAGCCTAAATAATCATCCTTATAAAAGCATCTAATGGGCTTTTCTCTCCTGCAAAATGGGGTCTCTGCTCCACGGAGTCAAGGGGGAAATCCTAATAATTAATCTGAACTGTCTCAAAACTAGCCTTCCTAAATCTTTCAATCATTTAAATAGCTTTGAAAAATGCTTCTGCACCCCAGGGGAAAGCCAAGCGTCTCTGCCTTCTCTTGTTCCTCTCTTTAGGGCAGTAGAAGGACAGTTTACTACCCAGGGTTTCTTTTTTAAATGTCATAGTAGTTACATCTTCTTTCTGGTTAAGTGTTTGAATGCTAATCTTCTTGGCATATATATGTAATATGTATATATCCCAATATATACATATATGCCATATCTCTAACTACACATAAACATTACACATGCAAAGATCAGATCTAATCATGGAAAATTCCACAAAATTCACCAGAGGACCAACATAGAGTCAGTATTGCCAAAATCACATGTTTTCATCGTTTCACCATTGTCTTTAGCTCAGACATTTCCTTATACTTGGGATGCCATGCCATACCCTTTTTTGCCTTTGCATCAATAAGGGCTGAAGTACTACTTGTTCCTCCCTCCAGAAATGTAAATAGCAGGAGTAAATAGGAGGAGTGCCCCTCCAGAAGCATGTATGAGTCTGTAATATTCTTCAGAGAAATGGTCATCCTCTCCCAACACAATTTGGCCAATGATGGGAGAGCCCTTTGTGCTGCCTTAATCTCCTTCTCCCTGATGCAGTCTCCCTTTGTGTGCCAGGCTCCTTCACATGCACATCCACAGCACATCTTTCTTGACTAGGGGCACTTTTGTAGCTTTGTCTTCCTCTATGAGGCAGCATGGCAGACAATATCTACATTGGAAATGAAGAGATGTCTACCAATTGAGGAATGGCTAAACAAATTGTGGGATATGATAGTGACAGAATACTATTGTGCTGTAAGAAATGATGAACAGTATAATTTCAGAAAGAGCTGGAAAGATCTACATGAACTGATGCAGAGTGAAATAAGCAACCCAGGGAACATTGTACACAGTAACGGCAATATCATGGAATGATTTACTATGATAGACTTGGCTACTTTCAGCAATCTAAGAAAATTCTGAGGGACTTATGAAAGAATGCTATCTACCCCCAGAGAAAGAACTGTTGGACTAGGAATGCAGATCAAAGCATATGGTCTTTCACTTGTTTATTTGGATTTTGCTTATAAGTTTTTGGTTTTACATGGTTATTCACTTACAAAAATGACCAATATGGAAATATGTTTTGCATAATAATACATGTATAACCCAGACCAAATTGTTTACCAGCTCTGGGAGGAGGGAGGGAAGGGAGAAAGAGACAATTTGGATTATATAACTTTGGAAAACTTTTTATTTGTTATTTTTGTTATATTCATATTTGTTATATCCATAACAAATATATATATCCATAACAAATAAATATAAATATAAATATAAATATAAAGTTTATATATGTAAATCCATATATAGTTGTTATATCCATAACAAATATGGAAATTTGTTATTACATGTAACTGGTAAAAAGTAAAAAATAATAATAATTTATATTTTATCCTAGAGGCAATAGGAAACCACTTAAAGTGGGTTGAATATAAGAATGGAATCACATGGTAAGATTTGCTTTTAAGGATTTGTACTTTGGCAGCAGTACTGTCAAATGAACAGAAGGGGTGAGAGATTTAAGGCAGAGAAATCAATATGGTGACTATTATAATAATCAAGTTTGAGATGTGATGAAGACCTTAACCAAGGCAGTATAGGAAGGAATGGAGAAAAGGAGTTTGTTGCAAAGATGCAGAAAGAGCACAAATGAACAAATGATTGGTTATATGGAATCAAAGAGAGCAGGGAGAATATAAACCTGGAGCACTAGAAGGATGGTGGTGCCTTCAACATGAATATGGAAGTTTGGGAGGGGTGTGAATCTAAAAGGCAGGATAATGAGTTCAGTTGTTGATGCATTGAGTTGAACCCATCTCTGGGACATCCACCTTGAAATGTCCTATAAGCAACTGATATTCTAGGATTTGAAGGTTGGGGTAAGGTATATAGATATGGGAATCGTTTACATAATTTGACAGTTAAACTCTGTTTAAAAGCTGATGAACTTCCCAATAGAGAGAAGATGGAGGAAGAAGAAAAGTGGGCTCAAGTCAGAATCTTAAGGAAGACTCACAACTCAGGGCACCAGCTGTGGATGCTAAGACTAAGAAAGAACAGTTAAACAGATAGGAGGTAATCCACAAGAGAGTAGTATCTGGAAAACCCATCTGTAAAATGGTGATGATAATTTTCATAGTACCTACCTCATAGGGTAGTTGTGGCTTTCAATTTAAATAAGCCACATAAAAGTGCTGTGCAAACTTAAATTGCTATATAAATGTTCGTTTTTGTTGTCATTTCTGATGGATAATAACACACACGGGCAATTTTTTCAAATTATACGTGGGGAAGGAAAATTCCTTGTTCCAGCACACCAAGAACTAGAGAATTAACAGCTGAAGGAGACAATGAAGTTCTCAGCTGGGGAAAGGCAAGCCTGAACCTTCTAATAGTCTTTAGTGTTTCAGATTCCCTTGTGGAATACCTAGGGGGATGAGGCCTGTCAGAATGCACATCCCAGTGGGAAAAACCTTTTAAACAAGTCTTTTCTGATAACAGTGCTTTATGAACTAACTTTATGGTACTTTGGGAGCTTACGGACAAGACTGTATCTTGCAAAGTGATATCTGTAAAGCAATTTCCTGGGCAATTGAAATGAAAGGATATAAAAAAATGTAAATATGAATGAGAAATCAAAATTGAAGGTCATCCTTCTGTAAGGAAAAACACCAGATTCAAGAGAAAAGTTGCCGCCTTCTGTGTCCATGCAGATGATGAAACACTTTTTTTTTTCATCATAGAATGGAACTTTTTAAAAGTAGAATATAGTGATATTAGAAGAAAGAAAGATATTTTTCAACTGTGGGAATTTATATTTTTATAGTCTTGGTCATTTCACTGTCCATTATTTATTGCAACTGAGATTCTTTGATTCTAATCTTTTACTTATTTGATTATAGGATTATATATTTAGAGCTGTCCAGGATCCTCAAAGATCATTTAATCTAATCTGGTAATTTTACAAGGAAGGAAATAAGCATAGAGAAGCTAAGTGAATTACCTAAGGTCATAAAGATAGATGTCAGAATTAGTAATTACTCAGACTTTCCTTTTCCTCTCCTTTGCTTCAGTCCTCCCTGAACAATGAGTGAAACATTCTTAAAAGACTCAAACGAAACAAAAAATGCATTCCAAAAAGGATCCAATCAAAAAGTATACTTTTAAAAAACAATACATAATAGAAGTTTTTGTTTTCATACGCAATGGTGTTCAATAACTCTCATTTTAAAAAAAAATATAGCTGTGCTTTTTGTGGTGGCAAAGAATTGGAAATTGGGGCAGTGTCCCTTGATTGGGGAATGGCTAAACAAATTGTGATATCTGATGGTGATGGAATACTGTTGTGCTATAAGGAATGATGAACAGGATGATGAACAGAGAGAACTAGAAGGACCTACATGAACTGATGGGGAGTGAAATAAGCAGAACCAAGAGAACATTATACACAGTAACTGAAACACTGAGGGATGATTAAGTGTGATAGACTTTGCTACTAATAACTAATAATACTAAGGACAATCCCAAGGGACTTATGAAAAAGGAATGCTATCCACATCTAGAGAA
This sequence comes from Gracilinanus agilis, assembly GCF_016433145.1. NCBI lineage: Eukaryota > Metazoa > Chordata > Mammalia > Didelphimorphia > Didelphidae > Gracilinanus > Gracilinanus agilis. The sequence goes on from NC_058130.1 coordinate 187,545,165, forward strand.
AAAAACTGTTGGAGTAGAAATGCAGGTGAAAACATGATCTATTAGCTATATGATTTGGGGTTTTTATTTTATAAGATTATTCATTTACAAAAATGAATAATATAGAAATAGGTTTTGAGCAATAATACATGTATAACCCAGTGAAATTGCTTGTCAAATTTGGGTGGGGGTAGGAAAGAGGAGAGGGGAGACAACATGAATCATGTAACCTTGGAAAACATGTGTAAATTGTTACTGGAATAAAATAAAGATAAAAAATTTAAAATACTTCTCATTTTAGGTAATATTACATTTTATTATTTTCATAATATTTTATTTTCCACAATTACATGTAAAAACAATTTTTAACATTAAACAAAATCTGAATTCCAAATTCTCTACTTCCCTTTTACCCTTGCCCCTCCCTCCCCGAGATGGTAAGAAATCTGATATAAATTTTACTCTCGTGCAATCATAATACCTCTCATCTTAATCAGTCAGTCAGTTGATGGGCATGATTTGACTTTCAAGTATGTAAATAGAATTATCTATACTTTGTTGAACTCTTTATGACAGGGGTTGGCAACTTATGGCTCTCGTCCTTGATATTGCCGCGCAAGATGAATCCTGGTCTTTAGTTCGGCTTGGTAGGTGTGCTGTGTGTTCCTCCTTCTACCCTCCTTTTATTCTTTCCACACCTGTTACTGACATCTTGGGGTTCTGTATAGTGATTGATCACTTTTGTCTACATTTTCTACCCCTCTGCCTCTGGTTTACATGGCTTTATCTCAGTGCATTCATGGGGTCTGCACTCCCTATTTGTGGGATTGTTATTGTTTTTAACTTTTCTACCTGCTCTTAAAGGGGAACTATAGTCAGATGACATCTTTACATATGCTTCATTAGTGAGAAACATTTTTCCCCAGTAGTTGTTTCATTTGATACAGAATGATTGAGTAGCAGCACTGATAAACACCTGTACCAGGAAATGTGTGTGATGTGTCCCGGCCAGTTTTCCCTGAAAAGGTACCCTCCTCCCCCACTACTTACTAACACCTGCACACAAGTCATGTTATTTTCTGTAATCTCCTGATCTACTTAATTTATGTGGCCAAATGGCTTAACCAGCAGGCTGGCAGCTTTTTCTTCTCCTGTTGCCTGACTTGAGAGAGGAAGAGGGAAAAGTTTTCTTCCCTGAATTTTTCTCTCTTTATTTCAGCAATTTTCTCATTGTAAAGGAGTTTTATAGGTATGTGTGCAGTTATATCAGTATTATAGTGCACCATTAAGTCTTATTTTTTTATTAATAATCAAAATAATTTTGATTAATAAGTAGCAAAACCATGCAACACCAGAAGTCACATTAATGTACTTTATTCATTATTGGTTAGCACATGATAATGTTATTAAAAATAGTTCAGACTTATCGTACTTTAAAAGTGTTGTTCTTACATAAAATGTACATATTTACTTGTATTCAGTGTTAAACATATTGTACGGCTCTCATGAAATTACATTTTAAAAAATTTTGGCGTTTATGGCTCTCGCGGCCAAAAAGGTTGCAGACCCCTGCTTTATGAGGTACAAGCCAAAGAAGTTTCCTACTCTACAGGCTCTAAAAAGCTGGAGGAATTTGAATAGTCAGTCCAACAGCTAAGAAGTCAGGTTGTATGGGAGTCTTGGCTTGATGGTATTTTGAAGAGGCAAACCAACCCCTTGTGCCTATACCAGAAAGCATGGTTTCCCCAGAGAAATAAAAAGTAATACTTTTTCTTCCCCTTATTAACCCCATTATTGGATTAAGGAGAGCCACTAGACACCATAGCATCTATCTAAAGACAGGAAAATGTAACAAGAAGGAACAGTTGGATACCCAAGGAAAAAAGCTATAACCAGGATATTAAGGATATTAAGGATAAAAAGGAATGAACATTATATATATGGAAATAGAAAGCTCAAGGGAGGAATCTTTGAAATCTTTGAATATGATCCCTTGAACTGGAGAAGAATGCCACTTATGGGTTCAAGAAAGAATTTCAGTAGCCAGAGTTGCGAATAAACCCTTTGGCCTCCAGTTTGTCTCACTATTGATCAAACTGTCATTTTGATCTTCCTCTACCCAGTAAACTTTGTGTAAACTTGATGGAGGAAAGATATTTCACATACACTCTTACTGCTCTGTCTTAGCAGTAAATTCTATTTTTTTTTTCTAAAACCTAATCAAAAGCTGGTTAGCAAATCATTATCGAGTAGCACACTAGTGGGAACACCTGAGCAACTGTACTAGAAACCTTGACTATTAGGGTTACCCTGAGAAACCAAAGCAGTAAGCAGCCACCCTCTAGAGGCCCTAAAACACAAATGCAAGTGAAAATTGGGAAAGTGGCCCCAGAGAAGGTACTGCATATATACAGTATTTTTTTGTGTCTTTTCCTTTGTATGTTGAAATGTTCATGTTTGTTGATGCCTATTAAGCTTATAATTAATTTTTTTTTTTAAATTGTGGGAGTCAGTGACCTGGATAGCCTTTGAGATACCAATTCTTGGTCAGTTCTTAATATGTGATCCTACATTCTCAGGTTAGTTGGGAGGCTGTTAGTCCAGTTAGAAGGCTATTAGTTTAGGCAAGAGATGATGAAAACCTGAGCTGAGGCTAGTGAGATTAGAGCTCTTCCAAAGAATTGGTATTTCTTTTTTTTTTTTTCCTACTCTCTAGGGGTGGATAGTATTTTTTTATTTTTCATTTTTAAATTTAAAATTTTTATTTTTAATATTTTCCAATAGTTACATGTTTCATGTTCTTTCCCTCTCCCCCAAAGCCCCCACCCCTACATAGCCGATGCATAATTCCACTGGGTTTTACATGTAATATTAAGACCTAATTCCATATTATTGATAGTTGGACTAGAGTTATCGTTTACTATCTACATCCCCAATAATATCCCCATCAGCCCATGTGTTCAAGCAGTTGTTTTTCTTCTGTTTCTCCTCCCACAGTTCTTCCTCTAAGTGTGGCTAGTTTTCTTTCTCATAAGCCTCTCAGCCTTGCTCTGGATCATTGCATTGCTGCTAGTAGAGAATTCCGTTATGTTTGATTGTACCACAGTGTATCAGTCTCTATGTACAATGTTCTTCTGGTTCTGCTCCTTTCACTCTTCATCAATTCCTGGAGGTCGTTCCAGTTCACATGAAATTCCTCCAGTTCATTATTCCTTTGAGTACAATAGTATTCCAGCACCAGCATCTACCACAATTTGTTCAGCCATTTCCCAATTGAAGGACATCCCCTCATTTTCCAATTTTTTGCCACTAAAAAGAGTTTGGCTGTAAATATTTTTGTACAAGTCTTTTTCCTTATTATCTCTTTGGGGTATAATCCAAAGAAGTGCTATGGTTGAATCAAAAGGCAGATAGTCTTTTAAAGCCCTTTGGGCATAGTTCCAAATTGCAATCCAGAATGGTAGGATCAATTCACAACTCTACCAGCAATGCATTAATGTCCCAATTTTGCCACATCCCCTCCAGTATTCATCACTTTCCTTTGCTGTCATGTTAGCTAATCTGCTATGTGGAAGGTGGCACCTCAGAGTTGTTTTGATTTGCATTTCTCTAATTATTAGAGATTTAGAACACTTTTTCATGTATTTGTTGATAGTTTTGATTTCTTTATCTGAAAATTGCCTATTCATGTCCCTTGCCCATTTATCAATTGTGGAATGGCTTGATTTTTTTTTTTTTTGTTCAATTGATTTAGCTCCTTATATATTTGACCTTTGTCCAATTTTTTTGTTGTAAAGATTTTTTTTCCCAATTTGTTGTTTCCCTTCTAATTTTAGTAGCATTGGTTTTATTTCTACAAAACCTTTTTAGTTTAATGTAATCAAAATTAAGACCCAATCTCTCCATATTGTTTTCTAATTTTCCCAGCAGTTTTTGTCAAATAGTGGGCTTTTGTCCCAAAAGCTGGGTTCTTTGGGTTTATCATAGACTGTTTTGCTGAGGTCACTTACCCCATGTGTATTCCACTGATCCTCCCTTCTGTCTCTTCACTGGTACCATATTGTTTTGATGACCGCTGCTTTATAGTACAGTTTAAGATCTGGTACTGCTAAGCCACCTTCCTTCACATTTTTTTCATTATTTCCCTTTATATTCTTGATCTTTTGTTTTTCCAAATGAATTTTGTTATGATTTTTTCTAATTCTGTAAAAAAGTTTTTTGGTAGTTTGATAGGTATAGCACTAAATAACTAAATTAATTTGGGTAAGATGGTCATTTTTATTATGTTAGCTCATCCTACCCATGAGTAATCAATGTTTTTCCAAATGTTTAGATCTAGTTTTAATTGTGTGGAAAGGGTTTCATAGTTGTGTTTGTATAATTCTTGTGTTTGTCTTGGCAAATAGATTCCTAAGTATTTTATATTGTCTAGGGTGATTTTTAAATGGAATTTCTCTCTCTAACTCTTGCTGCTGCGATGTGTTGGAAATATATAGAAATGCTAATGATTTATGTGTGTTTATTTTGTATCCTGCAGCTTTATTAAAATTATTATTTCTACTAGCTTTTTAGTTGATTCTCTAGGATTTTTTAAGTAGACCATCATATCATCTGCAAACAGTGATAGCTTAGTCTCCTCACTGCCTATTTTAATACCTTCAATTTCTTTTCCTTCTCTAATTGCTACAGCTAGTGTTTCTAGTACAATATTAAATAAAAGAGGTGATGATAGCCTGATCTTATTGAGAAGGCTTCTAACTTGTCTCCACTGAAGATGTTATTTGCTGATGATTTTAAATATACTCTTTATTATTTTGAGGAATGACCCTTCTAATTCTATACTTTCTTGTGTTTTCAATAGGAATGGGTGTTGTATTTTGTCAAAGACTTTTTTCTGTATCTATTGAGATAATCATGTGATTTCTATTGGTTTGGTTATTGATATGATTGATTATGTGGACGGTTTTCCTAATATTAAATCTGGTATGAATCTAATAACTAGATCCTAGATCTAGTTAAATCAGGTAATATTTTGCATGGATTTGGCTTAGCTAAATACCAAACACATTTCACATTTCCTTTTGCATTTAGTACTACCTGCCAGGTTTTTTCTTGTCTCTGAAATTAGTCTTTTAAGGAAAAAAATCTTCTCTCCACTGTGAATGTTCTAATCTTTAACTCACTCATTTTTCACTCCTGCTCCAACTCACATCTGACATACATACTATGGGATAGGTACAGGCTATGGAAACATTCTCTAACAATGGGCTTTCCCAAGCAGAATGGAGAAACCCAACAACTGAGTCAGATTAGCTTGGGCTCCAGCATTCAGGGTCATATGTTAATATTAAACTTAGGAGAAATGGTGTGTCAGGGAGTTGACTTTTAAACTGTTAATTGCTATAATCCAATGAGCTACCACAAACAGCTAGAGAGGAAGGTTGAAGCCAGGAAAACAGAAATACAAGTCCTGTCTCTGGCATATATTGGCCATGTAATGGGAGAAATATCTTCTCTTTGAGTTTGTGTGGTAGGTTACTGCTGCTGTAATAAATCTATTAGAAGGCAGAAATTATAGAGGTAAAAATCTAGGGTTTTATTATGGTTAAGAACAAGTTCAGGAATCAGTAAGTAACCTCGAAAAAAGATGGAAGTTTTTGACAAGGCTTTATATAGAAAATTACATCAGTGAGTCAGAGAAATTATTTTTAGATATATAACAAACATTATGTACTTTAAGGTCAAAAAGATCACATAGGTCTTATCAAACACATTCATTATTTCATGCTTCCTTCAATGTCATAAAAATTGAACAAAAAAATCATAATCTCATATATCTCCTAAGGAAACAAACTTAGCAAAACAGAATCTTTAGGTAAACTAAGTCAGGTTACATTAAACACTGTTTGCAAAATCCTAAATTCATGAAATTACATGGCTACTTTTTAAAGAAGTCATAAAGATTTAATTGAGAGGAATGATTTAAACAGCACAAAGATAACCAAAAAACCCCAAAAGTATAATCTGGAAATTCTTCAGCAAATAAAATCTTTTTGGAAGATTTTAAAGATGCTATATTTCCTTTTTTCTCATGTGGCTTCTTATTTCAGGAATGTCAAAAGTCTTGCCTTAATACCATCATTCCATGAGTCAGCACAGTTCTTTTTTGTTTATTTGTTTTGTCTTTCTTTCTTTTTTCTTTTTTGCCAGAAGTTAATATTAACAGGAAACAACCCTACCAAATGCTAGTGAGCAACTGTGTAATAAAATATAATAAAAGGATAATAAAAGATTCTTTTCACAGCTATGTGACCCTGAGTAAGTCATTTAACCTACAATTGTTCTAGATTACTCTCTAAAACTGTCAGTCCTTTGCATGATAATACATGTATAACCCAGATGGAATTGCTTGAGGGGAGAGTGAAGGGAGTAAGAATCATTAACTTCAGAAAACTTATGTGGAAATCTGTTATTACAGAAAACTAGTAAAAATAAAATATCTTTATTTTAAAAATGTCAGTTGAAGAGCAGTTTCTGACCTGCATTGGTATGGAGTTCCTCTCCTGTGATTTTTTCTATACCAATGAAATTAGAAGTCCACTCCTCTATCCCCATCTTTAAAAAATGGAGGTTGAACCAGATCATCTGCTCCCTTCCAACTCTAAATGGAGGAGTCTATGAGCCTTATATTCTTGTTTATGGCCAGTGCCAATGTGTTAATCAGCTCGGAATAGTCTTGACTCAGTTTCCCCATCTATAATAAAATGAAGGAGTTGAACTTGAGTTCTATTGTTCCCTTGCAGCATTAAATTTATAATGCTCTGATCCTATTATCCTCTGATTGAACCAGGGCTGGGAATTTGGCCAGACTGTATGTACACTTGTCACCCTCTCCAATGCCCCATAGTCCGCTAGAGCTTCAAGTCTTTCAGCCAACTGCCCTCTCGGAAAAGAACTGATTTCGCTGGGAGAGGGTGGCCCTTTATTGCTCCCAAAGCTCTAAAACAGAAGACAAATATGTCTGGGCTGAATAGGGGGAAACGCAAGCTGAGGTTTCTTCCAGGGTGTGTATATACAAGATGGATGGGGATAATGCAAAAAGAGGCACTTCTGTGCTCAGCATGAACCCACTTCCTCTTTGCATTAGGTAAAACTGTCACTTTTTAGCAGAGCCAAACTCCTCCTGCTGGAACAAGGCAGCCTGCAGCATATCAGCAGCTTGGGCAGCTGATGAAAGACATCAGAGGAGCCTTTGATTCAAGATGCATATTAGAGCGCGTTTGGAAACTTGCATATGTTCCCTGTTACTCCCACCCTCCCACCCTCCCAGTACAGCATAGGATGGCTGAACTGTGGAAAGGAAAACCCGGACGGAATCCATCGAAATCTACAAGGAATCGGCAGAGTAGGCGCCGGGCAAAACCCGAAGTGGAGTTTGCCCTAAGACATGGAGGTGAGCTTCACCAGCATCCCCTCTATGCGTGTGTGTCCACCGTTTAGCCTATTAAGAATGCCCGTCACTGGTCTCTAGTTGAAAGATGTCCCCCATTCCGTGCATACAATGATCAAGTGCTATCAAGCATGGGAACCTGGGAGGGGTACAACATGCTCATTCAGAATAATGTCAGAAGCCCGGGATTCTTCTTGCTTTGGTAGTGTGAAATCGCTTATTTATGGCTTGCATTCAAGGCCCCGTTTCCAGATAATCCCACTCACTAAGAGGTCCGGCTCATGAATGTTTATCTTTCAAATCAAGCTGAAACTAGCAGCTTTTGTTCTCCTGGGGCATACATCAAGGTTTGCGTTCTCCTCTGCACGTTTTTCCCCCCTCATAGAAATGCACGCTCAAGGCTCGCCTATTAATTAATCGTACACTCCAGCCTGAAAGGGGGACCTCAGGGGTCTCCGACCACAAAGGGCGAGCTCGTTTGCCAAGGGGGCTTGGGCCGAAGTTGTATCATTTTATTTGCCAATCCCAGGCGAAGTGCTCAAGGCTGATGGGACAGACCGGGAGGAGGAAACCTCATAAAGAACTCCCGGCCATCGCACACCCTTCAAATATGGGGCTGAGGTAGTCGTGTTCTTAAACACGCAGGCAAAGCCAAACTAGGACAAAGCAGGGAGCTGGCTAAAAGAAAGAATAAAATAGCATTTCTGTGAAGGAGGATCGAGGAAGGGGGGGTGGGCAGGCTGTATTTATGGAGAGAAAGAAATTAGTTCACTCATGTGCAAGTCACCCTGTTAGATGAGAGAATAATTTTTTTAAATTGTAATGGATGTGTTTTCTTAAAGGAAGGAGCATTTTTGAATAATCCCACTCTCTCTTCCACTCCCCAGCAAGCTTTCACTTGTAACAAAGAAACATAAAGCGGGGAAAGCAGTTTTAACGAAACTAAGAAACACATCCACCGAGTTTCAGGATAAGCATTATTTGATACACCGCCCCCCCATCCCCCACCCCCTAGAGAAATCAGTGGGGGGAAAGGGAAAAAAATAGCTGTGTATTTGCTAGATATTTGTGTGGTCACCAGATTTCTGTGAGCCTCAGTTTCCTCATTTGTAAGATGGGGATATAATACCTACTTCACCCAGCTATTCTCTTAAAGCACTATATAAACGAGTTATTTTTATTAGTAGTATTGTTTGCCGAATCTGTCAATAGGAGACGTGCTTAATAAGAAGGCGGATTTTTGTTTTTCATCAAGGGCCGCACATAAGTTTTGGATCACTGTGTAATAATAATGTGCTTTCAGCTAAAGAAGATGAGATAATGTTGATAAACCACTGGAGGCACCAAAAAAGGGAAGTTTTAACTCCAGACAAAAGTATGTATTTCAGTGTTTCCTTGATTAAGGATGACTGATACCATTGATGGTTGGAAACAGAACACATATCAATTTAACCTCACTTAAGACTAGGCTCATGGAGAGGAATATTCAGAGTTTACATTGGCTCTCTTAAACATTTAATTGTACCAAGGCGGCTTAATGTAGAGGAAAGAGGGTTAGCTTTAGAGTCAGGCTTGGGTATTTATCCAGCCTCTGATACCCGACTGCCTCTGTGAGCAAGAGTAATTCACTTAACCTTTCCCAGTTAGTTTCATCATCTGTAAAATGGGGATGATGCCAACTTCACAAGTTTATTGTGAAACTGATGTGAGTTGGAGTCTGCAAAGTGCTTTGGAAAAACTTAAATGTGCTGTATAACTGTCGTTTCTTATCATTATTACACAACACTCCTCTGTCAAGTCTTTACCTAAAGCCTATGTAGAATGAAAGCAATCCAGCAATTTAGCTCTGCTTCCAGTAATTCAAGCAAAAGCCACTTTTAAAAAAACCTTACTCTGATTGCCGAGACCTTTCCATCATGTACCAATGACAGGGCAAAGTATGGTGTAAATGCTCTCTTGCTGGTCTGCTCTCCCATGCCATGAATACTTTAGATTGTGTATAATTCCCAGAATGGTGGCACATACGCATAGGAGCTTCATAAAAGCCATATGCTTTTGTGCAATTTCTTTTTCTTTAGTAGAAGAAATGCTACTACCCGGAGTGTAATGGGGTTGGGAGGGCATATTTATTATCGATAAATTGCTCCTGGATGCCTGATACTGGCAGAGGAAACCTCGAACTTGGATCATATCATCCTTGCCTTTGAGCCTCTGAAGGCTTTTTAGGAACAATGGAAGAGGTGTGAATGGTTGTTAAGCCCTCTTCTTTGACTTTGAAAAAATAGGTCTGTGGAAGATTTTTGAGCTAATCTTATTAGGCATTTAAAGTTTTCCTCATGCTGTTAACAACTACAGCAGTTCACCAAGAGGGAAATATTTGTGGGGAGGGAAGAGGGTAGGAAATCTGCATCCCCTCAAAATTGAGATTCTGGAAAAGAACTTTTCTACTCTATTTAATATTTAATTAGATAAATAAATATTTAAATATTTTATATAATTAGATAAATAAATACTCTAATTAAATAGAACATTTAATTAGAGTAAATAAAGGCACTTCCTGAACACCTGATTTTTGGACATCCTGTCCTTATGAATTAACTTGTTTTTATCCCCAATGTGGAGATTAAAATTAATATGCAAAATACTAAATATATTTATGAATATTTTATTAATAATAAACTAACAGAGACTTAACTAAAAGGTTACTAGCCAGCTCACCCTCAGGAACCAAATAGGAAGAGGCAGGAGTTACAGCTGAATATGAAACAATAACATGACCACACAAACGTGGAGATGCAGGAGAGATTAAAGGGAATTTGGGGAAAACTAAGGACTTATGGGGGATGAAGTCCAAGGTTCAAAATCTCCATTTATACACCTACAAAAATCTAGCTTCAAGAATTTGTTACAAATTTACTGGGACAAAAAGTTTGCCTTGCCAGTTTACCCATGGGGATGACACGTTCTACTGGTACTCCTAAACCTCTGTGTGTGTG
>NC_058130.1:187560043-187570987 GCF_016433145.1 Gracilinanus agilis
CTTCCTTCCTTCCTTCCTTCCTTCCTTCCTTCCTTCCTTCCTTCCTTCCTTCCCCTCTATCCCTCTGTCAGCCCTTCCTTCCTTCTTTCCTTTTTCCTTTTATATTTTATCTTCCTCTAAAGAATGTAAGCTCCTTAAGCAAAAGGAGTGTCTTACTTTTTTTTTATCCCCAGCACTGAGCATAGTACTTAGCTCATAGGAGATGCTTAATAAATGCTCTATCTAAATCTGTCTATCTATCTATCTATCTATCTATCTATCTATCTATCTATCTATCTATCCAGATTTCCCCATATAGCCTTCTGAAGAATCTTAGGTGAGTATCTTAACCTATTAACCTTTTTAAGTCTCTGTTGAATCATCTATAATTCAATACTTCAAGGATCAAAGGATCTTAGACTTTATATCTTTAAGGAAAATGGAAGATGATCTAGTCCAAGCCCTTCATTTGGAAGAAGGAAACTAAGACCTGGAGAACTTAAGCTACTTTCCAAGGCCACATAGGTAAGGGATAGAGCCCACATTGGAAAATCACCACATCACATTGCCTCAAGTATACTATTTCACCATATAGGTGATCCTTTCCCCATTTCAAATGCAGGCCTTCTTTCTTTATTTTTACTACCTTTACTCTCTGACTTAGTAACATTTTTAACATGTAAAGGAAAGAGCTAGGCAAAGGGTTAAGTGCTTTGCACAGGATCACACAGGTAGGAAGTGTCTGAGGCTAGATTTGGTCCTCCCAAATCCAGGCGTGGTGCTCTATCCTAGCTTCAAAGTCAAGCTTTCTTAACCTTGGTAAATAATCTTCATTGATGGCTGAGGCGTAAAAATTCCTCTCCAAGTACCCATACTTCAGATATGCATAGTCTAGCCCTTCCGCCAAGATTGATTGGTAGGATGGTCTTCAGAAAACAGACATTCAGTTATTGATCATCAAGATTGTCTTTGAAGCCTTTCCAATTTGGGAGGACTTTAGAAGAGTTTGCGATGCGCTGATATAACTTTTGGAAATCCAGAGTCCACTCTTCACCATAGTGAATCATGAGGCAAGGATTTTAAGAACAGCATCTCTGCAGTGGAAAGAATGATCTGTTCTCTCTATCTCACAAACTTTTTATAAGCATAAAACTCAGTTTAAGTCTCGACAATATATTTTAACAAGCATTTTGGTACAACAAAATCAAAGTGTTCTATAAAAAATAAAAAATTTCTGTAGAAATATAAGGTATTATTTGTTAGAAATAATACCTTATATTTGTACAGATTCTCTAAGGCTATGTAGAAAACCACAAGATCCAGCAAGTTCCATGAAGCTGGAAAGACTTCGAGTATAGACTTGTCAATAGACCACTGGCTGCTCAAAGGCCAACCTACCTAAGTGTGGAGAGACTCATCACCAGAGAGCGGGCTGCAAGTTAAGTAGTTTCTTAGACATAGCATTATATATACAAAAATACAAGTTGACCCTTAGTTTTATGTAACTTCTTTCTAAATTTTTAGTGGTAGGCACAAAATGGTGAGAAAGGAGGCTAAGAATCTCACAATTCTTATATCCTCTAAAATATTAATTATTGGTTTTTCTAATGTGAGAAATTTGCCCCGAAATTTAGTTGATACACTATTAAAGGAATGAAACTTCATCTATACTGATATTTTTTTTACTAAAAAGGTTTTTATTTTATTTATTAAAAAAAAAGAAATTAAAGCAAAATAGGAGAATGGCTCCTAGGTTCTCCTTGGAGAGATTAAGAAAGGATTTAATGAAGTCAGTTTCATTGTGTACCCAAAGACAAACCAGAATTCACATTTTACAGGACACTTACTAGTTATATGACCTTGGGCAATGCATTTAATTTCTCTGAGTTTCAGTTTCTTCATCTGTAAAAATAAGAGGACTGGACTTCTAAGGTCCCTTTTCAACTCTAAATATGTGATTTGGTGATCTTGTGATGCTGGGACACTTGGTCATCTCATCTTGCAGTGTTCACTAAAATCATGAATAAACAAACCACCAGGAATATAATTGTAGCTCATGCACCAACATTAATTGCAGAGACAAATCAATAAAGAAATTCTATGAAGAGCTTGACAAGAGGCTTCAGGATGTGCCTGTTTTAAAACACTTTGATTTTGATGCAAATATAGGGAAAGGACAGGGGAGAAAAAATGATTTGGGATCAATAAACAAAAGAAATGAGGCTGCTTTTCTTGGCTACAAAGATTTTATTTGTCTAAATCCTTTTTAGTTAAATGTTTTCAAAATTATCTATTTTACATTTTACAATGCTTTCTGTCTCTTATTTTCATAAATTCCTTTCTTATCCATAAATTTGATAAGTAATATGTGGTCTTTTCTTCTGATTTTTCTCTTTTTTGCCTAGGTCATGTATCCATTTTGATCTTGGTAAATATTGTAAGATATTGGTCTATATTCTCTTTGTGGTGGCAAAGAACTGGAAATTGAAGGGATGCTCATCAGTTGGGGAATGACTAAACAAGTTGTGGCATAAGATTGTGATGGAATACTACTATGCTGTAAGAAATGACAAATAAGTTAATTGTTAAAAATAATGGAAAGACCTACATGAAGTTGCAAAGAATGAAATGAGTAGAACCAATATAATATTATGCACAGCAATAGAAATATTGTCTGAAGAATGACTTGTGATGTCCATCTCCAGAGAAAGAAGTAATAAAAAAGAAATATGCAAGACATAGCTTTATATATATATATATACATATATATATATATAATCTTTTTTTGTCAAATAATGCCTTCTTTAATAGGGAGAGGGTAGGGCAAAAAGGGAGATTACTTGGGTATTTTAATGTAACAAAGAAATTTAAATTAAAAACAAAACAAAAGAAGCTTATAGATTATGCAGAAGCCTTATGTCTCTATGTCATCAACACTTTATTCAAGTAGAGATCTGGAATCTGTATGCCAGGGTAAATACCTCCTGACCTCACAAAAAGTGAAATTGATTATGGCACAGTGGATAACAAATAACTGTTTATAGATGTAGTTGCCAAGGAGTAGAATTGGCTGTTTATATGCAGTCACTCCATTAAATGGTTTGAGCAAAGGTCAAAACAAATACCATCTTAGAAGAAAGGACAAAAATGAGGAAACATTGTAGGAGATTATTGCAGCTTAAAATAAATCTGTCTAAACGAATTGTCAGCTTCAAAAGTGAGTAAATGGACAAAAGGTAAGGGAATTTCTTCTATCACCGTTTCTTAGAGAATCTTAGAGGTGCAAAACAACCAGTATAAGGAAAGTTAAGGAGTCCATAAACTTCTTCAGCTAAGATATACTTGATCTTTTTGCCAGGTAAAGAACATGGCAATCAAAGGTAATACCGGTTTAAGTATAAACTCAGTTGCAGGACATTAGTGATTAAGAGGATGTGATATTATGAACAGAATCACTTTACGAAGCATCAAAAGGAAGTTGAGGCATCTATAGAAAGCTTGGCATGAAATCTAGCCAAAGCAGATCTTCCTTGAAGCATATAGAAAGGAAACTAGACAGAATTGAATTTATAAACTCATTATGTAACCCTGGGCAACTCACGTAACCTCTGTCTGCCTCAGTTTCCTTATCTACAAAATGGTATAATATGTAACACTTATCATCCAGGATTATTGTGAGGATGAAATGAGAATATTTATAATATGCTTTGTAAACCTGAAGGCTCTATATAAATGCTAGCTATCGTTATTATAAGTAGTATTAATAATAATTCAGTCAATAAACATTTATTAAGAGCCTCCTATGGGCCAGGCACTGTGCTAAGTGCTGGAGATACAAGAAAAGGGAAAAGACAATCTCTGTCCTCAAGAAGCATACACAATCTAATGGGGGGAGCCAACATGCAAACAATACATACGAAGCAAGCTATATATAGGATAAACAGGAAATCAAATAGAGCAAATCAGTCTGTATATCTGTTACTAAAGATATATTCTCTTTTTTATACATTTTATTTTATTGTCATACAAAATACAATTCCATATAGGTCATTGTTATAAGAGCAAAGTCATACATAACCAAAACTCCAAAATAAAATCAAAACTACACTGATGTGAATGACAATGACAACAGTTCTTTCTCTGGAGGTGGATATTCCCCATCATAAGTATTTTAGAATTATTCCAGATCATTGCATTGCTGAGAATAGCCAAGTTCTCACAGAGAATCATCATCCAGAATTGCTATTACTGTGTATAAAGTTCTCCCAGTTCTGCTTATTTCACTCCGCATCAGTTCCTGCAGATCTTTCCAGCTTTTTCTGAAATCATCTTGCTTATTATTTTTTATAGCACAGTAGTATTCCAGAACCAACAAGTGTCACAATTTGTTCAGCCAATCCCCAATTGATGGACATCCCCTCAATTTCCAATTTAAAGATATATTCTCATTGGCAATGGAAATAGAACTACTACAATCCAAATTCTGTCACCTCATTAGCTGATACTACATAAGGAAGTGGCGATGGCATTTAAAATGGAAGGAAATCAAGACAGAAATCAAGGAAATCAAATTTAAAAAAATTTAATTTTAAGGCCACTAAAGGATCAGTTTTCAAGAAATAACTCCATTTCCCCACTATGGAAAAGATCGTAGATGACCTTTCCAACAAAGACATCAGTAACTATCCAAACCATATTTTTACTTTTTCAAAAATCTCTAAAAACTTTGTGAGAATAGTGTTCAGATTAAAATTAAGAGAGACTGATTTTTGAATAATAATGTGTTTATTGGTTATATCAAGTTTATTGGTTAGGCCAGCATTACAACTGATAAAATGATAAAGGTTTCTATGGTTGTCTCTTGAAAACCAAGCTGGATGAGACAGCCAGATAAATAGATTTTTAGGAGCTCATTATTCAGTCCCTCCCTTGACCATCCCAAGACATCTTTAATTGGTGGTAGCTAATTAAGAGGTGGCCATCAGACCTTCCCCATACTGGCGGGTGAACAGTGAAATCCACAGGAAAAGAATCCTTGTCTCCTTCATTTATTAACCAAATTCTGTTAAAAAGGAAGACATTCTTTGGGATTCTCAGGAACAAAGAAAATGCAAAAAGTAGCAGACTAGATGGTATCTCTGACCCAGATCCCAGACAGAGGAATACACAGTAATTCTCCCTAATATGCAGGATTTAATACTGTATGTGAAAAATAAATCTCACAATAGTCAATGTATCAAATATATTCTTGTTGAAGATATGAGAGAACAGAGAGTCTTTCACAAACATTTTCTATTGCCAACTCTTTTTTGTTTTCTTTTTTTAAACTTGGTTGTTTTAGTTGTAAGTCACAATAATTTCCCAATATATTGTCCTGTTTTCCAAGCCTTTATTTGTAATAACAAAAACTGAGCAAAACTAATTGACAAAGCAACTATCAGGCAACTATCTGGCAATATATGCAAAGATCTGTGCCTATTGTTCCCCACCTTTCTACTGAGAGGAGAAATTCCTTCCTGGCAATACATCTTTCTATGATAGTCTGATTCCAGCTGTTATTGGTGCTGTTATAGGTTGTAAATGGTACACAATGCCCATGTCAGTACTGTTTTATTTTAAATTATGGTAGTCATTGTCTACATAGTTCTTATGGTCCTATTTTCTTTACTCTGTATTACTTAAAATCAGATCTTCTTAGGTTTCTCTTAATTCATCAAACAAGTAGTCTTACTTCCTCATATTCATCATTTTTGTGATACAAAAATATCCTATTACATTAATATTCCTGTTTGTTTAATCATTTCCCAGTAGGTACACATTCATTTTATTTCCAGTTTTTTGCTGTAACAAAAAAAATACTTTACAGCAAACCACCTTTTTGTTGTTGCTATTATTGTTCATCTTTTATTTTCAAAGAGGTCCAACATCATCACAAGGTGATGTCTTCACTTGCTTGGACTTTAGTCAGGCAGTTGTACAATAGCATTTTCAGCCTCACTCTCTCTTCCAGGGTCATGGAAGTCCAGTGGCAGGACAAAAGTCAGGATGACTGGGGATGACCCAGGAAGCAATGGATGTTCTTGGTGTCTTTCATGTCTGATCTAGCTCTAAGCTTTCTACAATATTTGCTTTAGCCTCTTTCATGATCATTGAAACAGAATGTTTTCATTTGCCTATTCCATGGAAGGGGAGTCTTAATATGCCTGGAGTGGACACTCCACTACCTCATTGATGGATTTGAGGCCTGTTGGTTACCCTCAGCCTGGTTATGTCTATCTGCCAAGATGGTTTTACCAGGAAGTATCTGCTGTGTATGCTACAACTTCTCAACATAAAGTACTTGAAAGTAAATCACATTTTTTTAACCATTAGCTGAGAGAAGCAAAAATTATAAGATCCCCTGTCTTGATTTTTAAGTATTTGATTTAACAAAGTTCCACTTCAAAATGTAATATATTGTATTAAAAAAAACAAAACCTTACTTTCTCTCTTATAATCAATATTGTATATTGCTTCCAAGGCAGAAGAGCAGTAAGGGTGAGGCAATGGGAGTTAAGTGACTTTCCCAGGGCCACACAGCTTGGAAGTGTCTGAGGTTATATTTGAATCCAGGATCTCCTGTTTCTGGACCCAGTTCTCAATCCACTGAGCCACCTAGTTGTCCCCATTAATATTTATTATTAATTATACTAGGGGGGGAAATGGGAGCATATGTTTCCTTGTTTTTTTTTTGTTTGTTTGTTTTTGTTGTTGTTTTTGGTATTATTACTCAGCAAGATGCTGAGTGGTTTCCTCTGCAGGCTCTTCTGCCAGAAAATCTTGTGTGATTTAAATTTTTGTCAGGAAGAGTATCTTACATAGAGTTTACACAAAATAACAAAGTTCTCCAAATATTCCCATTCACTGACAGCATGGTACCCATTACATCAGGCCTTAAAAATATTACAAAACCTACTCCTTGGAACCCAAAAGTACTGGGAAGAGAGAGACAGAGACAGAGAGAGAGACAGAGAGAGAGAGTCAGAGACAGAGACAGGAGAGAGACAGAGAGAGAGAGAGTCAGAGACAGAGACAGGAGAGAGACAGAGAGAGAGAGAGAGAGAGAGTCAGAGACAGAGACAGAGACAGAAGAGAGAGAGGGAGAGAGAGAGAGCTCTCTGGAAAAACAGTGAGTGAATTAAAACTGCTTTAATTTTTTGCAGTTGAAAATACAACTCATTAAATTAATTTCATAATATAAATCAGATGGACAGTGCAACAGATTTGGAGTCAGAGACCCTGAATTCAAATAATGTTTTTGGTATTCATTTATATTTGTGGGACCATCAGACTCTATTCTAGGCATAACATCTAACCACTAAACCTCTCATTGACTCATTTTCCTAAACTGTACAGTGAGAAAAATTGGACTAGAAAATGAGTTGGAGCCAGAGCTAAAATAGGAGAAATCAAGCAAACTCATGATTGGGAAATTGCTTGGGGTTTTTATTTATTTTATTTTTAAAAACCTTTACCTTTGGCTTATAATTGATACTACATATTGGTTCTAAGGTAGAAGAGTGGTATGGGCTAAGCCAGTGATGACAAACCTTTTAGAGACCACCTACCCTCCCAGAGATGGCATGCTGCAGCCCACCCCCTTGCTCCAGAAAGGGGAGGGAGAAAGCCTTCCATTGGGCTGCTGGGCTGAGGGGTGGACCAAGTCAAAAAATGTCTGCAGGTGTGATGGAGAGGGGGAAGGGAGAAGCCACATTTGCATCCAGGTCCTCTCAACTCCAGGCTTGACTGGACCCACCAAACTATCTAGCTGTCCCTGCAGTGTTTTTAATGTTCATGAGTTGCTTTTTCCTATAAAACCCCATCTCTTCAATAGTTTAATATCAATATTTCCCCAATTTTGCTACATGGGTGAGAATCATGGAATATAATGATCTTAGAAGAATGAAAATGGCAAGTTAACCCAAAAGTCAATGGAAAGATATAGGCTGCATATGAGTAAGCTGCCATATTTTGTTAATAATAACTTTTTAAAAAATTCTTACTTTCTGTCCTAGTAACAACTTTAAGACAGAAGGGCAAGGATGAGGCAAATGAGATTAAATGACTTGCCCAGGGTCACACAGCTAGGAGGTGTCTGAAGCCAGATTTGAACCCCATTCCTTCCAACTCCAGACTTGGAGCTCTATCCATTGTACCACCAAGTTGCACCCATTAGCAATGACTTTTAAGTAAAACTTTACATAAAAATGTACTAATATCCATGTATGACAAAAAAAAAAAACAACCCAGAGAGGTGGGCCAATGAATCTTACATTATTTCATTGAGTTATTTAAAGAAATAGAGAAAGGGTATCATAAAGAATTTAAGGATGATTCTTCCTTGGAATCAAAGTATAAACTATGATAAAAATCTAGGTGGAGCTTTGTCAGTATCAAAGACAAATGGTTCCTATAAGCAGTAAATCCAAAAGTGGGATTCTCTGTCACAAAGGAATTAGGAGAAGAACATGCTGCGTTTCCATGAAACAATTTAGTCTCACAGTCTGCACTGGCCATTTATTTATAAAGACCCTCTTAGAATACAAATCCCATGAAGTGTCATTTCATGATTCTATGCACAGTGAGCATGGTTTTTAAAAAACACACTTTGCTTTACTTTTTTGGAAAAAAATCCAAGACTCATGATGGAAAAATGTTATCCACTTCTGGAAAGAGAGAACAGACAAACTGAATGCAAAATAAAGTATCATTTTCTCACTTTATTTTTCTTGCTTGGTTTTTGAAATATGGCTACTATTTTTTGCATGGTTTCATATTTATGATTGTTGTCATATTGTTTTCTCTCTCAGTGGGTGAGGGAAAGGTGGGAAGGAAGGAGAGAATCTGGAACTCAAAATTAAAAAAGAAAAAATGTTAAAAGTAAATTAAAAAGAAAAAAACTCTGATGAACAATAAAATATCTTCATGAGGTGATCTAAGGCAAGGACTAATGATAGCTGTAGACAGATAGAAAAAGAGTTGTTATTTCTCTAGTTTTCAGATGTTGGTCCATCAAAACCAAGTAAAGAAAAAGAAGAAAACCCAAATCTTGCTGGTTGCCTTCCTACTTGTTGTCTGTTTCATCATATCTTCCAACCCAGGGTAAAGACAGTGTTGTAAAGTCAGTAGGGTGGTAGGCTTGGCATCTGGAAGAATTTGGTTAAATCTTACCTAAAATAATCACTCGCTGTGTGACAATGTGCAAGTCATTTAATTTGCTTTGTTTACTTAATTTGTTCAATGAAGGCTCTGGTCTCAGAGACCCCTTCCAGCTCTAAATTTTTGATCCTGTGTATCCTTCATAGGATCACTGGCATGTTTATTACTGTTCAATTGGTCATTTCTTCACTTACTTTTCCTACTTTTTCTACTTAGATCACCGTCTATCTCCACCTCCTCTCCACAAGAACCTTACACTTTGTCCTTGGGGTCACGAGCTCTGTTATTTGAGTTTTTAGTCTTGCCTTTCCAGGATCCAGGCCTCTTGACCATTTTCTGGCTGTCTCTTCAATATAGTCCCTTGAAGGACCACTTTCAAGCAGCCCTTTAGGTATTATCTTTCTCCAGGAGAATGTAAGCTCCTTGAGGTCAGGAAATGTATCACTTGCTTATTTTTGTATTCCCAGGGCTTAGCAAAATGCCTGTGTGCTGTTATTGCTGTCCTTGTTTTTGAGTCATTTTAGTCGAATCTGACTTTTCCTGACCCCATTTGGGATTTTCTAGGCGAAGCTAGTGGAGTGGTTTGCCATGCCTTTTCTAGCTCATTTTAAAGATGAGGAAACTGAGGCAAACAGGGCAAAGTGACTTTTCCAGAGTGTCTGAAGTTGGCTTTGAACTCATGAACAGGAGTCTTTTTGACTCCAGACCTGGCAGTCTTATCTGTTGAGTCACCTAGCAGCCTGGCACATAGTAAGTACTAACTAAATTGGAGGCTTCTTGTGGCACAGTGGGTAGAACACAGAGCCTGGAGTCAATCCAGCCACAGAAACATACTAGCTTTGTAACCCTGGGCAAGTCACTTAACTGCTATTTGCCTCAGATTCCTCAACTATAAAATGGGGACTATAAAAACTATAAAATAGTCTTTACCTTGCAGGGTTCTTATGAGGATCAAATGAGATATTTGTCATGATCCCTGAATATAGTACCTAGCACATAGTAGGTACCCTATAAATGTTTATTCTTTCCTTCATCTCCCCCAATAAATGCTCTATCTATGTACTTATTTTCCCACATATTTCCGTTAAAGACCTATTTGTCTACCTTGCCTCCTTCCTTGATATTTTAGATGCTCCAGGCATGGATCATGTGTGTTCTTTAATGTGTATCCTCAAGTAAGCAGGATACACTCACTGACCAACCCAATATGTTGACAAAGAGGCTAAGATACATCCAGTTAGAAATAAGACAAAAGGGGGACAGCTAGGTGACTCAGTGGATTGAGAACAGGCCCAGGGATGGGAGGTTCTGGGTTCAAATTTGGTCTCAGAGACTTCCTAGCTGTTGTAAGATTAAAAGTGAATATCCACTACTCCAAGCATTATATTTTAATAATATTTACTAACAACTTGAAGTAAAGGAAATTTATTTATTAATTTATTAATGATAATTTCATAATATACTTATATATAAATGTATATTCATATATCATAAAATGAACAATAAATGTGTTTATTTATTTCATTGTTATTAATTTTATGTGTGATATATTTATTTATGTAAATAAATATACATTTCTAGAATATACATAAATCATATGTAATATATATAACTTTATAATAATAAAAGTTATTAATAATAACTTGAAGCAAAAGAAAATGATAGCCTTAGTAAAGAGAGAGTTGCCCAGGGGGTGGAGAGAGAGAGGGGGAGAGGGAGAAAGAGAGAGAGAGAGAGAGAGAGAGAGAGAGAGAGAGAGAGAGAGAG
>NC_058130.1:187571296-187611901 GCF_016433145.1 Gracilinanus agilis
AGAGGGAGAGAGAGGGGTGGAGGGGGGGGTAGAGAGAGAGATAACCTGACCATATTTGTGTGAAGAGGGGAGGGTGGGAAGAAAAAAAAAAGCGGGGTTATAGCAACTTTTATCCAATAGAACATAAGGATGCAACGTGGGGATGATAGGAAAGGGATGATGGGAAATGAAATCCAAGGGCACAAAATTTTATTTACACACTGTTGGGACCCTGGGCAAACCTTTTGTCTAATCCTGATCACTCCACTGCCTTGAAACTGATACTTAGTATTGTTCTAAGATGAAAGGTAAGTTTTAAAAGAATCATGTCCCCAAGAGGCTGGTAGGAAATAACCCAAGAGGATCCAGTCCCCGAGTGACTGATATTAGTCTACTTCTTGAATGACTAAATAATTTCATACTGTCTCTGTAATGGTTTATATCTCAACCTCCAGTAGGTTTAACTCTAGCAAAAGCCAGCTGCTGCAAGTCAATGGGACTGCTGGGATTTTTTGTTCTTTGCATTTCCCCTAATGTACATTCATTCCCCACCTCCACGCCCTCCCATTGCCCAGGTTCTTTCTTCCTTTTCTTCCTGCAACCCCATGGAAGCTGCTTTTAAGACCCTCACTTACTTACATAGAAACCCAGGACAGTCAGTTAAAATGAACCTACTTTCAGAGCACAGTGAGCCTCAGGGAGCAGAGAATTTCTCAAGACAGTTTGAGATAATGGGCCATACTGAGACAGCCTTTAGTCATCAAAAGCCCCCTACCACTGGCAGGGCGGAGAAAGAGAAAGGCCAATCATTGCTCAGTGCCAATCTTCAGAATGCCCCCGGGAGACCACCAAAAAGGAAATAAAGGCAGAGAAAAGGGAACACCTAGAAGAATAGTCAGATGGGGAACCACATTAGGAACATGAGCACAATTGAAAAGAATGGGAGGTAGGATGCCCACATAGGTCAGAAAAGGTGACCCATTATAATGCATGTTGAACTTGAACTTAAAGGACCTATCTTTAAATATTGTTCTAGCTATTCATGCTTTTGTGACGTTGGGCTTTTATTTATTCATAACTTCTAACCACTTAACTTGCCAGGGACTCAATTTCCTAATCTGTAAAAGGAGGAGACTAGACAAAAAAGTGTGGAAGGATTTTTTTTTTTACTTTAGGTCTATTGTTTATGAGCCCTGAAAGCTGCCTCTATGTTCAAGGAGAGTATCTTCTATTTCTTTCATTTAAAATTCATTAAAAACATTTCATTTCATTCATTCATTCATTTTTTATTTTTCACCTTAAAATTTTTTTATTTAGTTAATTTAAAATATTTTTCCTTAAATGATTCATGTTCTTTCTCTCTCCTCCTCATTCATTCATTTAAAACACCATCAATATAGCTTTTGTCTCCCACCCTCTCAAAATTTCAAGTGCTACTCTTCAGAGTAATACCCATTCCCACCCCAGTGAGGCTGTGGCTCATACTTGTGCTGTATCCTGCCTACACGGAGGGAAACATAGATCCTAACTGTCTGGGAAAGTCCTGAGTGAGATACTATGTGAATTAAGGGATTTATTTTAGTTGGGTATAGAGACTTTGAGAAAGGATTTCTAAGGAAGCAGTAAAATGAGAAATAAATCAAGAACTTATGAATACCTTTTTGGTGACAGTGTAGTTGCTTCAGTCATGTCTGAGTTTTTGTGTCCCTTTTTGGGGTTTTCTTGGCAAAGACACAGGAGTGGTTTGTCATTTCCTTCTCCAGCTCATTTTGCAGATAAGAAACTGAGGCAAACAGGGTCAAATGACTAGGTTAGGGCCATACAGCTTGTAAGTAATCTGAGGAAGATGAGTGACTCCAGGCCCACTGAACCACTTAACTGTACCCTGAATGGCTACTAGGGTTCCTCAAAAGCAAGGGACATATTGGAAACTGGTCCCATCATATCCACCAATTCCCAGGGTTTGTAAGAGATTGCTGAGAGCAGACCTCTCCTACACACATTCTCTCATCCTTGATTTGAACTGAGAACTTAAATCACTAACAGATGAAGAGTTCATTTACTTTTGTGCATTCTTCCTCATGGGGCAGCTAAATGGTGCAATGGATTTAGAATCAGGAAAACTCATCTTCCCGAGTTAAATCTGCCCTCAGACAGAAGCTATGTGACTCTGGACAAGTTGCTTAATCTTGTTTGCAACCCAGTTTCCTCACATGTAAAAAGAGCTGGGGAAGGAAATGGCAAACCACTCCAGTATCTTTGCAAAGCAAACTCCTAATAGGGTCACAAGAGCCTGACGCAACCGAACTGTCTCGAGAACAAAAATTCTTCCTTATAGTCTAATTTAGAGAAATCTCATTTATGATTGCTATTTGACTTGAATAAGTGGGTTCCTTTGCAATTCACTGTTCAAAATAATCTTTTGTGTAATAAGTATTTTTTGGGAAGGGACTAAGCCGATATGTATTAAATAAGGACTTACCTTCCTCCTAAAAGGTTCAGGGAAGTAATTTTACATCTGAACTCAGACTCATGTCCCTAAACTAGAGATAATTGAGGTTGGCAGGTAGATAGAACCCTATAAATTATAGATAAGACCTGTACTGGGAGAAGGAACTTCCTCATTCTGGGCAATTAATTTAAAAAAAAGTGACACTGCTGGCAATGAAATTACAAAAACCAGAAGAAGAAAGTCCCTCCTGCCAAGGAGTTTACATTCTATTCTCATATTCTCCTATGAAAGTTATATTAATCTTGCTTTCCTAAAATTGAACTCTATGAAATTAGGAAACACTTTAAAAGCAATTGGTTGAGTACTACTTTTAACATGATATCCTAAATTGTAGACAGGCAGCATTGAGCACTGAGAATATCAAAGGTAGAAAGTATAAAACTATTCTAATTAGGTTAAAGTAATCAGAATAGAATCGGGTAGCTAGGTGGCACAGTGGATAGAGCATTGTACTTGGAATTAGGAAGACTCATCTTTGTGAGTTTATAGAGAGCCAGCTCTATATTTTTGGGGGTCCCGAGTGGCATTTAGTGGCATCAGATCGAAAAGACCAGAAACAGAAAACTGAGAACAGCCAGACTAAATACTTAGCTCATAGCTGCTCTAACATGCTATGAAGTCAGAGTTTATTATATACTGTTTTCACACAAAGAACACAAAGAAAGAATCACATCTGTGAAGGGGTTACAAATCACATAAGAGAAAATCCTTGGAGGCTTCAAAGTAAAGATAGAACAGAAACCAAAGCCGATTTTCAAACACCAATTAGTAGGGGGTTAATTCTGGGAGCAGAAATATATTTCATAGAGATTTTTACTAATTGAGTCCTTTCCTCTTGATATACAGGACTGCACCTGGTCAGATAAAGTCTTGTCTAGCTTTGTCTGTGTCCGGCCTTGATTATATTTTTTAGAGTTCAGGCTTCTTAATTATCAAGGAGAAAAATGGTTAACTCAGTAGCTGCTGGTCTACTAAGGACTCAAGGCTTTCCAATAAGAGTATTAAGAAAAGGTGGGGATCTAAAAATGAGTCAAAAGAGGAGTCTCAGATTTTTACCTTAGATGGCCCATTCTGACTACGTCCTGACGTGCAGTTCAGAAAAAATCATACACACAGTTTTACTTGCCGATCATTTTGTAATGGGATCCAGATAAAATATCTATTACAGACTCTATTTCTCTAAATGACTCCCAATAGCCTCCTGGAGGGGTCAAGTTGCTTTTGCATTAACCAACCTGCTGGTACCAGAGCTTTTCAGGGCTCAGGTGACCAGGACCAAACACAAAGACTGCCTCAGCCTGGATTGGTCACATAGGGAATCCAGATAACAGGCCCTATTCATGACCCTATTTCTCCAATTGCCCTTCCACATGAGTTCATATCTGGCCTCAGGACCCTAGGCGAGTCACTTAACTCTGCCTCAGTTTCCTCATTTGTAAAATTAGTTACAGAAAGAAATAGCAAACTACTTCCATATCTTTGCAAAGAAAACTAGAAACAGGATCTCAAAAAGACAAGATGGGAAAATGACTGAATAAAAAGCAGAATGGGAATGTTTTGAAAGCTAACTTTCTTTCTGAAAGTATACAACTATAGAAGATACAAATATAGTAATTGCCAAATATTTGTCCCTGGAAAAGACTTATGATTCTAGCAAGTGATTGGATGAAAATACTTCCACTATAAAATTAAGCTTAAAAAAAAAACAACCTTTATCTTCTATTTTAGAATTTAAGTATTAAGTATTGGTTCCAAGGCAGAAGAAAAGTAGTAAGGGCTAAGCAAATGGAGTTAAGTAACTTGGCCAGTGTCACATAGCTATGAAGTGTCTGAGGTCAAATATGAACACAGGACCTCTTATCTCTAGGTCCAAGTCTTATCCACTGAGCCACCCAGCTGCCTCTAAAACTAAGATTCTTTTTAAATATTTTATTTAATTAATTGATTTAGAATATTTTTCCTGGTTACATGATTCATGTTCTTTCCCTCCCTTCCTCCCACCCCTCTCCTGTAGCCAATGAGCAATTCCACTGGGTTTTATGTGTGCCATTGATCAAGACCTATTTCCATATTATTAATATTTGAGCTAGAGTGATTGTTTAGAATCTACATCCTCAATCATATCCCTGTCGACCCATGTGATCAAACAGTTGTAAAACTAAGATTCTTAATGGGAGGACTTGTGGAATCCCATGGTCCATGGGTAGATTTCAGGTGGATTCATGAATTCTAGTAAGGTAAGAAAAAAAAATCACATTTTTATTTACATTAAATGAAATTTAGCATTTCCTTCAAATGAAAACAAAGCAAACAAATATTCTTCTGAGAACTTCCAAAACTGTCTAAGGCTAAAAACACCTGATCACAAAGAAAAACAATATTTTAAAGTAAAAAATTTCTGGAGCTGGAGTCAGAAGTTGTGGATTAAAACTCTTCTTCAGACATTTAGTAACTCATTACAGGTAAGACATTTAACAGCTCAGAGACTTGGTTTCACTATTATTTAAATGGGTATAATAAAATTTGCAGATTCTTATCTCAAAGAATTGTTCTGTGGAAAGTGCTTTGCCAGGCTTAAGGCACTACCTAAAGGTAAATTATTAGGACAGTTATCTTTGCCTAATCAAATACTCTTTACTGGTTCCCAAACTTTTTTGGCCTACTGCCCCCTTTCCAGAAAAAATATTACTTAGCCCCCTGGAAATTAATTTTTTAAAAATGTTAATAGCAATTAATAAGAAAGATAAATGCACCTGTGGCCATCACCACCTTCCTGTAGCACCCACCAGGGGGCGGTGGCGCCCACTTTGGGAATCACTGGTCTAGACTCTTAAGGGGTGTGCAGGAAGGACTAGAATCTCTATTGTGAGGGCTTTCTGAGCCCTTTTCAGGGCTGCTCATCTACCTTTTCTATCCTGGCTCTCCACTCTCATCTGTAGCTCCAAGAAGCTGTAGCATATTCAATGGCTACAACCCAGTAAACTATCTTGGCAGGTGGGCTAAACCAGGTTGAAGGGGATCAGTGGGCCAGAAATCTGTTGGTGAATTAGGGAGATAGCTACTACAGGCATATGAAAACTTCTCTCTGCAGAATGGGTAGATGAGAACAATTTGGTTCAATGGCCATGAAGGCAGCTGAAGAAGTGTAGAGTGCTTGGTTAGACACGGAAGAAGCTGAGATCATCCACAGCATCCTGAGCCATCACCATTTGTCTTGCCTTTTGTCTTGTTGCTGCTGGACTTTGATAATTCTGGAAGAGAGACTGAGGCTGACAGCTTTGTGCAACTCTTTCTTTTTTTTTCTTTTTTAAACCCTTGTACTTTGGTGTATTGTTTCATAGGTGGAAGATTGGTAAGGGTGGGCAATGGGGGTCAAGTGACTTGCCCAGGGTCACACAGCTGGGAA
Source organism: Gracilinanus agilis (assembly GCF_016433145.1). Taxonomy (NCBI): domain Eukaryota; kingdom Metazoa; phylum Chordata; class Mammalia; order Didelphimorphia; family Didelphidae; genus Gracilinanus; species Gracilinanus agilis. Next base: position 187,577,194 of record NC_058130.1, read on the forward strand.
GTGGCTGAGGCCGGGTTTGAACTTAGGATCTCCTGTCTCTAGGCCTGACTCTCACTCCACTGAGCTACCCAGCTGCCCCCAACTCTGTCTTTCTTAAATGCAATTTGTACACAAATGAAGACATCATCCCATGATGTTATTGGCCCTCTTTGAAAATGAAACATGAACAACAACAACAGATGAGGAAACTGAGGTTGATAAAGGTAAAATGACTGACTCAGAGTCACACAATTATTATACTTCTGAGACCATGTTTGAAGTCATGTCCTCTTGATTCCAGATTTAATACTGTTTCCACTAGCCACCTCAGTAATATTCCTTTACTTTCAAATACCATAATTTGTTTAGCCATTCCCCAAAAGGAGGACACCCCTTTAGTTTCCAGTTTTATTCTTCAGTTTTGGTCAAGCAGGTTTCCCACTTTAGGGGAAACAACTTGCAGTAGAATGACCATCACAAAAACTACATTCTGACTTAGCTGGGGATTGTGGGTGTCAAAACCATAATTGGACTCCTTACCTGCCTGGCTCAGGGGTCTAGTCCAATCCATACATGAAAGGAATCCCCATTATTATCATCATCCGTCCTCTACTTAAATAAATGCACCTATGATAATTTACATGGCACTTTAGAGAAAATCTTATTATTATTCATTCTTTAAAAAGAACAGATTTCAGCTATCAAGAATCCCTGGAGGCCTCAAAAGTGAATTAACCTGTACATGTCCTTTGTCATTTCCCTGTTTGGTTAGGAAAAAAGATATCCATGTTTCATACAACTTTCTCTCCAACAGGCTAGACTTCCACTATTTGATCTTCCAAAAAACCAGGTACATTCATGACAAATAAAGCCACCATTCATTTATTCAATGTATGTGCACCAACAACTACCCTATATTAGAGAGTGCGAAGGACAGAAAAATGTACAAATAATAATCCTTCATTTAGAAGAACTAGGAAGAACTTGTGATTAGAAAATTCTAAAGAGTCTAATACTTCCCAAGACAGCCTATTCAATGTCTAAATATCTCTGATTATTAGGACATCCAGTTCTTGATACATTTTAACACCTTGCCTATAATAAGAGTGAGTTTCAATTAGCCTAATAGTTTTCTTTAACCTTAGGCACCTCCTAATTTCTCTTAATTAAGATTGCCATCTGTATGTTTATACATTTTTGTGTCCTTCATAGCACCTAATATAGTATAGATGGTTAGTGCATGCTTAATGAATAAATGAATGCTGTCATTTTTTGTCTTGGACATAACTGGATTTTCTGCAGATTGAACAGTGGAATTCTGGTCTAATAGAGAAAAGATCTTACCAAACATGGATGTCTTAATTCCTAAACAAATGGGAAAACAACAGACACATAAACAGGTTAATTTATTTTATTGTTCCTCTTGGGATTCTTGATCGCTCTAAAATTTTTCTTTTTCAAAGAAAAAAAATGATTCATTCATCTCCAAAATGCATTGCAAATTATCATAGGTACATTTATCTTTCTCCTGTTTTCTTACATAGCAGCTAATGACTTTGGTCTAGACCAGTGATGGGCAAACTTTTTAAAGAGGGGGCCAAAGGAAAGGAAATGCTCATCTGTCAGTCTGTTTTTAAGGCAACTCTTTCAAAGTTTCATTGTATTGTATCCTACTCATTGTATTCGTCAGATTAGGAATAATGTTCTGCCACGGGATAGAACATTTCAGGGGACTGCAGTTTGCAGTCTGGTTTAGGCTATACTATTATGATTTGAGTAGTTTGTGATTTTGTCTAGAATGAGTTAATAGCAAAGGCAGGAAATAATTTATCATCATTACTTATTATCTTTTAAGTCCTCTTTCCTCTAAAGTTATAATATTGTCCCCCAAAAGTATTCATGTCTGTTGGGAATACCTGGGTAGCATTCATCAACAATGAAGTATGTCATTAACCAGAGATGATCAAGATAGTGAAATTTATTTGTAAAGGATTGTTGAAAGCAAACTTAAAACTTTAGGCTTTGAGTAGAAGAATTGAATGGTTTGAGATGAAAGAGAATCTAACCAACATGGCAGCATTTTTTGTAGCAGCAAAAAATAAGAAAAAAAAATTAATAAGGTGAGTGGACCATCAAAGCAAGGCAACACGATGAAGAAAAAAGAGAACTGAATTTGGAATCAGAGGACTTGAGATCAAATTCTTCCTCTGCTACTCACTATTTGTGTGATCTTAAGCAAGTCATTTACCATTTCTGGCCTCAGTTTTCTCATCTATAAAATGAAGATTTTTAGACCAGATGATCACTGGAATCTGTTTTGCAATAAAAGTCTGTGATTTTAAAATGGAAGGATAGCTGAACAAACTTTGGATTATGAATATAATGAAATATGATACAATATGATTTTGTCCTAAGAAACAACGCATATGAGGAATTCAGAGAAATGTGGGACGACATCTATGAATAGGTATAGAGTGCCACAGACAGATCTAGGATAATAATCTATTCAGTAATTATAATGTGTAATGAAAAGAGCACTAAAGCAAAACTAAATACTGAGTAATTATGACTGATCTTGGCCTCACAAAAGAGATGGAGAAATGCACCTCTTTTCTTTCATGAAGAGGAGTGCAATTTGTGGTGTGTAAGAATTTGAATACACCATGTAACATTGTGCAATTGGTTTTGCTTAACCTTTTCTTTTCTATTTGGGAGGAATCATTGGGTAAGGGTGAGGATATAACCAGAAATTAATCTAATTTTCAGTATCTAACATTCTGTATCTCTCTCTCTCTCTCTCTCTCTCTCTCTCTCTCTCTCTCTCTCTCTCTCTCTCTCTCTCTTTCTCTCTCTCTCTCTCTCCTTNGATATAACCAGAAATTAATCTAATTTTCAGTATCTAACATTCTGTATCTCTCTCTCTCTCTCTCTCTCGCTCTCTCTCTCTCTCTCTCTCTCTCTCTCTCTCTCTCTCTCTCTCTCTTTCTCTCCTTGAATCCTCAGCCTCCTTTTCTCTGAGTGTCTTTAACTCTGTCACTGTATCTCTCTGATTTAATGTCTCTATCTCTGTTTCCCTGTTTTTGTCTATGTCTCCTTTGACTCTCTTCCTCTCTTTTTACCCTGTTTCTATCTTTCTGTCTGTCTCTTTCTTACACACACACACACACACTCCCCAATAGCTATCCATCCAAAATCTGGTTCCTCTACAGCCTCCCTGATTAGTTTCTAAAAATCCATCAATTCTGTTAGCCACATTGGGTCCTGCCATTTTAGCAGTGGTTGCCAAACCCTCCCACCACCCCCGTCCACTGGCTGCTAAAAGACAACAGGAAGCGTGGGTGAGCAAGGAACTGTTCCCTTGAGAATTTCCCCAGGCTGAACTTCCTTTTGGCTTTTACTTAGTGTTTTTATTCCACGGGTCATATAAAGGCTTGTAATGCACTTCACCATAGTTATTTTATTTTACCAGAACAGAAAAGTCAAAGCCACCACCATTTTAGGCATTTCCCTGCTTCAGAATCATCCTGAGTTTTATAACAGATGAAATATAAATTCCCGATACCCTGTTTCAGATATTGATTTATAGAATCACTGGGAGACTGATTCTGATGGAACAATTCATGTGCTGGACAACTTGACAGGTGATTTAAATGATATTTTCAAAAGATATGATTTCAGTGAGAGAGAGAAGAGGCTACAGATTACAACCCCACTATACCTTCACAAATGGTTGTAGAGGATAGTCAAACTTTAAAGGGATCTTGGAGGGCTTCTGGTCCAAACCTTCATTTGACCAATGAAGAAACTGAAGCTAATAGAGATGAAATGATTCACCTGAGCTCACACAGACAATAAGTAATGGAGGTAATAGTTGAACTCGGGTCATTTGATGATTAAACCAATACTCTTTCAGCTATCACCCTGCCTCAGGAGTTGTAGCAAAAATATATATCATTTTGTTGGCCTCTTTTCTAGTTGTGAATGTCACCAAATTTAGGCTAGTCAGTCAATAACCCATTCCATGCCCCCATATTCAAAGTCTTTCTCATAGATAAATGTGAGATGACATATATATGTAAACACATATGATATATTACTTCTGGTTTCAGTGGGACCTTCACGTCCTTGTGTTCTATTAGCATAATCTTCAAGAACCCAGTTTCACCATCATTCTACAAAAATAGCTGGCATTTATATAGTGCTTTGGGGTTTGCTGAGCACTTTACAAGCATGATCTCATTTTATTTTGGGCAGTTAGGTGTTACTGTTATCTCTATTTTCAGTTGAGGAAAATGAAGGTGGAGGTTAAGTGATTTGTTCAAGGTCACACAGATAGAAAGTGTTGGATATTAGACTAACACGAATCAGTCTGTTAATACCTACTAAACTCTTCCATTGCCCTACAGATAAATCTTTGGGGATTTTAATATTCCATGATTTACAATCATACAAAGTCACTGAATGACTTCTAGTATTAAAGAGAAGTATTTCATTTTGTTTTGGCAAGGTTGAATTTGGAGTCAGGAAGACCTAATCCTGCCTCAAACAATTACCAGTTGTGTGAACCTGGGCAAGTCATCTTACTTCTCCAGTTTCAGTTTCTTCTTTTGTAAAGTAGAGATCATAATAGCACCTCATAGAGTTGTTTTGATGATTAAAAGAGATAACATAGGGAAAGCTCTTTATATACCTTACAGCATTACATAAGTACTAGTTATTATTACTCTGGTAAGAAACTTGAGGTCAGTAATAGCATAGTATAATTTCCCAAAACCAGTCCAATTCACTTTCTTCCTTTTATTAAATTCTGTCCCTGACTCATTTTCCATCTTGGATATCATGTGTCCACAATATCAGTATAGAGGGATCAGTTCAAAGGATTGTCCATCCCAAATGCATATTATACTCTATACAAAAAGCTTCATCCAACTGATTTTTCTCATGTGGATCATTAGGTTGAAGACTTACTTGTGGTTTCAAACCTTATACAGGAGATTTTCTGGCATTCCAGAGTTTGATGCAATTCTACAATGTTTCCTGCAAAAAAAGGAATACTTGGAGAATATCAGTATTTATGGGGAATTTATCTGCCATAACATCTTCATAATGTGAAAAATATTGAAAACATTTAATAAAAATGGCATCTTCATTTTGCATCTTTAATGATAGAACTCGGAGAAGGGAGTTCAGGAAACAAATATCTGGCACAGACTCATGACACAGCAGTGATGGGAAGGACTTCTATTGACTAAACATCTAAAGTTCTCTTTCTGCCAAAAGCAGGGCAACTAATAACTTAATAACTTGCCTTAGTAATAATGTCATCCTTCAAATGATGAAGGAAACAACAAAGGAAGATACTCTATTTGTAGGTTTTATTCTCATGAATAGAAACTGCTTCTTGCGGGGTAGAATGAGGAAGAAAAATAACCATTTCTTTGAAGAGTTTGTGCTAAAGAAGTAAAGGACAGTTAAGTCTAATCTGACCTTAACTCTAGATTTTGCAGGAACAAATTTATAAAGAACAGGCAAAACACAGTGGATTGAAGTTCCACTGGTAAATCAGCCAAGAGGATTTTGAAGCTCTGTAGAATAAAATTTCAAAGACACAAAGAAAAAACAACCTAGACAAAGAAAAATAATAGTTATATGAAGAGACCAATGTGAATATACAGAATACTCACCAATCAGCTTAGATTTTTAAAAAAAAAATTATGTATGGAAGATGAAAACAAGGGTCAGTAATAGAGAATACATGCAAAAGTATGGTACAATATGGTAAGAAGAGTAGGAGAATTACTAACAGTCAATATGATATGAGGCTCACATGAAGGAAACAAAATAAAGCAAAAATTTTAATAGGCATATTAAGGGTTAGAGAAGTATCTAAGAAGAGATAGGACCACTATTCAGGAAGAAAGGACAATGATAATGGACAATGGAGAGAAAGTAGAACTGTTTTATTGTTATTTTAACCCTATTCTCTCTGCCAAGGAAAATATTTTCAAGCATTCCTGTTGAGAAAATGATAGCTGAAAAGAATCTTTGAAACGCAAACAATGAGTTAAATGATAATGTTTATATTGTTATGATTAAAATTCTCTGGAGGCCATATCTTAATTTATAATTACTATTAAATAATGAAAACAGGCCAGAGAAAAAGAAAGCACCAGTAATGTATGGCCAGCAGCCTTCCCTTCAGAGAGCCAGACTGACACACACCTACTCTCCATGGATTCTCAGGAAAAAAAGCTCCTGCTTCCTCCCAGTACTCCAATTTATTGTCTTTGTGATGTTCCTTTCCCAGGCATTCTGAATGGAGCACTCTGACCTCACTTGGGACAAGAGGCAGGTCTTTCAGACACCAGGGAGTCACATGGAGCAAGACAAGAATCTTCTGGAGGCCAGAAGTCAGGAGACCTTTAGAATGACTGCACAGCATGTATGCCCACTTTCCTCTATTCCATGATCATTTCTCTACTCCACTGTCTTAAGAAGCTTGTTTACAGATAAACACAAGGCTTTGTCTCTATTCTTATTTGATAAGAGGAAAGGGGAAGAAGAAAGAAAGTTGTAGTTTCAATTTTAAGATTAAATTTTTTCTCCTTTAAAGTTCAAAGGTTATCTTGGGATGGCAAAGAAAGGGCTACAGGATAGTGTTAAATTTCCACAATATCATGAAGGAGGAGATGAGTATACTCTCTAGGGATCAAAGAAAAAAAATTAAATTGAATTTTGTTTTGTTTTATTTGTTTTAATAAGATGGGAAAAAGAAATACACTAGGTAATAAACTAGAAAGAAGAGAAAAAGACTATTTTTCATAATTTGGGCATATCAAAAAATGAAGAGAACAAGAATTTCACAAACCTTACTTTTATCTGAACTGGTGAAAGGAAATCTGGATACCTATATAGAGTCTGGGGTAGAAATAAATTAAATTCAATAGAGGAACAGGTAAGAACATGAAGGGATGGTAGGATTTAATTGCAGAGTACTAGTATATATAGTACTAGTAAATAGAAAATATCACAAACAAAACTTTAATTTCAAAGAGCTGGCCATAAGAATGTTATTAAAAAATTATATAGAAGAGATAAGTACTAGCAATATAGGTCTGGGCACAGTGATGAAAAGAAGGACAGAGAAAAAGTATCAGACTATTCCAATAATATATTGCTAGTGCTGATCCCATTTCTTTCTCTTTTTTCCCCCCACTTTCTTTTTAAAGAGAGGAAGAAAAAGGAAAAAAATATTTTAATAGAATATGATCAAACAAAAAACCCATTATCAATCATAACTATGAATATGAATGGAAATAACTCACCCATAAATGAATGAAGGTAGCAGAATATATTAGAAAAATATAATAATATATTCTTTATAAGAAGTACTTGGAATAGATCAAAGAGTTAAAATGATGGCTCGAATAGGATCAATTAGGCTTCAAGTGAATACAGAAAGTAGGGTGGCAATCATGATCTTATACAAGGCAATAATAAAAATGAACATGGTTAAAAGAGAGAAGCAGGGCAACTGCTTAAGCTTATGGCTTAAGGTACCATGGCTATTTAAACAATATTAAAAACACACATCTATATACACATATATCTATATATGCAGATATAGAAAAAAATGAATTGAATGGCATAGTATTTAACAGGAAAAAAATGATCATACTACTGGGAGGAACAGTCAACAAAAGAATAATTGTGAACCTCAGCTTTCTCCCTTCAAACCTAATTGTGTCAAACAAAAAAGATAAAAAAGAAAGAAGTTAGAAATTTATATACAATTTTAGAGAGTTTAGGTTTAATAGACCTTAATAATTTGTAATATTCAATCAATACTTTAAAAAGTATATGTTTTTCTAGGATTTCAAAAATATGATTATATGCAAAGGCATAAAAAGCTCAAAACATGCAGAAAGTAAGAAATACTAAACATAAACCATAATGAACATAACTCAATAAAAATCATTATCATTTGAGGGTATTTGAAAAATAGATTCAAAACTAAATGGGGATGAAAAAATTTTATCTTAAAGAAGTAGTGAGTAAAAAGGACAAATTAGGACTAAAGATTTTTTTTATTATTGAAAATGATAACAACAGGGCAACATATCAAAACTTGGATCTAGTCAAAGCATTTTTTAGGAAGAAATGTATTATCTCTAAAAACTTTCAACAACAACCAAAAGAGAAAGAAGAAATCAATGACTTTGGTATGCACTAGAAAATCAACAATCTAATAAAATAAATGCAAAAATACAAGTTATGAAAATCAAAGAAGAGTTAAGCAAAATTAAAAAAAAAACCAGAAAACATTGAATTGGCCAATAAGACTACAAGCTAATTTTAAGGGAATTATTGTTTTGATTCATATGATAGACAAACTAGTAGCCAATTCTATTTTGCTAAAAGGGAGGAAAACCATGTGACCAAAATCAAAAATAAAAATATCACAAAAGATGAAGAAAAAAAATAAGGGAAAATGTTAAAAAGATTTTTGTCCAATTATATTTTTAAAAATTGAATAATTAAATAAATTAGATGAGTACTTATAAAAATATAAACCATCTAAATTAACAGAATAAAAAAAGAGAATCTAGAGAACCTAAATAATCCCATCTCAAAAAAAAGAAATTGGATAGGCTTAACTAAATTTTATTTCTTCACCAAAATAGAATGTCCTACCAAGGTCCTTCTATGAAACAACAAATATAATACTGATACTTAAACCAGGAGGAGATGTCTGAAAATTATATACCTCAATCTCTAATGAACACTGATGTAAAAATATTGACCAAAATATCAGCAAAGAGACTATAACTACTAAATCAGGTTTGATTTCTAGGAATAAAATACTTTTCTATTTAGGTATTTTATTTTTAAACTTTTACCTTCCATCTTAGAATCAATACTGTGTATTGGTTCCAAGGCAGAAGAGCTGTGCTAAGCAATGGGGGCTAAGTGACTTGCCCAGGGTCACTGAGCTAGGAAGTATCTGAGGCCAAATTTGAACCCAGGACTTCCTGTCTCTGGGCCTGACTCTCAATCTACTAAGTCACCCAGCTGCCCCCATGAATTTTGTCTTTAGTTTTTAAAACCTTATACCCCTCGGGGGCAGCTGGGTAGCTCAGTGGATTGTGAGTCAGGCCTAGAGATGGGAGGTCCTAGGTTCAAATCTGGCCTCAGACACTTCCCAGCTGTGTGACCCTGGACAAGTCACTTGACCCCCATTGCCCACCCTTACCACTCTTCCACCTAGGAGCCAATGCACAGAAGTTAAGGGTTTTAAAAAAAAAACAACCTTATACCCCTAACCCAAACTCTTTCTGTTTTCATTAGATTCCTTCTCCCATATTCTTCAATACAGACTATCTTTCCCTCTTTTTAAATTTCAACATAGGACATTACATCATCTGTTTCTATGCTTTTGTTTTGGCCATCCCTCACACCTAGAATGTGTTTCCTCTTTATCTCTGCCTCACAGTGTGCCTCTGTTCAGTTAAGATGCTGCTCAAAGCCTATCTTCTGTAAGAAACCTTTTCTGATCACTCAACTGTCTATACTCCCCCTCCCAAACTATCATACATTCAATTACTTTACAAATACATATGTATTGATTAACTCAATATTTAGGTTGGGTATGTTTTTATATGCACTTATCTCTTCCATTAGAAGGTAACCTCATTGTACGTAGATAATTTTAGTATTTATACTTGAATCCCTTATTGAGCACAGAACTAAGCACATAGTAGGCACATAAGGAATACTTAATGATAAACAGAAAAATTATAAACATAATAAACTATGTTAAAAGCCAAAATTAGTCATAATTACCAAATTATATCAGTAGATGCAGAAAAAACTTTTGACAAAATACAATATTCATATTAAAACACTAAAAAACAGGGATAAACGGACCTTTCTTTAATATGACAAACAGTATCTAAAACCAAGATCTGGCATTACCTGTAATAGAGAAACACTTCGATTCTTTCTAATCAGATGAGGGCAAATTAAAGGAGTTCGTTATCATCACTACTATTTGGTAGTTCTAGAAATACTAGTTATTGCCACAAGACAAGATTAAGAAATTGAGGAAATAAGTATAGATAAAGAAAAGCTTAAATTACTACCATTTGCAAATGCTATAACGGTTTACTTAGAGAACTCTAGAGAATCTACTACAATAATTAATATAATTAACAATTTAGAATAACAGAATATGAAATAAACCTACAATATCACCATTATATATTTTACCAATAAAGCCTAGAAAGAGGACACATAATTGTTTTATTCAAAATGACTACAAAATATATAACATATCAACAGTCAACCTATAAAGAGGCACTCAGAAATTATTTGAATATAACCATAAAATATTATAGGAATGAAGAAAGACTATTACAAAGAAATTAATTGTTTATTGTTGAATTATGCTTATTAAAATATTTTGCAATAATTTTTCAAACATTTTGTTTATAATAACATATCCTGCCTTCTTCCCCATCACAGTAAGTCCTTTTTTTTATTAAAAAAACAACAACAAAAGAGAGGATAAAACAGAATTCAACAAAACTAGTCAATACATCAACTGAAGAAACAAATTCTTTATGCATAACTGTTACCACATAACAATTGAAAACATTATACTTCCTAAAAACAATGACTTCATGATGTTTTTGTCCATGATACGTTTCATTTCAAATTTCAAAAATAACATATTGCAATTTGATGTCAGGTAATAAAAAGAAATAGTGTCATTTTAAATATCAAGCCCCTATTATTTAAGGAATCCAACAACAATAAAAACAAAACAAAGCAAAACAACAAAAGCTTGAGAAATAAGAAAATTAACAAAGTGAGAGAACTCCTAAAGAAGGATATAGAAAATTTCTGGTTAGATCTGGTCAAAATTCTGGCTAGATCAAGCACAAAATAAAAATTTGCATACTATTGTTAGAATAAATGACATTATATCAAGAAACTGACTTCCTTGGACAGCTGGACAGCAGTGAGTCTGAATATGACACATATTTATCGGCTCAAACTTTTCAGAATGGCACATGAATTACTAGCAAAATGCTTCAAGTACTTTCTCTTCAATATCAATCTTATTTTTCATCTTTCTGAACAGAAGGCATCACGACTTGATTAACAAAAAGAATACCGGTGATTTCTCAAGAAATAAGTGCATGATGATGTATTTTATACAAAAAAAAATTCCTCAGCAAATATTTCTCTATAAACATTATAAGAAAATTATATATAAGCTGGGAAGCAAATTAGATCACCTAAAAGTGTCAGGAGTGTAAAAGATCATACTATTATCAGTTTGATGCTTAGTGAACAAACCACTTGAAATCACCATCGTATTTATTGGTTATCTCAAAGCCTTTGATTCAGCTCTGCACTCATGGATTAGTCATGTTCTGCCCCAAAACAAAATAGACCCAAGCAAAAGGAGAACAAGAGAGTGTTTAATTTCCAACATGAAAAATGATTCTCTGTTTAAAACATATAACTTTTTAAAACAATCATGTCAAGAAAAACTGATATATTACCCTTTCCAAAGAGAAAGCTTAAGCCCACTAAGGGTCTGCCTCGATTTAAATCTCTTATCATTCCTGAATGGAATTAAATATGTTTGAGGTCAAAGAGGCCGTCCTACTAAACACTATATTAGTTACTCGACATACGTAGCTGACATCAAGTTATATGACTCCATTGAAAAACACATTAAACAGCTATTTTATCTCATGGGTACTTTCTCCAACAATAACAAAATGTCATACAGAGTACATAAGTATGCATTTGTTATTGTATGTGAGGAAGAAGAAAAACAGAAGGCTTTAAAATTCAATCTAGAAGTGAAGTTGAAATATTTGATGAAGGCATACACTGCCACATCTGCAGAAAGTAAATGAAGGTCCTTTATTTCTGAGTGGAGCCTAGAAGTAGCTAAAATCCAAGAGTGGACTTAAAAGGCATTCTATGGGTAACTTCTATAGGAAGTCACCCAGCAGCGTATTAACAAGTTTTGAACAAATGGTTGAATCGTGTAAGTTTGTTTATAAGAACTGAGGGGTCAGCGTCACACACATCATTTCCATACTAAATTACAGAAAGTTAATTGAAATGAATAAGGACCTAAAGTAATTGACTGCTACATCTCAAACAATGAAGTAGTTTAAAACTGTGTAACTATCATTGGAAGTTGCAAAAATTTGGCATAGACTGGATCCCTAAAAAGACAGGATGGAGTGGACAGAGTTATACAACATAACTTATCTGTTCCATACTATCCAGTTATACGCCCCAAGTCTACAAATACGAGCCCCAAAATATTCCTAGGAATTCAGCAAATAAACAGGAACTAGAGCACTATTATAGGGAGAACTGTTGCCCAAAGCCATCTAAATATAACACCAATCCACAAAAAATTTAAGAAAAATGTTTTAAATAGATAACTCTGTACCAACACTTCTAATCTGTGAACTGTAGGAAAAGAAAACTCTTTAAAATAAAGAGATCTAGTAGAATAAATTAATGTGGAAACAGGATGTGATACACACTATCTCTACCATCTTGTCTGTTGTTGGAATTGTTTAGAAGATGCCTTCACTGAATCTACAGATGAGCTTGTATCTTAATGTTCTTGCTTGATTAAAAAATACTGTCATTTTATCCATTTGTGTGATAAACCATAGAATATTAAATATAAAATAATAATGACAGATAATGAATGATTAAGACTCAGAAGTTTCTGCTTTAAAATCTATCAGAAAAAAGGTGAGAAGTCTTAAGTGACAATAAATAGCCAATGTTTATATAGTTCTTTAAGGTTTCCAGAGTTTCTTAAACACATTTTCCCCCTTGATCCTCACAATAGCTCTGAGTAGTAGATGCTTTCATTCCTCTTATTCTATAGATGAAGACGTTAAAGTTAAGTGACTTTGACACTAAGTTTCAGAGGCAATATTTGAAATAAGATCCCTTCTGAATCCAAGTCTAGAAGCATTCCACATTGGGGAAACATATTAAGGTAGCAATTTGTCTTTAAAAGTTTAGAGTTTGGGGGCAGCTGGGTGACTCGGTGGATTGAGAGCCAGGATTATAGTTGGGAGGTCTCCGGTTTACATCTGGCTTCATACTTTTCCTAATGTCTGTGTGACCCTGGACAAGTCACTTAACCCACATTGTCTAGCCCTTACCAGTCTTCTACCTTGGAACCCAATACCCAATATTGATTGTAAGATGGAAGGTAAGGGTTTAAAAAAGTTTGAGGGTCAGGAGTGAGGCTAGATGACAAATTTAATATATCAATAGTCTGATATAGTAGTTAAAAAAGCTTATCAGTCTTGGATTGCATTAAAAGAGAATTAGCTTGTAGGTATATGTCAATAATAGGCTATCCTCAGAGCTGGTCATTGTATTACCTCTGGGAGATTCTATTCAGCTCTGAACACCCCTGTTTAGGGCAAATATTGATAAGCTAGAAAAAGTCCAGAGTTGAGCATCCGAAGTGGTAAAGGGCTCTCTACTTTATGTCATGTGAGAGTAGGTTGAAAGGACTGGGGAAGCCTCTGGAAAAGAAGATTCAAGTTTAGCACAACGTGTATCTCCAAGTATTTGAAGTGTTGGCATGTCCAAGAAGGATTAGACTTATTCTATGCAGCCATAGAACTAGGAAAAATGGGCAGAAATTACAAAGGTAAATACCGTGTCAACTCTGAGTTTTCTCTCCTTCAGTCTAAACATCCAGAGTTCCTTCAACCTATCTTCACATAGTACAGAATTCAGGTCCTTCACCATTCTAGTTGTCCTACTATGGACTTTTCCCAGCTTATCTCTCTTCCAAACTATTGTATTCAAAGAAAATTTAGGCTTCAAGTTTCATTAAATGTTCTTGGAGAATTTCTGACAAAATGACAACATTAAATCCCAGCACAATTCTCTTCCTTAATGTATGAAAAAAACAACAACAAGAATTGTGCAAAATAAAGAACTTTAAGATGAGAAGGAAACTTTTTTTCATAAAGGCTTCTGCCTAGAAGTCTGCCTAATGAACAAATTCCTCTAACTAAGCCCTACTTCCTGCATAACCGTCCCACATTTTCAGCTTTGGATGAATTCATTTTATAGATACTTTACTAAATGAAGTACTAAACAAAAGACTCAAAGTGAGTGTTAACTTGTTACTGTGCCTAAAGCATAACTAAGAACCTGGATATTGGCTCAGGAAATTATTAAATATGAAAAAAGCAAATTTTGGCACCTTTGTTCATTAAATGAGATCATGATAATCTGTGGAAGGAAGCATTTCTCAGAAATGCTTCCAACCAAGCCCATAAAGCTCCGGGTCCTATCTCTGAGAAAACATGCCCAAGTCGGTCATAGGATGAGTCACATTTTCTCTCTACTTCCTTTTTTTCCCCCCTTTCTTTTATTCTCTCAACCAAATCCAGTGCTCAAAAACCCCAGAGGGGGGAATCTGAAAATGGAGGTAATGGCTAATTTCTTCCCACTCAGTCACCAGCCTGTCACTTCTGAAAAGCAAAGGAGTATCCCTAACATATGTAAGAGAAGAGATTTTTTTGCTGTATGAAAGGAGAGACCTTGGAAACCACCCTTGGAGTTGCCACTCCAAATACTCTAATCCAGATGCAGATTTTTAGGACTACAGCAATTCTCCCATCTCATGCTGGTTGTAATGAATACCCTTTAATAAATCTTATTTAGATACAGAAGTCTTATACATGGGTTTTCCCCTTTCTTTCTGAGGAAGCTGATTTCCCACATAATCACTCATTTGCAGAGGTTTTTGTGGGAATTGAAATGGGTAGAGGAAACCTATCAGGGCTCTTTCTCATTTTAAAACTCCTTTAGAACTTCTAGAAATAGCATTCACAGAAATTGCTACAGTTGAGTGGCCCTAAAAGCTTCTGCTCTTGTTCCTAAGTTTCCTCTCATTAGTCACTCAGTTTGTCTGTACCTGAGCTTTTAAAAATAAGGCACATATTGAACTTGCTGACCTTTGAAACAATTCATTGGGGATAATTATGAATAGCTGAAAAACAATGAAGAAATAAAGACTGAGGGAAAGGAACTTCCATAAAAAAGAAAAAGGGGACATAAACTCAGCTACAGTCATTATATCTCAGTTTTCAGGAGGCAGGGATCTAGTCAGATGTCATCTTCTTAATGTGAGGAGTTCATTGCTGTCACTCAATGTTAGGGGTTTGGACAGGGGTAAATAAATGGCAGTGGCAGGGGTGGCTTTCAATAGAGTGGATATTTGCTACATTGCAATATGGAACTGTAGAAAAGTAGCTTGTGGAAAAAAGGCCGAGGGACAAAGAATACGTATTAGCCCAGTTCCCACTCAGGAAAATGGAAAAATCTAGTAAATAATCTAGAAAATGAGTCAACACGATAAATAAATGCTATGAAATGAAGGATAGTGATCTCCAAAAGAAAGCCTTCAATGAAAGAGAAAGGAAGTCACATCCTAACCCCTCCAAGTAACAGAGTGACATCAAGAGAATCCAGAATGATTGAAAAGAGAAGTTAGAGAGCTGTAATAAGTAGTAATTAGTTTGGAAATCAGCCTGTCAAAGAGAAAATAATTTTTCTAAAACAATAGAAGTGATAAAAAATGGAAGAGTTGCAGATTTTTAACTTTAAAAAGGTGGAAGAAATATTGAAAGAAAAGAACAAAAAATAACAAAATCAGAATACCTTAGTTCTGTGCAAGCCAGTGATTGTAGAGAGAAAATTTAAGTACCATGTTAGTTATGTCTCACACCAAGTTTGCTACAAACATATTGTTTCTATTTCATAAGACAATGCTATTCATAATTCTCAGCCATAATTGTGAGAATTGGCTTATCTTGAGTCTATCTAGTACCTACCTAACAGAAATAACTCTATGTTTGACTGAGTGACCTGCTTATTTACTGAGAAATTCTAACGTAACCAGTATTGGCTTGGTCAGCTTCATTTAATCAAGGAATGTAAAGTTCTGTTTATAGTCAATTTAGTAAACTTCATCTAATCCAGGTATACAAGATTAGCAAACTTTCTTAATCATAAACCCATATGTTGAAAATGAGGATGAAGTCCAGACCACCTACCCATTGACTATCCTTGTTGTCACCCTCCCACTTGAACCCTGTGAATCTGCCCAGAAACAACAACCAGATATATGGGCAGAGACCCAGCGATCGGGATTCTCATTTGGGTTATTCATCCCAGGGTATGTTTGAGTCACCACTTATGGACTTAAAGCAACGAAGAGCTCCGGAATCATATGCCTTCATGAGTAATAAACTGTCTGACTATTGATCCTTTGAGCACTTATATTCCTTCTCAGTATCTCAATTATTCATAATCTCCTCCCAACAATACTCTATTGTGTTTTGGATTTACGTTCTAAATTGGGGTTATTTTTGCTTCCTATATTTCTTCTGTCAAGGAGATCAAGAATTTGGTGGGTTTTAGGTTCTTTTGGCCATTTTCTTGTGGTAATTGTTTTATGTTGGTCAAGTTTCCATGGAAATGGTGCCAATCTATGTTAAAGTTTTCTTTTTTTCTCCATTTCCCATTTTTGGCATCAATCACAACGTTGGAAAGGTCAGGCTAGAGAATTTTAATTACATGCTACATTTTCCTTGTTTTATCCTTTCTTCTAATTTGTTATTGATTTTACTTTTGCCCTACAGGTTGATGCTCTCATTGTAAGAGAATAGGTGAATCAGAAACTGCTCCCACATTGAAAACTAGTTGTTTCCTGTCCTTTAGGATGAGTCAATTTCTTTTTTTTGGGTGACATTATTCATTTCTCACTGTGTCCATTGCCTTCACAGTCTTTTTTTAAAAATTTGTTTACTTAACATTCATTTTTTAAAAATTTGAGTTCCAAGCTCTCTCCATCCATCTAGTCCCTCCTCCACCCACTGAGAAAGTAATATGATATCAATTATACATGTGAAGTCATGCAAAACATTTTTCTGTATTAGCTATATTGCAAAAACAAAGCAAGAAAAATAAAAGAAGTGAAAAATATACTTCAATCTGCACTCAGGTTTTATCAGCTCTCTTTGTAAATAGTATTTTTCATCATGGATCCTATGGAATTGTCTTATCTCATTGTATTGATTAGAATAGCCAAGTCTTTTATAGTTCATCATACAGCATTGCTATTACTGGACAATGTCTTCCTGATTTTGCTCACTTAACTTTGTGTCAGTTTATATGTCTTCCCAGGATTTTCTGAGACTGTCCCTATCACCAATTCTTATATCACAACAGTATTCCATCACAATTATATATTTCAATTTCCAGTGTTTTGCCAGTACAAAAATGCTGCTATAACCATTTTTGTATATATATATATATATATATATATATATATACATCTTTTTCTTTTTTTCTTTGATCTCTTTGGAATACAGATCTAGTAGTTGTATTTCTGAGTCTAAGGGTATATGCCTTTTTTGCATAATTTCAAATTTTTCTCTAGATTGGTTGGACCAGTTCATAATTCTATCAACAGTGCATTAGTATCCCTATTTTTCCATATTCCCGCCACCATTTGTCATTTTCCTTTTCTATAATTTTGGCCAATATGATAGGTCGGAGGTGGTCCGTCAGAGTTCACACTTACTTCTTGAAGAAATATTACTGATATGTATATGAGGGCTTCTGTGTAGTCTACAATTCTAGTTCCTTCTGTTTCTATTTTACTCCCTGCTCTCCTTAATGCTCACTTTTGCTGCCAGGATCTATGCTTTGACACTTTCCTCATCTATAAATGAGGATTTGTACTTTTTGTGACCCCATTGGGTCTTTGCTTGGCAAAGATACTGGAGTGGTTTGCCATTTCTTTCTCTAGCTCTTTTTATGAGCAAGGAAACTGGGGAAAATTGGGATTAAGTAACTTGTCCAGACTCATACAGCTTGTGTATGAGGTTAGATTTAAACTCAGGAAGATGAATCTTCATGACTCTTAGCCTAGTGCTCTATCCACTGCACCACACAGCTGCCCTAGAAGGAAGCATGTACAAAGGTAATTGAATTCAAAGGTCTCTCCCATTTCCAAATCTATGATACTCTCAGCCAGGGATATGTTGGAGCCTATTCATGTTGGCTTGGAAGAGCTGGTTAAATTTTCAGTGAGAATCTTAACGTTGCGGAAATCAATAAATGCTACCAATCAGGACTTGACTTATTGTTTTGTTGATTGTCTAGATTTATCAAAGTAATAGAAAAGGGGGCAGTTAGGTGGCTCAGTGGATAAAGAGTCATATCCAGAGATTAGAGATCCTGAGTTCAAATCTAGTCTCAGATGTGTCCTAGCTATGTGACCCTGGGCAAGTCACTTCCTCCTTATTCTGCCTTGGAATCAATACACAGTATTAATTCTAAGATGGAAGATAAGGGTTAAAAACAAAATAATGGAGAAAATGTTAACAATACAAATTAAACTTAAAATGTTTTGTACATACGTGTTCTTCATCCTCCATCCCCTGCCCCTGAGTTTTGGTTGTCACACATTTACCAAAGCACACATTTATCACACATTTACACTCTAAAATACTTTCTTTTGGAAAACGTTTTGTAAATCTGTACAGATACTTTGGGGCAAAAATCCAAGATACTTTTTCAGAAGAGGATTTTCAGTTATACTCTGATGTGAGACAAAAAATTCAGCACACAATTGGTCAAGCTTTTGATATCAATGTTTCATCCATGTATTTGACAAAGCCTACCTTCTTCTCCCAGAAAAATAGTACAGACACTAAGACAACTCATGATAAATACTGGCATCCTCATATTGATACCGTGTGGCTTCTTTGATTATACCTCATTGCTGTACCTCTCGGATTACATGGAAGACTTTGGTGAAGGATGATTTGTATTCATGGAAGAAGGTGTTAACAAGACTGGAGAACCTAGAACTGGTCGAGTCCATTGGGGTACTTGATATGCATGGTCTTGACCATGGCATTGGGAACCCAGCAGTCCTTTAAGAGAATGGTCCAAGGGAATGTTAGCAACAACTTTGTTGGAAGAACACTGGAGAATCATCACGATACGCACAAACTGGAAGTAATAAAATGATAAATTTGAGTGATAAAAAAAACCTAACCATCAGCAGATTCTTCCATTCTGGAAAAATTTCAAGCATAATCCTAGGGATAAACAGTGTCTGCTGCCCAACTTTCTAGCTAGTATAAAGAAACCTGTTATCAGTAACCTGATCACAAGATGGGGAATTTATTTTTCATGGCAAAACATGAAACAAAATCAAGGCTGGTAGCAGAGCACTAGAGAAAAGAGATAGAAGGTACTTAAGAGTCAGTCTTCAAATAAATTTTAGACTCTTAGACCATAAGGTGGTAAGCACAGTGAATAGCTGTTTGATTTCAATGGGGACTGAGAAGAAAAATAAATCAACGCTTCATAGTTGTTAATTGTTGTCTATAATCTTGTAAATATCCATATGTCATAATTTCCCCAAGATGAATGATCATTTGAATGAAGTGCAACCTGAAGATCACAGCTGAGTATAATAGGCTGTTAAATTGGCTTTCCTATCTATGTTCTCCCATATCTCAAACTTGCGGGAACATTTACTTTTGCTCTGTGATTTTTTTAAAAAACAAAAATAAAATGAGAAACTCTAAAATCACTGACTGCAGGAAAATGAGAAAACCCCAGGCACATTAATAGTCAATATCTGTGCCTGGAGCAAGGGAAGCCAAATATGCCCAATTCAGGTGGGGGATGTGTGGAAGCTAGACTAGGGAATAAATCACCTGGGCTTGGAGAGAAGAGGGCCAGGAGGAAGAGAAAACCATCTGGTAGTTTCCTAGTTTAACTAATTATTTTTGCTAACCAAGTATTAAACTCAGTGATTTCTATACTGGCAGAAGGACTGCAAGCATTACATTTTAGAGATCTGGGTTTGTAAAGCTCGAGGTTTTCCAAGTCTTGGTTTCAGCTCTGCCAATCATTAAGAGGCTGGTCTATTTCTTTCCTTCTTGTAAGTTAGTTGTACAGCAAGTGGATTTGATAATGTTTTTAGTAATTTTGTACTTTTCAAATGAGCATTTCTCTCTTCCTTTGCCTACCTATCTCCATATATCTTTAATGGTTCTCCAATTCATTTAATGACATACTCATCACAAACATAAAATGGGTCTGAATACCAAGCCTTAGCTGTTCTTGTTTAATTATCTGACTCCAATGAACATTTCCAAAGTCATTTGGAGTCTTTCATAAGTATTATTTCACTTTTGAATAGAGAAGTGAATTTCCTCTACCTCCCAAGCCCCACAAAAGTCTAATCTGAACTCGTTTTCTTCAGAACGAAGTTGATAATACATTTGTCTCTCAAGCAATGACATGATGGGCTCTCTGTCATAATGAAGAATATCAATGCCTGAGTGTATTGTGAAGCACAAAGGAAATTTAATTGCATTTAACCACTAAAGTCTAATCAGCATTAAAATTGAATATAGACTGTCACCAAATGCTAGAAGTGGAAAGGCCACTCGTTTTACAGATAAGGAAATGAAAACACAGTGAGGTTAAATCATTTCCCCAAGGTCACACAGCGAATCAATGGCAGACTTGATAGAATTTGATTCCCAGCCATAGAATAACAGAGTTGAAAAGCACTGCAGAGGCCATGAAGTCTGTCCCCTAACTGTTAGGTCCCAATGACTATAAGTGGTGACTCTCCTGAACTGGTCACATTATTTGAATTAGCACTACATATTTCTTTGGGGCTGGAACTACTTTTTGTATTTTAAGCAATTAAAACTTAAAATACTTTGTATTTGGATATATGCAATAAGAATTCTTCTCATGACCTTCCCTTTCTTCCTTGAAGGCTTCTATTCCACTTTTGGCCAGCTTTGATTGGTCAGAAGTTTTTGCTTACATCAGGAATAAATCTACCTCTCTCAAAATTCTATCCATTGCTCCCAATTCTGTCCTCTAGGGCCAAGCAGATCAGGCTTCTTATGTATCATAGCCTTTCAAATATTTAAACATAGTTATCATGTCCCCTTAGCTTTTCTTTTTTCCAGGATAAATATTCCTAATCCATTCAACCTAACTTCCTCCTAAAGCATTATACTGGGGTCCTTCACAATCTAGGCTCTGAACTACCCTGTTTCCCCATATATTTTGTGGATGTACAAAGGAGTTTTCATTATACACATCTGTCATTGGGCATGAAAACTAAACTGACTTTGTGATTTATGCATATATTTTAAATAGCTAAAAGACTGTGGAATATTATTTCATAAAATCGGTAATTTTATATTTGAACAAAGAAAGATATTCATATTACTGAAATTTCATGGGTTCATATAAAACAAGATCATCAGTAAATAAGAGGCTGCCATTTAAATTATTTCTGCTGAACAGCTTGTCCTTTCTTTTCAAATATTATAGGATGAGTCCTTTTCTTGTTTGCAAAATTGCAGTGCCAATGGCATAGAGAAATCTGCTACTCAATACTATAATTCATTTTCCCTTCATGTTAGATCTGGATAATCAGTCAGGTGAAACTAGTCTAATATTTTAAATGATTGATTAGTTTCATTTAAAAAATTAGCCCATTGATCTTGATTTTTCATCTTGTCCTTTTTTCCTGGATAGACAACTCATTAAAAATAAAGTTAATGATGTAAATGTCAATATGTACCTGTCTGTCTCTCTTTCTATTTTGTTATCTAATCTCTTGCTTCTCTTTCTTTTTTACTCATCTTCCTTTCCCTTTCCCTTTCTCTCCATCTCTCTCCATCTCTTCTTTCTCCCTTCCTTCCTCTTTATTTTTTTTTGCCTTTCCCTTCCTCTCTCTCCCTTTCTCTCTTTATCGCCCTGTCCCTTTTTCCCTCTATATTCCTTCCTCCATCCTTTTTTCTTTCTCTCTCTACCGCCTCCCTTTCTCTTCCTTTTCCTCCTCCCTCTCTCTCTCCTTTTCTCTCTAAACAAGCCAATCTTTCCCCCTCAGGGGCCATGAGGTTTGTCTAAGCTAGATGTTACCTAAATAGATTCCCTGATCTGCACCCCATTGTCCTGGGAAGAAAGAACCAAGGGAAGGCAAAGAAACAAAAATCTAACGGGGTCCCTGGAATGTAATCTGAAAAGCACATGAATATTCCTTTGTGTCATGCTTCAGCCTACCAGAGTAATGTGATCTCAGCTCCGCCAGGAAAGAATTCTGCAGGAAAAATAAATGAGTTAAGAGGGACACCAATGTTAGGAGGTGTCCCAAGCTGTGTAGTTCTTATGAATAGTGGGAAAACTGTAGGCTAAACAGGTCATCATATTTTCCAGGCTTACTTTTTTTTTTAAATATAGAAGGATTCTGTTTTTTGTTTGTTTTGTTTTGAGCCTCCTCAGATTAGACATGTCTGGTAAGGGATAATAGTGGGGAGGTTGGGGAGGGGAAATGAGAGGAGGGAATGGAATTCTCTCACCTAACCACTCTATAATGTTCTTTAAAGTTTGCTGAGCAAAATACAAACATTGTGTCACTTGAGCCTCCCAACAACCCTGTGAACTAAATATTACAGACAATATTAGGTTCCTTTCATTTTTTTTAACCTGGCCTCCTTTTTCTTTTATTTTCTTTTTTCTCCTCTCCTCCGTTATGAACTCTGGTCTGGAAATTCCCTCTACAGATACAGATCAGTAACTTCTTTCTAACTTCCAGTCTTAGTGAGTTACTTGGGGCCCTAAAAGGATAAGTCACTTCTACATGGTCCCATAGTTAGTACATGTCACAGGCATGACTTGAACTCAGATCATCCAGATTCAAAGGCCAGCTATGTATCTTTTTTTTTTATTACTCCCCCTTTCATTCCCATTTGTGTCAGGCTCCAAGTGTCCCTTGCCAATGGTCATTAAAGCTAGATAAGTATCAGAGGCAGAACTTGAGTCAGCCTTCCTGGGTGATGAATGAAAGCCCAACAAGCACTTTGTCCTCTGTATCAGCTGCAATTTCAATAGTTTGATTCTCTTTGAAGCCAAAGTTGTTGCTTTGGGGGCAGCTGGGAAGCACAGTGGATAGAGTGCCAGGCCTGGAGTCAGGAGGACCTGGATTCACATTTAATCTCAGACCTGTTCTAGCTGTGTGACTCTGGGCAAGTCACTGGGCAGACAAACTCTGATTACTTTGCCTTTGCTGCTCCTGTCTTAAAACGGATATTAAGACAGAAGGAAAGAGTTTAAAAAAAAAGAAAAGAGGTTGTTGCTTTTGTTTTCTACCTGATTATGGCAATAATGTTTTTATATAACATTGTGGCATTATTCATTCTATGACTTCACTCATTGAAAAGGGGAGAGGGTAAAGGGAGGAGACTGAAAGTTTGGAAAAGCTATTATCTAATAGTGAAAATTATTTTAAGTACAGAGTGTTCCAAAAGTCTCGGGGTAATTTTATGCTATTACTAGGTTGGTGATTTTATTGACACAGGGGACCTATTTGAGGAAACTCCTTCTAACAGGGCAGGCCAGCACTTGCTTCCTCAACTTAGGGAGTTAGAAGGGTGCCCAGAGGACTCGGAGTGACTTGCCTAGCTATTATTCCACCCTGAATTTCACATTTTAAATACAAGCATATTTTTCTTTAACTAATATTATTATTTGGGGTTGACATATTTTTTAAAATGCATTCCAGGGACTCATCATTCCAAGGAAATGCTGTGCATTACATGTCTGATTTGAACATCTGTAGGAAAAAGATGCAGACTTCAAATTTAGCTCAATAATAGTCAAATCAATAGTCAATTATTAAATACGCACTATGTGCCAGCCTGGAGAAGGAAATGGCAAACCACCTAAATGTCTTTGCCAAGCAAACTCCAAATGGGGTCATGAAGAAACGGACATGACTGAAATGACTAAACAACAATGATCTGCACCAGGCACTGTGTTAAGTCCTAAAGGATACAAAAACAGATAAAAAATGCAGTCCCTGGTCTCAAGGAGCTCACAGTCTAATGGGGAAATCAAGCTCAACTTTATCAGTCGAGTTAAACTGGTATTGTATCCCCTGTCCTATAACATGATTTCTGAAGAATTTTATTCATTTTGTCATTGTTACGTAGAAGGAACCATGATTTAGAGACACAACATTTTAGCCCTGGAAGGGTCTTTTGAGATGAGGAAGTCCGACCCCTTTCAGTCAATCAGTCAATAGATACTTATGAAGTACCTACTATGTGCCAGACTGTTCTAAGCCTTGGAAATACAAAAAGGGGTAAAACACAGTCCCTGCTCTCAAGTTGCTTACATTCTAATGGGAGAACAACATGCAAACAAATATAAAAAAGCAAGCTATATATAGGATAAGGAGGAAACTATTAATAGAGGGAAGACCCTGGAATGACAAGTGGTTTCAGAAGGTTTTGTGTAGAAGTGGGGATTTTACTTGGGACTTAAGGAAAGCCAGGGAGGTCAGTAGTTAGAGAGAAGGAGAGTGAGCATTCCAGACCCAGAGACCAGCCTAGAGAAAATGCCCGGAGCCAAGAGGCAAAGAGTCTTGTTCATGGAAGAGCCTGGAGGCCATTGTCACTGGACCAGGGCACATGTTACAAAGTCAGATGTAAGAACTAAAAAGGTAGAACGAGGCTAGGTTTTGAAGGACTTTGAATGCAAAGCAAAAATTTTCATTTAATCCCTAAGGCTTTACAAAGCCACTGGAGTTTATTGAGTAGGGGAGGGGGGATAAGACTTGTGCTTTAGAAAAATAATTTTAGGGACTGATTGGAGGATGGATTGGAAAGAGTAGAGACTTGAGGGATGCAGACGCAGCAGCAGGCTATTGCAATATGCAGGTATGAGGCACTGAGGGCTTTCACCACAGGGGTGACAGTTTTCTGCATGTCACGATAGTTATATTTTATGCAGACATATTATATTTCCTATGTATTACATGTAAGAAATAGAATATACTATGCTTTATAATTATATACTATATGTTTTTATTTTTTATATGTTGATATAATTTATAATAATGATTTTCTAACATTTTGCAATCCATGCTATCTTCCCTTCCACCTACCCTTTCCTCCTCCATATGATGGCAGGTAATATGACATAGATTGTACATGCGTTATCATACAAAACATATTTCCATGTTCATCATGGCGTTAAAGAAGACTTGAGGAAATAAAGTGAAGAATGGTATGCTTCGATCTGTATTCAGACTCCAATGGATAGCCTTTTTTGTCATGAATCCTTTGGTGTGGATCCATGAATTGCTGATAGTTAATTTATTCACAGTTGATCATCATACCTTATTGCTCTTGTTGTGTACCACATTCCCCTGGTGCTGATCACTTCACTTTGCATCACTTCATATAAGTCTTTCCATATTTTTTTTGTGATCATCTTATTTGTCATTTCTTATAGCATGATAGTATTACATTACAATCATATGCCGCAGCTTGTTCAGCCATTCCTCAACTGATGGACATTTCATATGATTAAGGACAGTTTTAATTTCTTTATCTGAGACTGGCCCTTACCTATCCTTTGACCACTTGTTAGTTTGGGAATTCTTTGTATTCTTATAAATTTGATTCAGTTCTCTATGTATTTGAGAAATGAGGTCTTTTCCAAAAACATGATATAATTTTTTCCACTTATATAGTATATTCAAAATATATACAAAGTAATAAAAGGTAAATGGTGAGGGGAGAAGGGATTCACAGGTTGGGAGAGCTCAGGAAAGGCCCTAATAGAAGATAGAACTTGGGTTGAACTTGGAAGGGAACTAGGCATTCTAAGTGGAGGAGGAGCAGAAAAGGGAGTGTAATTAAGGCATGTTCACAGTGACAGGACCATCATCACTGGGACATAAACAAACTGAGTCATAAAATGGGTATTCTTAATCTGTTCCTGTTCTTTCTTCAGCTTGGCTCACCAGTGACAGAGAAAGGAGAATCAGTTTCCATTATATATTTGGTCCCTCACAACATGGATTTCTTTAGTAGCCTGGTGAAATGCATAAAATGAAAAAAAACCCCATAGAATTTCAAAATAAATCAATTTTATCATAAATATGGAATTCTCCTGCACCCTAAGAACTCCTGCATCAAATTGACTTAAGCAAGTATCAACTATTGCTATATCACCACTTCAGCCATCAGGGTCTCTGAAAAGCCTTCTCATCACAAATTTAACCTTCACCAGAAAACTGATAGGGTGCTTTCTGCTAGATGGCTCAGTGGATAGATTGCTGTGCCTAAAGTCAGGAAAGCTCATCTTCATGAGTTCAAATCTAGCCTCAGACACTTACCAGCTGTGTGACCCTGGCCAAATCATGTAACCCTGTTTGCCTCACTTTCTTTATGTATAGCATGAACTGGAGAAGGAAATAGTAAACCATCTCAGTATCTTTGCCAAGGAAACACCAAATGGGGTCACAAGAGATGGACATGACTGAAATGATAAAACAACAACAGAACACTGATGATCCCTTGCTACATTGGAATAATACCATTTTCTCTATGTCAGTCTCTCTGCCTCAACCTCTCTCCCTCCTTCTTTCCCTTTTTACTCCTTTATTCCTTTTCTCTCTCTTTCCTCCTGCTTCATCTCTTTCTCTCTCTCTCCTCTCCTTTCCTTCCTTCCTTCCTTCCTTCCTTCCTTCCTTCTTGTCTTCCCTGCCTTCTCCCTTCTTTCTTTTCTTTCATTACCTCACCTCCTTTCTTTTCCTCTCTCTTATTCCTTCCCTCTCCTCTCTTCTCTCCACTCTTTTCTCTCCCCCATCTAATTCACTGGCATCCTTCTCAAGCCCAGAGATTCAATTTAGTCTTATTCTCACTCTGGGAACAATCCAATTTGCCTAAAGGCACTTGAATTGGCCATGTTCATTAAATCTACCAGCACCAGTAACCATCTGTATTCTCCCTTAAATTCCCTGCTAGGATGGTTCACAATGTGGCCTGCCTTTCTGGTTATCACAGCTTTCTCCTATGTCAGTGCTAAACTAGCCGGTTACTTTCAATTTCAGTAACTGATGCTTCTCACAGTGCTGAATTCTTCACTGATTATAGCCTTAGCAATGGCACACCAGGATTGTTCTCTCCAGGACATCCAAGAGTTCACTTAGTGCCATATCCACTGAGGATTATTCAGCCTTAAATAGGTTATGACCTGTGTTCCTAGACACTGACACCTCTGAGCAAAGGCACTGTTGAGAAAACCTGAATTACCACAACCACTGACTCAGTTTCCCCAATAGTCACTTTAGTAGATTATAAAATTTTCCACCACTAAATGTCTATCAGAGTTATTAGAGCTAGTTAATCTTTATTTTATAAGTAGGCATGATGCCTGAGCACCCGTGTTCCACTCCCCAGGAAAAATCAATTTAAAATGGTTTCCAGCATTTCTACTCATGTCTATGCATGCCTTTTGGGAAGGCTGGAGGGGCAATGATTTATTTTTACACAGTAGCCCAGTAGCGAGTCACACGGAACTGTTCAATATCTTAGACATAAATTTTTTATGGGATTCCTGGTTGATCCATCTGTAACATGAATTAAGATCATAGATTAACAATGAAAGAAGTCTTGGACATCACTGAATCCAACCATTCATTTTACAGGTGAGGAAATTGAGTCTCAGAGTGATTAAACAACATATCTAGGTTATTTAACAGGAACTAGTAAGTGAGGCAGGTTTAGAACCCAGGTTTTCCTTGACTCTAAATCTTGCCTTCTCTATACTACATTGTATTGACTTTATGGGATATATGTGGTCATAACAGTGGTCCAAGGATCTGTTGGACCTGGATGCTATCCCTTGTGACTCTTCTCAAGCCTTGGATCCAAGAATAGTCTGTTTCATCATATTCTTGTTCCCATTCCATCATATGGTTCTGTCTATGTGGTGGGAGACAACTTGACCCAGATGATTCACTTCCTATCTTGCCTTTGCAACAAAGTTCATTGGCCTCTTCTGGAAGGAAGTTGTCTAACTTCCCAGACTCCTTCTTTGCATCATCTCCTATAAGGCCACTTAGTTTAATTCAAAGTTTTCAAAAATTTAATTTGGATGATGTTCCAATTTTCCATGGTATATAATTTGTCCAATAGGCAGAAGGAAAATGCAAATTAAATCCAGAAATAGTACAAGGTTCAGTTTGAGTACTCTATTTATCCATCAGACAGGGCTGTCCTGCTCTCTACTATGGGATTCTTTTTTCTACAAAAAAGATCTATTTTTCTACCAAGACCATAATCTTTCATGCAAATTATAGTTTCCACTCTGTTCTTAAGTCCTTTTGCTCTTTGTACTGTAGTTTCTGTTGGGTAGAGTTGGAGGCTATCTGGGCTAACCATCCTGGGCTGACTCATTTCCCAAGGTCCCATGAAACCAAGTCTAGCTATCGTTGCATATTTGTATCATTAGACCTTTGCAGAAACTCATGAAAGTGAATACTAGTTCTGTTCCCCATCATTCAGAAAGTCACTCCAGTGGTCCACCCAGCTAAGATTCTATTTCTCATTCTCTCTCTTTGCTATGTTTCATTGCTCTTGTTATAGCGGGCCAATCTTGAGCTTCCAGAATTAGTCTATAACTATCTACAAATGGCAGATAGGCAGGAAGACTAGATTCTCAAATCATAGAATCAGGGTGGTACACACAAGGAAGAGTGGTGGATTTGGAGTCAAAGTTTGGGGTCTAAATCTTGGATTTGGTATTGTCTGTTGACTTTAAGTAATCAACGTCATCTCTCCAGGCCTCATTTTCCTCAGCTATCTATCAAATGAAGAGGTGGAATTAGATGCTTTAAGTTCCCTTTTAGCTTTCACTCTATTAATATTATATTACTTATATTCTAGACTGTTCTGAGAAATTCTTATTGAGAATGAAACTGAGAGTCTCATAATCAGGTAAAACAAGGAAATGACAAGAAGGAAAGAAGAAATCCAGACATTAAAGACATATTTAGGGCTCAAGGGAAAAAGAAATGAGTAAGATGGAACAATGTTGTGAAAACAAGACATACCTAAAGGATTTAGCAGACAGGAATGAACAAGTCCTCCTTAAGAATGAACAATGTGGGCTTTAAATGCTCAGAGCATCAATTAACCTTATTTTTCTTCCACTCCGAGAGATTTTGAAGGGAAGGAATATCTGGAATAATTTGCAAACAATCCCATCATTTAAGTGACTCAACAAACTAAAATTCAGTTTAATCCCTTATTCCTCTTAAAGTAATAGAATCTAAGGCAGCAGTTTGCAATCATGGCTGCCAGTGTTTGAGGCAGCAGATCTCAGTGTGAAATAAATACCATTTTAAAAAGAATCCAAAGAAGAGTGGTCATGCCTGTCCTCACTGGAAGCACGTGGTAGAGGGAGGTAGAGAGTAGGAATGAAATGAATGACAGTCACATAATGAGAATAAATGTTTTAAAATATTTTCAAGAAATGGAAAAAATACCAAGATAAAATTGTAGTCAGAATTTGCCATTCAACTAATCCACAAAGGTTTAAGGATCTATTCTGAGAAGAGTGAGACACAACTGAAATGACTGAATAACAACAATGTATTAGGCATTATACATTATACAATTATTATACATTATACAATATACAATTATTACACATTATACATTATAAAATATGCTAAATATTTGCTGAGTATCTACTGTAATTTGTAAGGCAACAGCCAGATTTAGTACTTTCCCATGGGTCATTGACAATGCAGGGAACATAGAGTCATTATAGTATCCAATATTTCTGAGTGTTATTGGATAAATAGCCTCAGTTTCTTCATTGGGACAATGGGAATAGTTATCATCAAGAAAAAGAGATTCAATTGTAAAAAATTTTAAATTTGGTTTCAATGGCATTATATCGTAGAATCTTTAATTAATACTGGTTCCAAAGCAGATGAGTGGTAAGAGCTAAATAATTGGAGTTAAATAACTTGCCCAAGTTCACACAGCTAGGAAGTGTCTGATGCCACATTTGAACCCAGGACTTCCTATCTGTAGTCCAGATACAGATTATTCCAGATACTTCTTCCCTTCAAAATTTATTAGAGTTGAAGAAAAATAATGTTAATTAATGCTCTGAGCATTTTAAATCTACATTGTTCCCTCTTTGTCTCTATTCATTGAGTCACTTAGCTATCCCTATCATGGAATCTTTTAAGAAACAGTCTTGGAGAGCATCTGGCCCAACTTTTCATTAAATATAATAATTCCTTCTGAGTCATTCTTGACACATGGTTATTGAGTCCTTGCTTGAATAATTGCAGTAATATTGTACCTATTACTTCACAGATAAGTTCATTTCTTTATTGAGAAGCTCTAATCCGTTTATTAATTTATTCAACAAATATTTATCATGTGTCTACAAGATACATATAAAAGGCACCATGCTAAGAATGTTGGAGACACAAAAATGAGTAGCAATGATATGGTGCTTGGTTTTATGAGCATAGAACCTAATGAAGGAAGATGTGCAGAAATAATTAAAATGCAAAGCAGTATGTGATAGGTGTCATAAGAATGGAATCCAAGAAGTTAAGAGCAAAGCTCATCCCTGTCTCAGTTGAGGTGGGAAAGTTTTGTGAAGGTGACGATGTACTTGAGCTGGATCTTGAAAGATGGATAGGATATCAATAAATAATGATGACACGAGGGAAGAGACCAGTATTCAAGGTAGAAGGAATGGCATGAACCATGATAAACCTGGAAAGCATCTGTCATTTTTGTGCTTAAGGCAGTGGTAGGATCAAATGAAAGTTTTTGTAAGGAAGGGGAGATGTGAGAATACTTGAAAGCAGTAGAGAAGGAACGATTAAGTAAAAAGAGGTCATAGAATAAAAAGAGAGAAGAAATAATGAAGAGTGCAATCTACTAGAGACAGCTAGAGAAGATGAAAAAAAGTACATACAGAAAGTTTGGTCTTAACAAGGAGAAAGTTCACCTCTTTATTAGAGACTGACAGAAAGCAGGAGAGAGTAGATGATATTAAAAGAATTTTTGAGGAAGAGAAGAAGAGAAAAAGAGGTAGGTCACTGGGGATGACTTTAATTTTCTTAATAAAGTAGAGGCGAGATTTGTCAGCTGAGAAAGTAGGCATAAGCGGAATTGGGGGAAACTTGAGGACAAAAACGAAAGTTGGTAATAACTTTTGTGGGGTGCGAGATAAAGCATCACTTAAGGAGGAATAAGAATAATGCTTCAATGAAGGCCCAGGTGGTTAGAAAACATAAACTTGCAGTGTACCAAAGCAGCATGGCTGTGTGGCTTCCTTGAGTTCTATTCAGCAAGACAGTGATAAATAGCAGAGGAGACAGGGCTAGAGAGGGGAAGTCACTCCTGGGGATTATATTTGATCTTATTCAGGAAGCTTTATAATATTCTGGGGTTTGCTCTGATAACCTGAATGCCCTCTGTGAACAGGAACACCTAGAGGACATGACCATTCACAGGGAAACCTCTTCCACCGAAATGTTAGTGGATGTCTTTCTTGACAGTGGTCAATACTTTTGGCAAACATGTCTTCATGTTTGATGCTCGTTAATACCAAATACAATTGTTTCTGTTCAGTCTCCTGAAAAATCAAACACAGTTGTTTCTCATTGTACATTCTGAAAAATCTTTTATGATCTTCCCGTATGCATGGATAGTGTGTCTTCAAGGCACCATTTTATCTACCAAATCAAATGCTTTTCTATAATCAACAAAGAATAAGCACAATGGGATCATGTATTCCACTCACATTGTGTGACTATTAAAGATGTGGCATATTCCAGAATATCTTTTGTAAAATGTCTGACTGGTCTCTTCTCATTTTTTCATCAAGGATGTCCTGAATACATGTATAAATTACTCTTATAAATATTTTGGAGAGATGAAAAGATAAGGATATGGGCTGGTTGTTATTGTCTTGTTCGTTCATCCTTTTGTTATTGGCTTTTCATTCACCCTTTTCAGCAATAACATCTGTGTTTCTCCCTCCCACAATCATTCAGTATCTTCTCATCTTTTAGATATCTTGAGAACTGAACACTCAGTTTCTTATAAAAATTGCACTGGACCTCAGACCTCTTTGTTGCAATTTTGGTCTGGTTCGGCTCCTCTTTCTAGCTTTCTTTTTTTGCTACTTGCTCATGCAGCATATGAGGGGCTGTGATATTAAAATCCAAATGTGGTAGCTCTACTGTCAGTGACAAATATTGCAAGTTTACTTTGTTTATTACCTATACTTTCTGTTGCTGTATAGACATCTGCAATTATAATATATTCCTCTTTATCTTGTAATTACCTTTTCCTGTGAGCTATTGAAAAGAAAAATTAGATGAGATTCAGATCAGGTAGGTACTCTTCACAGCTAAGGCTAGGGGGCAAATTATTTTTCTTTCAACAAACAGGGGACAGAGATTACAGAAGACAAAATAGAAAGTTTTGATTGCATGAAATTTAAAAGCTTTTGCATGAACAACATTAATTAGAATAACAAAGAAATTGGTCAACTAGTGTGTGTGTCTGTGTGTGT
This sequence comes from Gracilinanus agilis, assembly GCF_016433145.1. NCBI lineage: Eukaryota > Metazoa > Chordata > Mammalia > Didelphimorphia > Didelphidae > Gracilinanus > Gracilinanus agilis. The sequence goes on from NC_058130.1 coordinate 187,609,738, forward strand.
GAAATCTTTTGTATCAATTATCTCAAATAAAGGTCTGGTAAACTAGCTATATTGTTGTAGTTCAGTTGTTTTTCAGTTCTGTCTAACTCTTTATGACTCCATTTGGGATTTTCTTGGCAAAGGTATTGTAATATTGTACCATTTCCTCCTTCAACTCATTTTAAAGATGAGGAAATTGAGGTAAACAGGGTGAAGTGACTTACTCAGAGTCACACAGTTATCAAGTGTCTGAGGCTAGATTTATAATCAGGGCTCCCTAAATCTAGGCCTGTGTTTTATCCACTGCACCACTAGCTGCCCTATGTATATATACATATATATATGTGTGTAATTGTAATTACACATACATACATATATATATATATATATATATATATATAAAACAAAAGGTTTCTATTCTTTCCTCCCATTGGTTTCCCTTTGAATAACTACATTGATTTAGTTTGTATATTTTTTCCAGTTTTATGTATTTTATATTTATTTTTATTCCTTGTATAACTTTTTTTCCTCCTATCCCAAGTCATCAAAACTATCTCCTTTCATTTGTTTTTGATATGATCTTTTATAGCCTGATCATACATCCATTTGTAGCTTATTGTGATATATAGTGAGATGTTGGTCCAACTAAGAGTTTGTAGCCTGGAGTCCATGAACTTTCAAAAAAATTTTCATAATTGAGTTTCAATATATTTGGTTTCTTTTGTAATCCTGTGTGTTTATTTTATGAATTTAAAAAGATTATTTTGAGAACTGTGGTAAAGATGTGGTCCATTGCTGAATATTACTTGCAAAAGCTTTCTTCTTCTCTCCTAATAACCATATTGAATATGCCATCAATATTAATGTATTCACGGATAAATACTTCATATACATTGGAAAGTAGGCCTCTAGGATTGGATTTAGAATTGTTCTGTTATGGTACTACGACCTATTATTTTTTTCCATGCCATTGGAATCTTTCAGACATATTTTTAGGCCCTCAATGCCCTCACAATTGTGCTGCCTCCAGCACAGATCTCCTCTACAATAATTTGGTTGAATCCAGTTGTTTTTTCCAACTTCGTTTTCTTTAGTGTTATTACTGTATCTTTTATAAGTACATCTGGATCTGTGATTGTAGAGCCCAAGTATGGTGGTTCTATGATTTATGATGGAAAAAAGTTTGTTAAAATGTAGTTTCCTTCTTTGATGATGGTTGTTTTACTGTTTATAATCCTTCCATTTTAATCCTTGAATACCCTTGGGATGACTTTGATTAACTGGATATCTTGCCAAGCTGTCTCCAAATTAGTTTTTACTCTTCACCAATTCTCTCTTTTTTATGAGATAATACTATTCATATTTGCCTACCATCCTTCGTAAAAATTTTTACCAACAAGTTTACATTCTAGCCCAGTGTTCCTTTGGCAGTCAACTCTTTCTATTTGGCAAGTGTATCAGATATTTTCTAAAGAACTAAGGAACGTACTGATCTTGTTGTGATAATACATTTATATTGATTAAATTACTGGATGAAATTATCATAGTTGGTGTCAACATAATTTTTGTCATCCAAATCTCATTTTGATTTTTAATAACTTGTTTAAATAATTCAGTGCTAAATAATTTTAATTGTATGTCATATATTTTTCTCATCATTATTATTTCTTTTCTTTTTCTCTTCCCCTCTTCCTTTTCTACTTGTTCCTCCTCCTCCTCCTTTTCTTCTTTCATGGCCTGACAAGAAATGAAAAGGTTGGCAGGGATAACTTCACCATCAATAATAAGTCTTTTCCTGTCTGTTAAAAATATAGTCTATTTCACTTATTATGATATTTTTTGGTGCTTTCCATATCTACTACCTATCATTTATTCTTCTTTCATTCCTTTCTTTCAAAACATTCATGTAAAATTTCTCTAGCACTTGATGTTGATGTATAAACCACAATTATTTTCAGGGTGATTCTTTTCTGAGTATTTAGTGCAAGTCATACTTAGAAAAGGGTAAATGGAGAGAAGTAAAGAAAAAGAATTTAAAAGAAATGGTAAGGGAAAAAATGCTAACAGCTTTTTCTATACGTGATGACCACATTTCCCAAGAAACAATGTTTCTCATTTATTTATTTATTTTTAATTTTAATTTTCAATACTTCCCCCTGGTTACATATTTTATGTTCTTTCACTC
>NC_058130.1:187617070-187632603 GCF_016433145.1 Gracilinanus agilis
ATGGACGTTACATCACAGTCCTTTGTGCACTTAAAAGGACGTAGCAATCACACTAAAGAAAACAAAGAATAAAGAGCTGGACTGAATAAAATTTGTGTGGAGGAGATCTGTAATTGAGACAATACAGAAAGGGAAATAAAGAAGATCAGCCCACAATGAATCTGAAAGAGGGAAAGGTAAATATGGTATCAAAAACATATCAGATTTTGCTAATAATAAAAAGTAAACAAAAGAACAATGATAACTTATAAGTCTATTTTCCCATTTATATAAAATTTTGAAGAATCATACACATATATAAAATTGAGGATATATATTTATATAAATAAGAGGATGTGAAACGAGGTTAGTTATAGGGAAGAAGCAGACTTTTGCAAGTAATATTTGGAAATGGGCTTTTATACCTTTTCTCAATTTATTTAATGATGTCTTGATTTATATCATCTGCAATGTTTGTTACTTATGGAAATATATTTAATTCAGTAGAATAAAATGCTCTAAGATTTTTTTAAAATAAAAAGGCATCTTCCATCCATAAATCAAAATCATTCAAGGATTTCTTGGAAGATGTAACAACAGAAATAATTCTATTCAATGATCCTCTGACTCAAGCCAAAAAACAAAAGCATGTATATTTGTCAAAGGAATTAGCTACTGTGATAAAGAAGATCCAGGTGAGAATCAAGGTAGAAGAGAGACTCCTTAGACCTAGTGTAGTCCTCCAGATACTTTTATTTGAACATGGCATTATGCTCATTGCATTGGCCTGAGAACATTTCAAAGACTCCTAGAAGAGATGAATAATCACTCAAGGGAGATAATCTATGCAGGAAAGACCAACTTGAGAATGTCTAGTGCCACAATTTCAACATGTGTTCGGATGGGCACCATATTTCTTGACTATCTGTATAGACAAGAGACATACAGCCAAGATGGATGAGTTCAGCCCACAATTGAACAGAAGAGCGGGCTGAGACCCTCAGGAAATTATGAAGCTCCTTTACTGACCTTATACTTCCTGTGAAAGCAGAGGTCCATCTTTACAGTATCACCATGCAGCCAATATACAGTCTGAAGTCATGGAATACAACAGCCTCCAAATATTTTTTTTTTGTTTTTTAAACCCTTAACTTCCGTGTATTGGCTCTAAGGCAGAAGAGTGGTAAGGGTGGGCAATGGGGGTCAAGTGACTTGCCCAGGGTCACACAGCTGGGAAGTGTCTGAGGCCGGATTTGAACCTAGGACCTCCCGTTTCTAGGCCTGACTCTCAATCTACCAAGCTACCCAGCTGCCCTCCAAATATTTTTTTTTAAATTATCCCACAGAAGACAGTGGAAAGGCTTATGACAAGTATGTTCTTCTAGATATAGCATAAGACCAATAAGGAAAACTTATGAACAAGATTAAAAGATATCTACCAGGGAAAAGTAGGACAGGAAGAGAAGATGTCATATATCAAGAAGGAGGAAAGACAGGTAGGTTTCTAGAGAGTTCCACTGCTATCCTTATATCAGGAGAAACAAAAACAAAGAATACTTCTAGTATATTGGGTAGACCACTGTGGCAAATGTATATGGACAGGATTGATCAACATTGATAGGTTGGTATTCATATCATTGGAAGGAGTTCCCCAAATGATTACAATTTTGGACAATTTGAGTATTGGTATTTCCCACACAGGGTGTTTTTAGACTTGATTTAGTTTGTTAGAAAAGACTGGAGACCCCCTGAAACAGAAGGAATTGGAGATGTCAGAAATAGAGTTGTATCCTATTTTCTTACTGAGATAATTTGGCATCACCTTGAAGAAAATATGATGTATGTATATGTATATATTTTTATATATGCATATATATGTATACACATGTGTGCATAGGTTTCCCTTCCACATCATGGGGGTTTTAAGGGCATGGCACCCTTGTGATCTGGAAAATCCATGTAAAATCTTTTGGCCCTCCCTTTGTACCACGGAAGAAGTCTGAATTTTTTCTTTTTTCTTTTTCATTTTTGGGGTATTTACAGTAACTTGTAAAATTTGGGTCAAGTATTTGGTCCTAGACTATATTTAGGCTAATGTTAAGTAAAAATACTGTATAAAAAAAGAAATAAAAAATATGAAGATAAAAAATGAAACAAATTTGAGAATAGTGAACATATTGCATGTAGGTACCACCTCACACCTTGTAGACTGGCTAACATGATAGCAAAGTGGTGAATGTTGGAGGGAATGTGGCAAAATGGGACATTAATGCATTGCTGGTGGAGTTGTGAATTGATCCACCCATTCTGGATGGCAGTTTGGAACTATGCCTAAAGGGTTTTAAAAGACTGCCTGCCCTTTGATATAGCCATACCACTGCTGGGTTTGTACCCCAAAGAGATGATAAGGAAAAAGACTTGTACAAAAATATTTATAGCTGCTCTCTTTGTAGTGGTAAAAAAAAACTGGAAAACAAGAATATGCCCTTCAATTGGGGAATGGCTGAACAAATTGTGTTATCTTTTGGTGATGGAATACTATTGTGCTCAAAGGAATAATGAACTGGAGGAATTCCATGTGAACTGGAACAACCTCCAGGAATTGATGCAAAGTGAAAGGAGCAGAACCAGGAGAACATTGTACATAGAAACTGATACACTGTGATAAAAATCTAATGTAATGGACTTTTCTACTAGCAGCAATGCAATGACCCAGGACAATACTGAGGGACTTATGAAAAAGAACACTATTCACATTCAGAGGAGGAACTATGGGTATAGAAACACAGAAGGAAAACAACTGCTTGAACACATGGTTTTGTAGATTTGGGATGTAGACTCTAAATGACCACCCCAGTGCAAATATCAATAATATGGAAATAGGTCTTGATCAATGACACATGTAAAACCTAGTGGAAATATGCATTGGCTATGGGGAGGGGGGGACTAAGAGGGTGGAGGGAAGAGAAAGAACATGAATCATGTAACCATGGAAAATTTTTCTAAAAAAATAATTAAATTTTTGAGACAAAAATAGTTTATATAATATATTAATATATTATAAAATAATAGTTTAAATGTTTTAAATAATAGTACATATATTTTATGAATTGATAAGTTACTTTTTAAGCTATATCTACATTATTAGCTTTTATATGCTGCCCATTGGCTTTCACATTCTTTCCCTAAACTTTAACTTTTTACTTATTTAACTTTAAAAAAGAAATTGTATATTTAGTACATTAAAAGGTAAATATGTTAACTTTGTATAATACCACACATATCTTTTATGCATTTCTACTTTTCTAAATTTTTTTCTGTATTGTCTGCTGGCCTTCACGTGTTTTTTGCAGCTTTTTCAGAACTCCTAAAAAATTCCCATTTAATTTTTCATGCCAACCTGTGATATATCAAAACTCTGATGGGAAAGTTGTGAGTGTGGAAGAGATACCTGGATGTATGTGTTGTGTATATTGTATACATACATATCTGCATATGCATATGTAAATACATTTATATAGAGAATTTTTTCTTCCTTTTGTATTTTCTATAGTCATTACAACCTTTTCTCAGCAGCAACATTATTTATATTCAATGTCATCAGATTGCTTTCATGGTTCAGTGGTTTTAACAGTGTGGAGCAGTTCCTACCTCCCAAATACTATGTTCTTAGACTGCTTGGTTAAGCTATTTGTGACAAAATGGGGAAAACACAAAAAACCTGGAGTCAAAAGACCAGCACGTAAATTCTTAGATTTGCCACTGACTAGTCGTGTGTCTGTGGGCAAGCCATGTTGTCTTTATGTATTTAAGTATCTGTTATATGAAAAATAGGGGTAACGATACTGAAAATATCTACTGTGTAGGGTTGCACTGTGGTTCAAATGAGATAACATTTATACAGGGTATAAAACCACTAACAAATGTTAGTTTATATTATTATAATATTCTTATCATGTATTATTACAAGATATTATAGAATTATATGTTAATTAGAGAAGAAAGTGACGGAAAGAAGGAAAGTACAACAGTGGTCTTATGGAATGTATTTACTTCATGGTAAGTCACCAAGTCACATGTATTAAGAATGAAAGCTCAAATCTCTTGGGGAGGGGGAAGGAGAACACTGGGGACATAATCTTCAAAAAAAGGAGGTGGGCACAATTTTGAAACTTCGTCTACCACCCACAAATGCTTTGTTCAGTTCTATTTCCAGAGATCACGAAAATTTCAACTATCAATAACATAGTAACAGAGGATCACTTAATGGCACAATCTAATAATGCACTTATCTCTCTCTCCACCTTCCCTTATTCTGACTAGTCTGCTTAATTGTTAACTTTTAAATATTTTTAGCGAATACACAGGACATGTCAGATGCATTCACTTAGATGCGGTAACAAGCATCAGATCTCCTGGAACTCATAAACACAAGGCAATATTTATTGAGCTAAATTGTCTCTTTATTAGGAAAACACCAACACCACATTCTTCAAAATTACTGGAATTTTATTTGCCTCAGGCTTATGACTTGCAACCAAAGACATTGTGCAAAGAAAGCAAAGATTAAGTACACTTTAGGGAAAAGGTGATAATCCACATTGGTAACATAGAAGATCAGTTTGATAAAAGAAGCCATCCATTACACTATATAGATTGCAATATTCAATAGCATTTTTCAACCAAACTTTTAAAATCAAGAGCCAAAAAAAAGGAGCAAAGTTTACAGTCGACATAAATCTGATACAATTCAAAAAGCATTTTTTTTTCAGAGATCATTGAGCATAAAGTGGAAAAATGTATATGGGGGCGGGGTGAAGTCTAACTACTGTACATTTATCAGCTATTAAACAAAGTTGCATATATGTACCACAGTGTAAAAAACAATACAGAACAAATAAAAACCTTTAAAATTGCCTGATGAAAAATAAAATAACCAGTGGCTTTTAATGGCTTCTCCTGGTTATCAGTGCTACAAAAGACACATTTTTTTTTTCATCTTTCTGATGCTACGTTAAAGCATCTTAACAGTTGATAAAACCAGGCACACTCAAACCATTACCAAACTAAACCCAACCCATAGAAATATACTATCAACCCACATATTTTCCATCAAAAGCTTATTTTTATTCAATCTTAGAGGCCCATTTGGTCACAATATTTTACAAATTTTTTTGTGTATTTTTTCATTTTCTTTTTTTTTTTACACCATGATATCATATGTTTGTCTGGCACTATCCTAAAGCTAGTTTATAGATGATGAGAATACAGAAACAACCCAATGTCTATCTGACAAAATGAATTCACTGGGTGTAAATGAGAGAGGGGGAGGAGTTCATTTCTACCAGGAAAAATGTCCTATGTTGATCACTCGTCATCAGTTCCACTTCCTTCTGACTGATCCTAAAGGTCAAATAAAAACAAAGAAAAAGTCAAATGAGGTTAGAAATTCTGAATACCTTATAAGGATTATGCTATAGAAAAATGCAGGAAGAAAGAAATATGGTGGAAATGAGTCTTGCTAGAAGTCTCTTCACTTGAGGGGAAAGAAGAAGGAGGAAACCTACTGGAGGCATATGTGCTTTTTTAACAGAAAAGGAATGCTTCTAAGGAGAAAAACTCCGAGTGCCAAATGGCTTAGAGATCTGGTTATATGCATCATTTGTCAACACATCAAACCCTCTTCAGCCCTGCATATGCAGTCATAGATAATTACTCTCACTTTTTACCATGGTGTTTTTCAGATGAATACATGAGGTCAAAGCTATGTGAACCTTACTCATTCCAGTCTGTTATAATTTCACACCACAATCTGCATGCATCTGAAATGTTTACATTATATATCATGGCCAGAGTGTGATGAGAACTTTGAATCTTTTTCTTCTGAGAAGGGAAAAGGAAAAATAAACTTCTAAGCTTAGAAAAATAGAAATTCTCTATCTAAGGAGAGATGGAGGGGAAGAAAGGGAGAGGAAAGGGAGAGAGATGAGAGAGAATAAAGAAGAGGGAAAGTGAAAAAAGCCAGTTGGTGAGGTCACTGTGGTCTCTCTTGATTTACCAAATAAAAGTACCTTTTAATGCTTAATTTAATGCTCAATTTGTTTATGCTCAATTATTTACTTTTCCAAAATTTGCAAATAACTTAAAATACTTAAAAATTTATTTGGGGCAGCTGGGTGGCTCAATGGATTGAGAGCCAGGCCTAGAGATGGAAGTCCTGGGTTTGAATCTGGTCTCAGACACTTCCTAGCTGTGTGACCCTGGGCAAGTCATTTAACCCCAATTGCCTAGACCTTACTGCTCTTCCGCCTTGGAACCAATGCTAGCATTGGTTTCAAGACAGAAGGTAAGGATTTAAAAAAAGACAAAACCCAGCTAATTTGTAATTCTACAATTACACACATAATTTTAGAACTTCCTTCTTAGTCTTCATTTTTTTTAAAGAAGCTTTTAAAAAAAGTCTTTACTTTATGTCCTAGTAACAACTTAAAAGGGCAAGGGCTAGGCAAATGGGGTTAAGTGACTTGACTAGGAATTTAAGTGAGATTTTAAAAGCCCCCCAACAACATTTGAATTTTAAATTATTTCCTTGATTTTCTCATGATTTCTGATAAATTCTCCGCATTACAGTCTCAAAATAGTAACATTTCTCTTTCATTGTGCTTCAAATATAAGTTCCCCATTTGAGCTCATCACCCACAGAGATGCTAAAATGCTCAATTGCTTCTTTAACGCAAATACTTACATTTTCATCCTGCTCCTCATCACTGTCATAATCGCTCACAACTGGTTTGGCTTTTCCTCGGCTCTGCCTCTTTTTGCCTTTTCCTTTGTCCCGGCCTTTCTCATCTTTTTTATTAAGTTTGATTTTCACTTTCACAGATTTTGCTAGAAGGAGAAAACCATGAATTAAGTCCCAGAAAACACTTCATTTCCCCCCAGGTAGTCAAAGATGTCTGAGCAGACTACAAGAGGTAGTGTGTGCTAGTGGAACAAGCAGCTGGGATGGGAAGGTTAGAGAGCCCAGGACTTGTTTTCATTCTGCCACCAGCTAATGGAGTGACTGTACATGAACTTCCTTCTGCCTCAGTCTTTGCATCTAAAAACAGGCATAATCATTTTCCCATCTAACCAGACAGGAGGGTTTGGAGGGAAAAGGGAGGTGAAGGAAATTCCACCTTAGTCCTGGGATTCTTAAAAATTCCAAAAAATTAATTTCCACACTTTGGATATGTTGTTACAATGGAGTCTAAGAGTTTCTCTCCAACTAGAAGTAACTGCATCATAGAGCCTGAATACTTTGTCTAAAAAATTCTCAGCTCACATATACAATCTCAGTTATGAATTAACGATGCTGATGAACCCCTAACTATTCATTCTTTATCATCCCTATTGACCATACAAGGGGGGCAGCTTCATACTACACCAAATGCTCTTTCAGAAGCCTTTCCATTCTCACATTTTCTCCCCACGATCTCCATACAGTGACTGGGGTCTGGCCCCAGAATCAATCAATCTTCTGGACCACTTGCTGCATCCTGGCCTAGAACCCTAGGTTCCCTCAGTTCCAGAAGTGTGACTTTAGTGAGAGGCTTGCTTCTCCATTCCCTGGGTCTGCCTGGGATCTCCTGCCTCACGTTTAGTTAGCTGACATCCCAAGGCCATGAGAAAAAAATCACTAACGAGGATGCTCTTGTCTACACGATGGAGAACAGTGGTAAAAGGTGCCACAATGAAAACAGAAACTGTAGGTAGTCCATGATTCCTGTAGCCAGTCACATGCAAATCTTCCATAGCTTTTCCTTTCTCTAACAAGGAAATTGTTCTTTGGACTGGGAAGGATAAAACAAAACAGGTTAGCAGAGAGCTGAAATCCAGGATAAATGAGGAGCTGCTAGGAGAGCACCCTAGCTTCCATCAAATGAACTCATGCCACCATGCCTAGACAAACTACATCACGGGATACTGAAGGAATAGGCACATGTGACTACTCAGCTGTCAGTTATTTCTGAAAAATATAGATGATGGGAGAGAAAACATAGGAGTGAAGATGGGTAAATGCTCTCTCAGTTTTTTTAAAAATATGGAACCATATAGATTGCCGAGCTTGACTTTTGATTCCTGGCAAATTCCAGAACATATTGTCAATGAGATGAACTATGAGCATTTAGAAAAGAAAATTGGTGACTTCTAAGAGCCAATATGGTTTCCCTAAGAATAGTTCATTCTAGACTAAGCTTGTTTCTTTATTTGACAGCATTGCCAGACGAGATCCAGGAAATGCTGTGGACGTTGTAAGGTGAATTGTGACAAAACATCTGTCAAAGTGTCTTGGGCAGTCTTCATGCCTAATATAGAAGATGTACACTATATAATGTGAAGTCGATTTAGAAGTGGTTGAACAACTGGATCCAAAGAAGAATCATGAATGAGTCTCAGTTTAGAGGAGGTCTTTAGTAGAATGCCCCTTATTGAACCTGTTTTTAGTCTTGTGTTCTTTTAACATTCTTATCAATGATTTGAATGAAGGCATAGATGGCATGTATATCAAAAGAAAAGATGACATCAATAGGGGAGTAGTTGATATGCTGTTTGTCAAGTTCTAGAAAAGATCCATATGGGCTAAAAACAACAGACCTAATTTAATAAGATAAAATTTAAAAGACATTAATTTAAAATGCTTTATCTAGGTTCAAAAATTCAACTGCACATGAAAGATAAGGAATGGCTATTCAAAAGCTTAAATGAAAAAGACCTAGGAATTGAAATGGACTGCAATACAGGTCAATTATTTGACATGGAAACTGGAAGAGCCAATATGTACCTGCCCTGTATTGAGGGTCACAGTTTCCTACAATGATGGCCAGCACTCAACTCTACATCCTGCAGACTACATCTGCATTTGGTTCTATATATTGTATTTCAAGAATAACATTGACAAACTGTAGGTGAACAAAAGGTTCACTGGGATCCTGAGAGAACTGAAGACAACAGCAAAAAAGAATCCACTGAAGGAATTGGCTAAGATTAATCAGAATAAGAGAAGACCTGAGCTCAAGAAAGGGAGAATGATGGCTGTCTTCATATATCTGAAGGAATATTTCATGGAATAAAACTGAGACATGTTCTGGCTGGCCTGAGAGAGCAGAAGTAGGAACAATGAGGGGCAATGAAGAGGGGTAGATTTCAGCTAAATTTAAGGAAAAATGTTCTAGTAAGTAGAGCTATCTCTTATGTAAGGATGAAAAAGGTGAACAAAGAGAAAAGAAAACGTGTTGGAGGAGCTGAGGAGAAAAGGCAAAATGCCACACTATTGGCAAAGTTCTAAATTGTTTCAAGCATTCTGGAAAAAAAAATTGAAAATAGGTCCAAAACTCATCATGCCCTATGACTCAATGCTATTAGGCATATATACTAAGTAGATCATGGATGGAGAAAAGGACTCATACGTAAATGAATGTTTTAGCAGCATTTTTGTAGTATCATAAAACTGGAAAAAATAGATGCCCATTAATTTTGGAATGGCTGATGAATATGATGGATTCAAAGATACATGGGAAACTTTGTATAAACTGATATACAATGAGCAGAACTATGAGAGTGAATTACATCATGGCAAAAAGGTAAAATGAAGGAAAATGATTTCCGAAGATCTCAAAACTCTGATCAAGGTAATTAAGAGGTTTTAAGAGATTTATAATGAAACACACTTCCCAACTCTTGAAATAAAGATAATGGGGTAGAAAATGAGATGTGTATTCTCAGACACAGCCAATATGTTGATTTGTTTTTCCAGACTATACTTACTTGTTACAAAGAGGATCATCTTCTTTAGGTGGGAAAGGTAGAAGTTAATGAGTAGTAATTAACAAAAAAGCTTCAATAAAACATTTTTTAAAGCCAACAAAATTTATAGAAAGGGACATATAAAATAGTTTCATTACTTCCTTGTTAAATTACATACATACACACACACCTATACATACACATATACTTCCTTTAAAATACAGTATAAAATTTAGTTTCTTGTATAAGATTTTTTTGTAAAATTAAATGTTTGTGTGGATAAATAAAGCAACTATTAAGTACTTAACTTTACTATATGCAATACAATCTCTGTTCTGAAGATCGTGGTCTAATGGATGAAATAACACATAAAGAAAGTTTCAGTCACAATCGGGTAGAAATGTCCCAGGATCCTTAGGGTACAGTGCTAAAGAAGATGGTAATGCTTTTTTTTTGGCAATGGGGGTCAAGTGACTTGCCCAGGGTCACACAGCTGGGAAGTGTCTGAGGCCAGATTTGAACCTAGGACCTCCCGTCTCTAGGTTCGGCTCTCAATCCACTGAGCTACCCAGCTGCCCTCTGGTAATGCTTTTTAAAATGTCATTTCCACTGATAAATTTGTATCACTTTCTAGTGTCAAACTATTTGACAGTGCCAAGGACTTTTTTTTCCCTTTGGGTTTTAAGTCATTGTGGCTGTAGTAGCTGTAGGAGCAATTGCAGAGCTACATCTCCACAGGAGCTGCTTCTCAGGATGGTGGCTAAGGAGCCTGTGATGAAGACATTGCTATTCTTGGTTCCAGGTCTTGGGCTGTACCCAACGAGAGTCTGAAGTGAGATGGTGGGTCAGGGCAGTAGTGGTGGTAGTTTGACTTGCCTAGAATGAATTATCTCCTGTCTCTCTCTTGGGGGCACCTTGCCACTTCAGTTAGAATGACTTGCTTGCCCTATGAGTGGAAGATGTTTAGAAGCTGATGGGGGTGATTTGTCCTTTTTCCATTGGAGTTGCTTCCTGGGATGATGGCTATGAGGGCTGGCCTAGAAGCAGGATTGGTCATTTGGAGTATCGCCCAACATAGGGCTTTTATGCCTATTTGTTTTTTGGTTGTTGGCAAAAAAAAAAAAAAAATACTGGCAGTGATAAGGAAGGTAAGCCTTTTCTCTACATTATTAAAATTCACAATCAAAAGGAAAGTTAAAAACAAGAACAACACAACCAATTAGACCTGTCTAAAAGGGATATGACAGTGGTGGTCTTTCTATCACTGGATGTAATCAAGAGAAGGCTGGATGGCTACTTGTCATGGATGTAGTAGAGAAGATTCTTATTGAGGTTTAGCTCAACTAGGCAAGTTGTGAGGTCCCTGTCAAGACTGAGATCCTTTTATTCTGTCCACAGGAGAAAGTCATTATAAAAACAGCAAAAGCATCACAAGAAAGGGACCATTTGACATTTGACTCTCTTTCTAATATTAAATTCTAGAAATAACTAATTGATGTGTCATCATACATGGAGAAGAGGAAGAGTAGGCTATAAAGATGGCTAGAAGCATTTTTACAGAATTGTTCTTCATAAATGAAGACAAGATATTGACTGAATTCACCAGGATATCACATTTGGTGGGTTTTCATAAATCAGGATAAAATGATATTGAATCACATGACTAGAAGAAATCTTAGAACTCAGTTAATCCAAGCTCATTTTACAGATGAAAAAACATACTCAGAGGCTAAATGATCTGTTCAAGAGTACAAGACATAGCAAGGAGAGATAATTACAAGAGAATATAATATCTCTTGCTTAAGAGTTTAGGTAATGAGGTTTATACTATATTTAACAAATTTTTTTTTGAAACAGTTTGTGCTATTTTGATAGGGGCTGTTGAGCATTTGTGGCTGTATTTCAAACAGAGAAAGACAGTACTAAACTGCAACCATAATAACTTTTTGACAGAGTCCCATAACAAAAGTTAAAATAGAATTCATTAGCATGAGATGGGGGAAAGGAGGATGCATGTGTTTTTCAAGTCTACAAAAATGATTTAGAAATAATTACTATCAATAAATGGGCCTTTTGTGAACAATGAAACATAATCAAGTATAGAATGATAAAGTAGGTGATTAAAATCTAAAAAACATCACAAAGTATATGGCTAAAGTAGAGGTAAACTATTGTGTGGAAGAGGGAGACTAGATCTATTCTACTGTGCCCCAGAGGGCACATCTCAAAGCAATGGGTAGATGATGTTGAGAAAGAATATTGAGGCTTGTATGGAAACAGCTTCTTTATAATTAGCTCTGTACAAAAGTGAAGTGGGTTGCCATAGGAGTCAGGGAGTTCCGCCTCTTCCAAGTGGGTCTTAAACAAAGTATCATCACTATGGTTTCTTGTTTAGGTATGCACTGGACTAGATACCCTCTGATGTGACTTCCAAACCAGATGTTCTATGATTCAAACATGTTTATTAAATTGTAAACTGTCAAAATTAGATGGTGGGCTTTGAATGGAAAAAAAAAAGTAAATTTATGACAAATAAAAGGAAATACTACTTTAATCAACACAGTAAACTTCTGGAAATTACTATTAGGAAGTAACAGAAGTTGAAAAATAGAAGAAAATTTAGATGAATTAATGTATGATGTGTATGATTGACTGCACTAATGGTTTACTCCAATGCTCTTCCTGACACAGAGGTCAATCTTGGTTTTCTAAGAGAATGCCAGCAGAACATGAGCTCTAGCAAGTCCTACACTAATTGAAGTCCGGTCATGATGATGGATTGTATGGCTAAGAGATGTTCATCACCGAGTGGGCCACAGTGGCCAGTAATCATAGGCATCTACCTATAGTCTGAGAAGGATTGTGATTTGAATCAAGGAAGGTAATGTTCCCAATGAGGAAATCATCACATCTTCCATTATTCAACTATGTGAGGACTCTGTCATGGAGCTTATATTTTTAACCTTAGGGATTGACATTAGGGGAAACAATCATGGTCTTTTAAAAAACGTATCTTGATGGATGGACTATGGGTCTGGCCCAGCACAAAAAATTCCCACACTCATGTTCTTGAGCCTGGATGGAGGGCATAAGATGAAGGGCAAACTCAATAGGAATTGTACATTCTTTATAGGGATCTTCACTCAACACTAAAATAAAGAAGAATGGTGAAAAAGCAAAGAGATGGTGGAACTGGATCATTCAGATTACCCTCAGATTCTGATTCATCCTCATCTTCTTCCTCTTCTTCATCATTGCTTTCATCCTCACTCTCTTCTTCTTTGGCAATTTTCTGCCGGGCGCTCTTAAACACTGACTGTAGAACAATGGAGTCCTCATAGATCTACGGAATTAAAATTCCATCTGTTAAATTTTTAAGTTATTTAAACTAAAACAATTGAAACTTTCTCCCCACAGGAAACAATGACAATTATATGAATTTTAATCCATGGTAATATTGATTATTAATATCCCAAACCAAACTAACTTAAACACATTCCATAGGATATAGAACTCTGTATTCTAACCAATAGGGAGTATCCAATAAAATGATCTACAATGTATAAGGAGAAGTTTTAACATGTTTTCTGTTTTTCTTGTTAACAAAAATTCTATTTATTGAGATAACTTTTGTTGACAGGTTCTATTAAATATAGGCAACTCCTTAGGAGAAATATTACGTTTAAAAATAAGACTCTAAACAACAAAATAAATTGTACCATATTGTTGTTTATCAGTACTAATAACTATTCTAACAAATTAAATCAATAAACACTATACTTATTGAACATTAAAATACACAGTATTGTGTAGGTGCCTTGATAGATAAAAAAGAATAAAGGAACTGATATTTAGTACCTATCAAGTGCCAGGAACTGTGTTAAGCTATTTACAAATATTATCTCATTTGATCCTCACAGTAAGGACCCTGGGAGGCAGGTATCACAGCTTACAGAAGAGGTCATATAGACAGTAGGTATCTGAAGCCAGATATGAACTCAGTTCTTCCTAACTCCAGTGCCTGCTTTCTGACCACTGAAAAACTTAGCTGCCTAGGTAGAATGAAAAGATATCGTCCCTAATGAATTTATGAAATCATTACAGAGGCAAAATAGGGCATGGAGGGAAAGGGCGGCATACTAGAGCCAGGAGATTTAGGTTCAAATTTTTGCTTTGACTCCAATTTAGCAGTGTGTTCCTGAGCAAATCACTTAATTTCTCTAAGCCTCCATTTCTTCATCAACAAAATGAGGATAAGGAACCATTCATGGTCTACCTCACAAGGTTGAAGTGAGGAAAGTGCTCTAAAGTTTCCAAAGAAATTTGCATAAGGATTATTAGATAGTAAAAGGATTTTACTGTTACAAAATCAGGCAGTATCCTGTATCAAATTTAACCCCCAACAAACCCTAGTGAACTCGTAAACTAAGCTGGTGGTAAAAGTCTGAGCCAAAGGTGCTCAAAAGATGGGGAGATGACTGAGACCTCCAGGATCAGGGGAAGTTTCACTGGAGAAAGGGAACTTGAAACTGTATCTTGAAATCAAGATAGTTTTTGGATAGCTATAGAATATGGGAGAGGGCCGCCTTTTAAGGGGAATGCTGTAAGCAAAGGCAGGGAGGTAAGAAAGAATAAGCTGCATCTGGGAGTTGGGGGATTATAGAGTTGGGGAGTGTCTGGAAATAAGGTTAGAATGTCATATTGGGGTCATACTGTAGAGTGCCTTTGATAGTAGGCTACAGAGTTTGGACTTTATCCTATAAGCAATGAAGAGCTACTGAAAATCTGAAGAACAGAGAAGCAAAATAAAAGCTGCAATCAAGGAGACCTGATCTAGAAAGGCATTGAAGATCAATTATAGGGGAAAGAAACTGAAGGCAGAGTAACTAATTATGGGACCTGACTCAAACTTCAGGCATGAGGTGATAAATACCTGGGCAGACTTGAGACTATGATAATGACAATATGAGGATTAAGAAGAATTTTTGTAATGCAAAAATCAGCAATAAAATGTCATTCACAAAAGGATTCTCAGTTGAGTCTTTTAGGTTCAAGTTTTTATTTTATACTTCTCTAAAGAGTCTCTTTATAAGGAAGGGGTTTTCCTTTTATGCCAATTATTTTAGCCAGAAAAACAAAAGGCAATGCAGTCAATTTTGTAGAAAGTAGACTATGTCTAACACATTTTCAGACTTCAAATGTTCCCTAATCAGTTGGTAAGGTCAGATGCAAAGGTAAATTAAACCAATATGTAAAAGATTAAGGAATTTAAGGTAGCCTCTATTGAAGTAACTGGTGATGGCAATGAAATATCACTTTTCCTTGCCTTTTTTCCAGTATTAAAATTTTAGGTCAATGATACAGATTGAAAATAATAACAACTCACATTTATGGTTTATATGACAAGTCAACAGGTCTTTATTAAGCTCATATTATGTGTATGCAAAAATTAATACTTTTTCTTAGTTGAGAGGAAAGTTTATGATGCCTTTAAAATTTGTCTTCAATTCTAACTAACTATGCTCTAAAAAGTTACCATTAACTCTGATAAATAAAATGGTTTTTTATTAGTTACCATACTTTATATCTCTTTAGTTGTAGTTCTCTTTCACCTCACGCTTTGTCTTCTCTTGATGCCTATAATACAAAGCTCTCTTGGTGTGGTGTACCTTGATACCTGTTTGATTATCTCCTTCCTTCCTTCCTTCCTTCCTTCCTTCCTTCCTTCCTTCCTTCCTTCCTTCCTTCCTTCCTTCCTTCCTTCCTTC
>NC_058130.1:187632930-187670125 GCF_016433145.1 Gracilinanus agilis
CAGGAATATATATATATATATATATATATATATATATATATATATATATATATATATATATATAAAATAATGGCAGAGAACAGAATGTTTGACTCTTTCTGGCAGACGTTTAGTAACAGGAGTATAAGTATAGTCAAATGATTTTAAAAAACTAGATTTAAAGAGGAAAATATTTTATTCAAGAGAGAAAAGACACATTGAAGCTTAAAAAATGTAAGTGAACTGAATCCAACCTGCGATCCCTCCAAGTTGAATGTTTGAGCATTATGACAGAGCAGCATAACGTCTTTCTCCAAATCACCAAGGCTCCGGTACTTGTGATTACGGATTCTTTCCTAATGGAATTTTTAGATAAAATGGAGGAGAGGAGAAAAAACACAAAATGAATGACTCTGTTAACAATATGTGTAGCCTGATTCTCACTTGGGCTCTGTCGGAATAACCCTCCTACAAGTTAGATTTAACTCCCAAGGAGGGGGTGTATAGTGGGGAGGGAGGAATTGTAAGAAAATGAGGAGAGAAAGAATTCTAAAAGAAAACACTCGGAGGTCTCTGTACAGTCTACCGAAAATGTAAGCCACCAAGACTCTCGAACCTATCCAATGACATTTTCTAGCTAGGCTGGCATAAGTGTCAATTTACAGGTACCTTCCCCCCTGCCCCCCACCAACTGCCCCCAGTTTCACTGAAACCATTTCATGTGATTTGTATACACACTTCTTTTTGGTTTCTACATTTATTTTTTTAAATAGAAGCTTGCTTTCAAACACAACACCCACCTTTATTTTTTTGAAATCCACTGGCTTCCTAATTAATTCATAGTATTCTGGTAATTCTTTCCTTGATGGAAGCTGAATGAAGACTTCACTTAGCTGTCGCCCTGAACTGAAAAATAAATCAAGCAACATTCAGTAAGGGATTTTCTTTACAGTAAATGCCAATAAAACATAATATATAGAGACCATGTATTACAAAATGCACAGGAATATGGGGCTCCTTAAATCAATACAAAATCCAGCTGCCCTATTAGTCAATATACTCTGCTGTCACTTCAAAGTCAAATGAAAACATCAAAGACCACAACTCCTATCAGACTATATGCAAAAGCCATTTTGAATTTATTTTTTCCAGCCAGCAAATCTCTTCCTTCCCTTTGGGAGTATTTAAAAGCTTTCTATTCAACAGAAAACCAGGTTGTTGTTTTTTTTAAGCAACAATTCTTTGAGCTAAAGGAGAAATGACTAGTTGTTTTCTCTGTCCTTTTCTTGAAAAATTAACTTCAGTCTGACTTTTATAATAATTTAGTATAGAGCGCTTTAACTAGAAAGGAAATGTGATAAGAATCTATGTGATTGTATGGATTTGTATATGTGTGTGTACATATACACACATATATTTATGTAATTCAATTCTATCCCTTTTCAAGCAATGCTTATAGTTACAAACCACACATATATCTTGTGTTAATATCCAGAGGAAACCTGTCTAAGTGCATTTCCATATATAGAAAGCAGTTTATATATTTTTTTTTCAAAAAGGAAATTACTTTGAAAGGGAAAATGGCTCATATTTCTGAGAAGTATACTTAAAACCTAGTGAATATACAGTCATGTATTTAAGAATATATTTTAAGGGCACAAAAATGCCTGGAATGCATTAATTTGTAAAACACACTCAAGATTGTGAAACATTTTATGATCAGAAATTTAGTCTAAATATTCCAAGGAACTGACATTACTATCACTTAATACTAGAGCTTATTTATATACACAGCTAAATAAAGAAAGATATTCATCATTTAGCTGCAAGATATGAACATCTGACCTGGACTACTCAGATCAATATCAGCTTGTGAAGAAATATAATCATTTTAAAGTCTTCTCAGAATGCTACCATCGCCTACTTCCTTTGTGTAGCCAAAGATACCACAAAATATTACAAACCGCTTCTCTCAAAATTCCAGAAAGCTATTTTTGGGGGTGGGGTGGGGAGTGGAGGGTTGCTAGAATGTGAGAAGGTAATGGTTAGGCATGAGTGACAATATGCTGTTTTAATCCATATTCCCAGATGAATAATTAAAAAATAATCATAATGACAGTTATCATAAAAAACATGCGCAGTAACTTAAACGGTTGCCTAGCAACTAGAAGGAAAAATGCTGAAGTGCAAAAGGGGCCTGCATAAATTAATAGAAATGTCTCTGTCAGAGGGATGAGTGAAGTTCTCTATTGCATTAGGTCACCTTTTTAAAAAATGCATATGTGCAGCTCATGAATACTCAAATTGAGTCAGGAACCCAGGAGGGAGAGACCTGCTGTTGCCTAGGGAAATGGACTTTTGCTCAAGAATCACAAAGTGTTTAATTAGGCTATTTTAGCAGGAAGCTGATGCTTTATCTCCCTCGATTGAGAAGTGCACATATGTGTGTTCCTCTATAAATTTCATCCCATCGGTCATGATGGGAACATAATTTATTAATATATCTGATACACAGAATTACAATTTCTGCTCTTGCCACGTAAATTTTAAACTGTTTATGTTCATTAAAATGAAAATCAGAAAGATAAATGAAATGTACATACAGATTTTAGATCTTTTTTTTTCTCCCCCATTTTTTGAAATGACTCTTTTACACCCAATTATCATCAATCCAAATGGGTGGGGCCCTATAATTTTGGATTAGATATGTCAACATCTTCCTGGTGTTATTTTTTACTTTGCCAATAGATGGTGTCATTTTTCTATTGATGAATTACAAGTGCATCCTTTATATCAAAACCTATAACTGACATACTAAATCTGGACTGAACAATGGCGTATTTCTGATCAAGAGTATGCTGAAGATTTCTAATAATAGGAGGGGGATGCAGAACCGAGGATGGAGCCATTCCTTGATCCAATTGGTCCTTAGTGGATCTACTTTACAAAAACAGACAAGCCCTGTTCCACCCCAATTAACCAATGAGAATCAACCATCAGAATTGAATAATTCAGTATTAGAGGGAAGGGAATTAGATGTAAAGTTTAACAAATAAACATATTTAATTAGTTTTATAGATGAAAGCTAATTGATCTGAGCCCTCCAAGTATATTCTCCATTCTATTTTCTTGATAGTAGAGAGAATTTACATCATAACATGAGGAAGAATGAATTTCATAGGAAGCTTTTTTTTTTAAGGGTTTGCATTATAATATGGAGGATGATGAATTTCATAGGAAGCTTTCCCCTCCCCTAAAACCTGCATTATAATATGGAAGGACCATGAATTTCATAGGAAGTTTCTTATTATTATTTCTGCCAGATGTGTGTAAATGTGTACTGTGAGCATATGACAGATACTTTGAATTCTGGAATACAGACTGACCTATTGTTGTGTAACAAAGCATCCAAAGCTAAATTCAATAAATATTTTGAACAGCTACTATGTGCTCATTGCTATAGAAAATGTTACTTCATACTTACATATCCAGTTGGGAGACAAGTCTTGCTCTCGAGAAACTGAGGGCGATGTATGTGTGTGTATGGGGGTGTGTGCTGTGGGGGAGCAGGGGCACAATGACAAATATGCAATTATAAAGTGAAACAGAATATAAGTAAGCACCACAGCAGTTGTACAAACAAAATGCTATGAAAATTCTAAGAAAGCTTGGTCCTTCATAACTAGGCCCACTCTACCTGACTATTGATCCTTTTCCTTATTTTTCTCCATTATCCACTTTGGTACAATGTTCAGGGAGATCAGTGTCTTCTGCATACACAGAACTATTCTTTGAAGCATCTTGCTTTTGCTTACACTAATATATTTTCCTCCTACAATGTTCTCTAACCTTCTTGTCACCTGTTCAAATCTTCTTCGTCTTTCCAGGGCTAGCTCAAGTTCTAATTCCTCACTTTCTGAATTTCTATTGCCCTTACAATAAGCAAAACACAGATTATAATGAAATATCAGTTCCTTCCATGGATTGGTTTTTTTTCTACTTAAGTGAACAAATTTCACAAGACTAGGGAACATATTTCTCAATAGATCTAGTTAAGAAACTGTAGTGCAAATTCAATAAATAAATAATTTGTCATCACTTTTTTCTTCACCACTAATTTTGAAAAAAAGAATACTTTTGCTTTTCTTTAATTAGAAAGTTGGTGGTATTTGGGATTCTCAGCCTTTCTCTTAAATACAGCTAACTTTGCAAACATTTAGGCTTTTTTCAGTACCAGAAAGATTTTTAATAAGTGCCAAACAATGAACTAGTTGTACATGAATCTGTAAAAGATGTTCTGTTTCTATTGAAACTTTTAAGCTTACTCCATGTTTTTTTTTTTCCATTATGTCATTTTGACTTGATTGTTATATTTGAGAACTAAGTGCTGCACTTGAGAACTAGGTGTAAGTTATCTTTTAGATATGTACTTCTTGTCATAAGAGAAAAAAAAGAATATTGAAGGGAAATTGATAAAATTAATTTTAGATCAATTTATTACAACTATAACTTTCTTTATATCAGTGTGCTACTGTGGCATGAGTGGATAGAGCTCTAAGCCTAGAGTAAGGAAGGCCTGAATTAAAAAGTAGCCTCAGACACTAGCTGGGTGACACTGGACAAGTCAATTAACCATATTTGCCTCAATCTGTTAAATGAGCTGGAGAAGGAAATGGCAAGCCACTCCAGTATCTTTGCCAAGAAAATTCCAAATGAGACCATGAAAAGTGAGACATAACTGAAATGACTGAATCACAATAACTGCCAAAGACTGTAAGGATGACAAAAGGTGACAAAAATGATGAAAATTCCAAGCACGCAAATATTTAGAAAGGCAGAAGAGTAGAGTTTTTAAAAAAAACACCTGATTTGGGAGTTAAGGGATCAAGTACAGATCAACTATGAAATCACTACATGACTTTCATCTCTTAGGGCTTCTGTTGTCAAATCTATTTTTTAAAAGGAGGAGAGATGCTTTCTAAGGTCACTTTCAACTCAATTATATTAACTAAGGAAAGAAAAAAAATGCTGATGAGAGAGACCAGGAAACTTCCACAAATTTCATTCTGTAAAACTGAACTGTACAAAGAAACAGACAATGAAGTCCAATTCAATCTATATGTAGACAAATGAGAAAGTAAACTCTTAAATTTGTTTGTGGACTGCCTGCAAGATTAGTCAATGTAATAAGAAAGTATAATAAAGTGACTCTACAAAATTCTACTCTGCTGGCCCGTTCTGTTTTTAGAGATTAAGATGAGTTCTTAAAAGGTCATGCAATGGAGGAACACTATGGTAAGTTCTACCATTCCAGGAACACTTCAGGTATGGCTCCAGTAGTAGAAACTGGCCTTTTTCCAAGGACCAGCCTATCTAGATATGGACTGGCTTTTATTTGAATTCCTTGACCATGATAATTCATAAAAAAAGAAAAAAATGCAGTCTACTTCCTTCGGTTTTCATAGTGATATGAACAGAGTAGTTATAACTAAGAACTGTGTTTTAGACTATCCATAAACATTAATTTAATCCATTAATTCTTAAAAACAAACAATCCTCTTACATTCTGTCTTATAACTGATATTAAGTGTTAGTTCTGAGGCAAAAGAGAAGTTAAGGGCTAGGCAATTGGGTTTAAGTGACTTGCCCAGGGTTGAATGGCTACGAAGTGTCTGTGGTGTCAGATTTGAATTCAGACTTGCTATCTCCAGGAATGGCTCTCTATCCACTGAGCCACCTGGCTGCCTAAATCTACTAATTCTCTAAATGGGAACTTGTGCAACAGCAAATAGACAAACTACTCAAGGAACTGAAGCATATTTATCTTGACATTTTCTCTAAAAATGAAAGCAACATACAAAAGAAAATTATGGCTTCCTAGGAGGATAATTCACAGATTATCCTGGAAAACATAAATAAAACAGTCTTTAAAAGAAATCATGAAGCCATTACCTTTTCCTCTAAATGTTCGCCTCTTCAAAACATCCCTATTTCTGTTGAAGACACCACCATCATCCCAATACCTCAGGTTCATAACCTCAGTATTATCCCTGACTCCTTACTCTCCATCCTACATTGATTGTCCAATCTTGCCATTTCTATATTCTCGTCTCTCATATGTAAATTCTTTTCTCTCTATCCAGCTACCACCTACCTTAGTTTAGGCTCTTATCCCCTCTTATCTTGATGATTACAAAAGTCTCCTAATTGGTCTCTCTACCTCACTATTCCAAGACTTTCACCACTTCCAAGTCAACTCTGTATCTTGCTGCCAAAGTAATTTTCCATAAGTTCAGATCTGCTCTCACTGAACCGACTCCAGTGGCTTCCTATTGCTTCCAGGATAAAATATAAACTCCCATCGTTTTTTTAAAGTCTTATAGAATCTGGTCCAAATTTATCTTTCCAGCCTTACTGGATATTACTTTCCCTCCCACATTTTGCAATCTAGCCAAATTTGCTTTTTCTCTGTTCCTGGTATAGGAAGACACTCCACCTCCCATTGATGGTCCTTTGCACTGTTCATCTGCCATAGCTTGAATGGATTCTCCTCCTTACCTTTGCCTTAGAATACTTCTCTCTTCTTTTAAGATGCAACTCAGCTATTTCCTAGGTATAACCTATCCTTTCTTGTTGTTTCCAATTGCTAATGTCCTCCAATCCACCTTATGTTTAACTACTGTGTGTATATAACGTTTATGCATACATGTAAAAACTTTGTATTTATGCGTTATGTACTTTAAAATAGTAAAATTTTAATGTTTTTATATTTCATAAATTCCTCTCCATCCTTTCCCCTCTCCTCTCCCAAAGAATCAGCCTATATGTCAAAAAATATTGCTATTTTTATTTTTACATACACTTAATGATCTCCATCAAAACGTAATTTCATTATTAGTAAGACTGTTTAATTCTTTGAACTTATATCCACAGTACCTCGCTTAGCACCTGGCACAGAGTTGGCATTTAGTATTTGTTGACTGACTGATGGCAACAAGATGAAGGCAACAAGAAACATTTCATGGGGTGTTATATCTCACATAATATGTCATATTGTAATATAATGCTCTTAAGCATTGACCATCATGGAAAATGTTGCAGTTTATGCACCCACATTATCATTTATTATGAGGATGAAGAAGTAAATATGAAGAATTTAATAGCATCTTCCAAATATACCAAGGCATATTTTGAAACTCTATGACCTTAATGAAAATGTAGACATCAGAATGGAAAATGTGTTGCAAAATATTGTTCAAGAGTAAGAAACAAGCACAGCCATAGACTTGTGTATTATACAGATGCCTTAAACTTTTATATTGTTGAGATTTTCTTTGAGAAAAGAACCAAGAAATGCTGGTCAGGGGCAACACCAAGTAACAGAAGAAACTGATTATATTTAAATGACCAGGCAATAATTCATTCTTGACAAGGTAGCCATTCTCATGTTGGCTGTCCATGTGTAGTCCTAGAATTAAAGCTAATATAAAAATTAATCCAAACAAGAAATAATGAAATTTGTAAAATCATATGGCATATGATTAAGACAACTCCAATTTTACCTCTTTCAATATGCTACGTTAAAAAAACAGACCAAAAAAACTAAAAGGTATAAAACAACAACAGATATCAACCCAGGTTGTAGCCATTTCATCTGTGTATATATATGTATGTATGTATAGATTTTTAAAAAATAATTTCAAAAAGATGGAGGCCCCAAAGCCTAGAAATTGCACCAACCAACTAATACATTATATCTTTGCCAAGAAGTGACATTTATCAGCCACTACCATCACTGGTTTAGAATATAAACTTGTTTGTAAAATCTTGCACAGAATCACTTCAAAAAAGGGTGACAAGGGACAGAAAAGGCAGGTTTAAAGATGGCAAGACATCCAACTATGTAAAATCATCTCAAGAGCAACTAAAGATAAAACTGCAATAAGAATAACAAATAGATAAAAATTAGGAAAGATCCACACATATTTTAAATGACAAATTCTTTGTCCAGGACAGTGGAGCTACCATTGTAAGCTTTTAACATATTTTTTCCAAGGAAGTAGAAATGTAACCAAAGAAACAAGACCGAATAAGCAGCTGTACTAGACCAATCTGTGCTGATGGCAACACATTTTGATGTTGAAAAATTTTGGACCTCTTAATTAATTACCCAGAAAAAGTTGACAGAGAGTACAACAATAATTACTGACCCACATGCCTACTTTCCCGTAAATAGAAAATGTTTATGAGAGCAATCTACACATTCATTAAGTGCATGCTTGACGAAGGTATAAGAAGATAAGCAGAAATTTGCAAATTACATCCTATAGCAGACCACATCTTTACAATCACATATAATTAACTGAAGAGTATAGATAATACAAGATCCTGCTGTGATTATTGTTCTTGACTGTTAAAAAGAAAGTAACTCTGTAGAATAAGGGGCTGGTTTAAAGGCTCTCTTCCAATAAGGTATTTTCCACGCATATGTCAAAATCATATGAGGCTTTACAACAGAGATAATTTGTTTCGATAACTCTTTGATTATTAACATCAAGTAAAGGCATAAAACAAAGATGCAAGCTTGCCAAAGGTGCCTGCCACTGTCATGGAAGCTATCCAATAGAGATTCCATAATGAAGATAGATTTCAAACAAATGAATAAGTTATGGCATGTGAATGCAGTGGGATGTTACTGTGCCATTAAGAAATGATTATAAACATGTTTTTGAAGAAATCTAGGAAGATATATAAACTGAGGCAGAATGAAGAACAATTTGTACAACACTGTAAAGACAAATAACACTGAAAGACTTAATTACTCTGATCAAGTCAATGAGCAACTACCCACCTCCTGAAAGAGAAGCACTGGATTCAAAGTGTGGCATGAGGTATATGTTTTTGGACACATTCTATATGGGAATTTGTTTTGCTTAACAGAACATAATTTGTACAAGGGACTTCTTTTTCTTTTTCTTTTCAGTGGGGGAAGGGTGAGGGAGAGAATAAATGTTAATTGAAAAATTAAATTAAAAAACTTTAAATCCCATGAACTCTCTTTAGTGAGTTTCTCTGCATGCTCCTGTTTGGGTCAATATACTAATTGCCTCAAGCCTGTACCATTAGAGAACCTCCTTAATGAAATTCATAATCTCTCAAAATAGAATTTCTCTTATTCTTCTTTGCACAAGAAAAGCCAAGATGTTAAAAAATACTTATTGTCTGAACTATGCAGTTGGACTTTGAGCTCATAAAGTTTGTTCACTGGTAAGTCTCTTTGGCTCTCAACACACACATGTTTATATGTGTATATGTTATGTTAACATTTACATGTTTAACACAGGCATATACACATGTGTAGATATATACATATGTGCAAATATATAAACACATATATACATCCATCTGTCCATTTTTCTATATACCATCTATTTATCTGTATCTTGGAAAATGCATAAAAGAGATATCAAGCTGGGCTCAGAATTGAATGGGAAGAAGGGAAAAAGGAGCTAAACTGCCTTTTGAAAACTATATACATCTTTTAACAACCCCAAAGGCCATATTTTAACCACTAATATTCTTTCTATGATGTTGAATGACTATAAGTCATTATAGTTTCTGAAGAATAGTTTTTATTCTATAGTTTCTGAAGAATAGATTTTAAGGATCAACCAAAGAGTAAATGGTGTACATTAGAACAAGGTAGTATACTGAGGAAACCATGCACATAATGATAGAGAAATGTAAGATAAAAAATTAAACATAGATTGGTCATATAGCAAGATCAAGCTATAACCAATGAGCAACAAACATGCTTTATTGATATCCATAGATTGTCAAGAAAATGAATGTTATGATTCATGTAACCATGGGAAATATTCTAAAATAAATAAATAAACTTAAAAGAAAAAAAAAGAAAATGAATGTTGATGTGTGAGGGTTTTCTTGGAAGAAATGGCCAACTGTTAACACAGGATGAACAGGCATGGTCTGGTTACAATATGTAACACTGGAGGGAATGCCCATATTGGGAAGATCAAACAACCACTTGAGTCATTAATTTAACTTAATGTTTTTCATCTGAATTACAATTAACTGAAAATGTGCATTTCTTAAGTATAAAAGGGTGAAAAAAACCCCAAAGTCTGAAATTCACATTGCTGTCAATAGCTTCTTTTTGGACTCTAGGCAATATTTTTACATTAAATAGCAGATAAAACTTTCTTTTCATTAATAATAGTTAATATTTATGTAGTCTTTTAAGGTTTTCAAAATGCTATACATATATATATCAAGTAGATATATATGATCTGATCCTAGCAGCACTACAAGTATCCTTATCAACATTTTAAAGAGGAGTTATCAGGTGCAGAGGGGGTCACAAGACTTACCTAAACTAGTAAAGTGTCAGAGGAAGGTTTTGAACACAAGTTCTGACTAATACTAAGTCTAGTACTCTATATATTTTTACTGCTTCACCTCTATCCCTAATAATATCTAATGTATCTGATACAGAAGCAAAATATATGTGAGAATAGCAACTAATCTACAAATATGTTTTTCGTAAAAGTCTATCTATATTCTTTGGCCATACTGTCACTTTCACAAGAACAATCTGGACTGCTTAGCTTAGAAAGAGAATTTTAGATCCTTTTTAAGGAAATAGCAACTGGATGGCACCAAATATCTGACAAAGAAGCTATTTAAATAATTGACCTGAAAATTGTTGGTATTTTTCTAAAGATACATTAAATGTCAACAATATCATTATAGCTTTAAGGACAGATAAAATAAAGACCCTGAAAGAATTAAGATATCCTTTATAAAAGTATAAAGAACTTGGGAATTTTTGTCACTAAAACAGAGACAAAGAAAAAAGAAAGGGAAATAAAGTTTTGAAAGTAGAATGCATTTGTGGTTGCTACATTTCATATTCTTCATCACATAGTGTCCTAATATTAAAGAAAATAAGAAAAGGTAATCATATGAGCCAGCAGTGGAGAGCTCTCTAGCAGTATGTCTTAAGACAGTAGATTAAGTATGTCCTGAAATTTTTATCCTTTAAAATTTTCTTAGTTCTAAATTCACTCTACAAACAGATTCCTGTGTTCAGAAATTTTAGTGTTTAGTAGACAATTAGGAAAGTAAATTCATACATTTAAGTGGTTACTTGAGATTTAGACTTCAAAATATCAATAAATTTAGCAGAGTTTTCTTACTTGATACCATATTGAAACTTCACAATAATAATATAATATGGCACTTTTTAAAGACATAAAATTTACAAATCACTTCACAAACATTCAGGGTCTTGGAACTTGGTTTCCTAAAGTTCTGAGTTCCCTAAAATAACTTTGCAAACTGTGTACAATGGTAATTTTCTATAGTAAGGCAACAGTGCAATGTGAAAAAAAGGATATAGTTATGTATTTAATTCTGATGAACAAAGAATAGTGATATGGAAATGATGGAGATCTGTGATAAAGAGACTTTGTCATCTTAGACCAAAAAATAGTGAGATTAAGTAAACATATGAACATACTCTACAAAACAGATTTCAATTAAAAAAATTAAGCTTGATATCAAAGTCAGAGACTATATTGGGTAACATAGTTCTATAAAGATGAAATGATCTATAATTGATCAAATGTAATTTCGACAATAAAAGAGGTGGTGATAGTATAGTTATAATATGTATAATGAGTTGGAAATTAAAAAAAAAATAAAATCTGTGATTTGGATCTAGACCTTAAGGTAGAAAACACAGTAGGGATTTTAAACCTTTTCTTTGGCCATATGGTGAAGACTACAGATCCTTTCTAAGTATAATATCTTTAAATGCATAAAATAAAATGTGTAACATCTCAAAGGCTACCAGTTATGTTGAAATAGTTATGCAGTCTCTGACAGACCCTTGGCAGATGCCCATGTGTAGCAAATGGAAGCCGAATGATGCCGAGCAAAGGAAGCTGAGAAGAAATGGCTGGATGAGTAGAAATCAAGGGAAGAAAGAGCATACTGGAGGAAGGGGTGCCCAACAGTACTAAAAGCTGACTTAAGTTTAAAAATCCAAATGAAGGGAAAAGGTCAGTGGATCAAAAATGAAGAGATCACGGATAAGGTTTGAGACAACCAAAGTCTCAGTTAAGTACTGGAGTCTGAAATGAGACTACAGTAAGGGGAGAAGAGCAGGAGCTGAGGAAATGGAGATGTGAGGACTTATTAAAGTTTTATTTTGAAAGAGAGAAAAGATTTCATATGGAAACATGAGAAGGAGGCCAGGTTAAGTATATAGCTTATAAGTGACAGGGAAATAGACAATGAATAAGGAAAAGGAAATGATCTAGATCAGTGATTCCCAAAGTGGGCGCCACCGCCCCCTGGTGGGTGCTGCAGCGATCCAGGGAGGCAGTGATGGCCACAGGTGCATTTATCTTTCCTATTAATTGCTATTAAAATTAAAAAAATTAATTTCCAGGGAGCTAAGTAATATTTTTTCTGGAAAGGGGGTGGTAGGCCAAAAAAGTCTGGGAACCACTGATGTAGATGAAAGAAAGGGAAAAAGTGGTTGAGGGGAAAAGATGGAAGGAGATGAGATCCAAAAATAGGAGTGAGTTGGTCTAGGGTCAATACACCAAATACACAGGAAGGGGCAATACTTCCAAGGACTTGGGAATCAGCTCAAAATATAATTGAGAAACACACAGCAAAACATAGACAATATTCCATTATAAAACAAAGTTAATATGGGGCCTGTAGTGATCCTTAGATTCAAATCAGTATTCATTCATTTCTGTTTTGAGTTTGACACCATTGGTTTAGAGGCAAGGAGAAGGGTCACGACTTCATCAGATACTGATGCAATGGGGAGGGATGAAGATGAATTTAAGTTTTTGCTTTTGTTTTTTAAATTAACTGTGAATGTACAGAATGTGGAACAGGAGGCTTGATGGAGCCAAAAGCTCTGAGAGTTTTAGTTCATGTATCTGATAGAAACTAATACTGTGCCTTTGCTACTAAATAAAAAGCCTGAAACTTAAATAATTTGCTATAGCAATGTTGTTGACTGTACTTTCTGGATCAAGGAAGAAGAGAGTCTATGCTAGTCAAACTATACTTAAAATACTGTGCTTTGTTCTGGGGCTCTTGTTTTGGTTGGGATACTGGCAAATTAGGCAACAATCAGAGTAGGTGAAGAGCAGGTTGGTTAAAGATCCAGAAATCTTGTCATGTGAGGAAAAGTCAAGACCCTGGGACTAATTAATCAGAAGAAGGGAAGATTTTCGGAGTGGGAGGAAGGTACATAATTATCATTCAAAAAAGACAAATTTCATATTTGAAAGGTCTGCACAGAAAAGAGGGAATAGGTATAATTTGTACTAGAAAACAGAATTAAGACAAATAGGTCACAGTAAAGGAAAATTTCAGGTCAATATAAAGAATTTAAAAGAATTATTTCTATCTAATGGGATGAATTTTCTTTGCAAAGTGGTGGCATTCTTGTAATTCTAAGTATTTTTTTTAACCCTTACTTTCTGTCTCATAGTCAATACTAAACATTGGTTCTAAGGCAAAAAATGCGATAAGGGCTAGGTAATTTCAGTTAAGTGACTTGTCCAGGGTCATTGAGTCAGGAAGTGTCTGAGGTTGGATATGAACCCAGGATCTCCTGTCTCCAGGTCTGGCTCTTCATCCACCTAGCCACCTAGATGCTGCCTATTCTAAGTATTTAGGTGGATGGGGCATGACCATATTAGGGATATTGTAGAAGAAATTTCTGTTTTTGGTGGTAGAAGGCAGTAGATGATATTTAAGCTTTCTTTCAACACTGAAAGTTCCTTTTCTTCCTTAAAACAAAATATTTATGAGAAATTTCCTCTATCTTTGAAATGTTTCTTTTAGTTCTTTTTCTTTATTATTACCACTCCACATCTACTAATCTCACTTTCCTTTTTAGAAAAATTTTCTGGTCTCTGAACTCCCATGTAAACAAGAGTGGATTCAGTGTTCTAAGATCTAAAACTTGGGTAAAAAGCTTTAGGTAAATATTTAAAATCTGATTAAACACAGAAATACTTTAAAAGCTTTCCAATAAAACCAAAACTCATATTTAAATTTTTTGGAAAAAAAATCGTTACCTGTGCCCCTGAGTACAGTATCCCTCCTCTGTGAGATGAAAAGTATGCAAAGGTTACCCTTTGACACAGCAATATTATTATTAGGTTGATAACTCAAAGAGATCAAAGAAAGGAAAAAGACCCATATGGCACAAAAATTTTATAGCAGCTGTTTGTGACATCAAAGAATTGGAAAACGAGGTAATGCCAATCAATTGGGGAATGGCTGAAGAAGTTATGGGACATGGATATGAAGCAACACTACTGTGTTATAAAAAATGATGAAGGGGAAGGTTTCAGGGAAACCTGGGAAGACCTCTTTGAACTCATACAAAGTACAGTGAGCAGAACAAATTATATAGTAACAGTGATATCGTAAAGCTAATTAACTTTGAAAGGCTTAGTTCCTTTGAGCAACACAATGACCTACCACAATTCCAAAGGACTGATGATGAAATATACTATTCACTTCCAGATAGAGAGCTGATGGGCTCAGATGGCAGATCAAAGAACATTTTCTTCTTCTTTTTCTTGCTTCTCCCACCCCTTTTGGGAGGAAGATGGCTAATGTGGAAATTTGTTTTATATGACTACACATATTTGTAGCGGGGTTTGTTTGCTTTCTCAATGCGTTGGGGAGGGAAAGAATCTGGAACTCAAAATAAAACAAAACTGGGTTTAAAAAAATATGTTCAAGGATTCTCACAAGGGCAAGGTGTACTAGGTATTCTATTCATAGAATTCAAATTCACACACATACAATATAACTATCCTTGACAAAGGCCAGCTCAGGATGTTCAGGATATAGAACCACCACTGTCAGGAACAGAGTGCCAATTATTTTCACTTCTAGTGACTTCATTAAATAATACCTGGCATGTTTCTCAATTTTTCAGAAACATGACATATATTTTTTTTTAAGAAAAAGTGAGGTAAACAAAAAATATTCTCTAATGAGAATCAGGTACATGTTTTCTTATAAAACAAATTCAAGTTATAATAATTTAGATATCAATGCAAGAGGATAAAAAAAAACCCTGCAATGTGAAAAGCATTTAATTCCTCACACAAGGGTTCAAGATATATGGAAGCTCCTAAAGGTCTCATTTAATACATAGTAGAGCTAACACTTGAAGTAGTGGGAGTGATTACAAGTCACATAGGTAGGGAGAGTTACTATGTTAGTGACAGTCTCTAATGGTATAAAAACCTTCAACTCCATGACAACTGCATTTCTCAGAATATTTTGTCTAAGATCAACCCCAAAAAATAGGATCTGCTGACATTCCATCTAATTAAAGCCCTCCTAATTTGAGTACCTCCTACTTGGGTACCAAGTTGGTAAAGTGAAATGCAAAATATAAATAGAGTAAGTCCCTTCCCAGAGGATTCCTAAGGCAAACTAAACATGACACATACAGGGGGAAATATAGATACACATTCCACAAAAGGTTCATGAAAATATGAAGAGTAGAAAAGGTCTTTGCATGGAATTCTAAAATAAAAGTAGAACTGAAAAGGAGGAACAGGTAGAAAAATGCACTCTCCTCACACGCTCATCAATTTGGGATATTTTTTACAACACACCTAATACTTTTGTATTGACACATTTCTCAAAGTGGTTGGCTTCAATATCTGTATACTTGGCCAGCTAGGTTCCTAAACTATGAGAGTGAAGGAGGAAATAACCACATTAAAGAGATTCATGTGAATCCAGGGCACCATTACAATGTAAAATTACTTCTACATGGTAGCAGGGTCTTAGAGAATTCCTTTTCTGACTTTTTCAGAAGATAGGAAAAGTATACATAGCTAGGTACAATTTTATAAATGTTGGGGTCACAATTTTGAATCTTATTTTCTTTAAGGACCATTCTCAGCCTTTTAGCATCAAATCTGTTTTAGGTTGAGTTAATATAAACCAGTTGGTCACCTAAACAAGTATAACCGGAGAAATAAATACTCCCCACTCCAATGAAAAGTAATATATGAAGGCGATAAGCAGAAAGGGGCATATTCTGGGAAATATTTATTGCTGTCATCATTACCACCATCATCATTGTTGGTATTATTTAATGCCTTAGACTGGTCAAATAACCGATACAATCCAACTAAATTCTTGGTGCTGATCCTTCTCAAAGAATAGACGGGCATAGGAAGGGGTATGGTAGCCAGAATTCTAAAAGGGATGATCATTTCCAAAGAAAAGAAGGGTACAATTCAGTTGGTAAATAGCGTTCTCTGGCCCAGTATGTCTTCCTCCATTCCTATCTTTACAATACAAATTCAAGTGTGCACAACTAGACCTCAAAGAATTTTGAGCTAGGAAGGGCATTAGAAATCATCCAGTCAGAAATCCCTCCATTGATAGACAAGGAAAGCAAAGTCAAGGGAGGTTAAATGAGCTACCAACACTACAGCAAGCAGCAAAAGCAGGCTCTGAACTCTGGCCCTCCGACCCCAAATAACCCAATGCACTATCTAACACAGCACACAACTACCTCAATAAATACCAGGTCCACAGCTGAGTCTCTAAACACATTGCTGTCTTTAACTGGAGGGCATTTTACAAAAGCAAAACTAATAATAGTAATAAGTAATAAATAGTGGTCATAAACCTAGTAATGAACACTTAGAACCAATTTTAATGTTTGTTTGTTTTTTTTTCTTTTAAATTACGGCCACTGATCTCTCTGAAAATGCGACCAGAAAATAGACTAAACCAACCTGTTGGGATCAGAGGGCATTTCTCTACTCTGCCAGAAAAAGAACGAGGGCATCATGATCATTAGAGACTTGTTATTTGCCTTCCTCACATCATTTTAGAATTCAGCATAGCTACAATAAGTAACAAAAAAAAATCTCTGCTCAATTCTTCGCCTTGAGTAATTTGGTCAATAAACTTTTCACATTTGTACAACGCAAAGTAGAAAATATAAACCATTTCTAACCAACTTGTTAGAATAGCTTGCAAAATGGTGGCGGGGTTACCTTTTAATATGTTTTTGATCCTGACAATTCCTTAAAGTGAAACACTGTGGCTTGTTTCAGTTGGACATCAGTTATATGATTAACAGAAGACAAAGACAACCAACCAGCTCCAATGTTGTTCAACTACTTCATCTCTCCAGAAACCAGACAGATCTCAAATGATGTTTTGTTGGTTTAGGGGACTCATTGTCTATTGTTTAGAAATATAGTCTGCAGAAGATTCTGTGACAAACATGATTAAATCTCCCACTTATAAGATAGGCTGGTGAAGTGAAATGCAAAATATAAAGAGCATAAGCCCTTCCCAAGAGGGTTCCTGAGGCAAAATTAGCATGACACACATAGGGCAGAAATAGAGGGTGTCCCAAAAGATTTAGGGCAGTTTCAAGCTACTAAAAAACAAAACAAAACAAAACAAACAAACAAAAAGAACTCCAAAGTGCACTAAAACTTCTGGGACATGTTCTATGGATAGCTTCAGAAAAGGTAAATGAGAATAGGGAAGAGCAGAAGAGGTCTTGAAAGAGCACTCTAAAATGAGAGTAAAAGAGAAAGGCAGAGACAAGAAAAATGTTATTTACGTGTTCAGTCATTTAGGATATTCTTTCTAGATAGTACACTCAATACCTTTGGGCTGGCACATTGCAACAAGTAGCTGGCTTCAATTTTATATTCTTAAACCATGCTGCTGCCTTTCCTTGTAATCACAGGGCTCAAGACAGTGCCTGGCATATGGCAGTTAATAAATGTTTGTTGACTAATAATTGCTTGTTTTCAAGCATTTCTTAAAGCTAAATCTGGACCTTCTAGGCTGAAAGGAATTATCTGTTGAAGTAGCAAAGACTCTAGAGTAATATCTGTAGTAACAAGACAATAACCTCCAACCTGCAGTCTTGCAACACAAATATATTAGGGGGTGGGGGGAATGGTTTAGAAAAAGGTTACTATTGAGAAATCGGGGCACTTTGGGTGGTGGAAATATTTTCTATAAAACTTCTGTTTAATTTAGAAGATTATATTTCTATGAGAAAAATATTTGTGTGTCCATGTGTTTTCGGATTTCATATTCCCTCTCCCAAATGATGATACTTTAGAGGTCCTTTGAGCTCTCAACAAATTAAATCCTACTTGAGGAGAGAAATTTTAGTATTCAAAGGTCCCTAGATTAAAAGATAGAAGGCACTTTATGTGTCACCTAGTCCTTTAGGACAGGGACTGTCTTTCTGGTGTTCCCCAGAGCTTAGTACAGTGCCTGGTACATAGAAAGTGCTTACTAAATATTGAATGACTCAGTGATTCTACTTCTACATTTTAGAAATGAGAAAATCGAGGCTTAAGGTGATAAAGTGACATTTTCAAGATCTCAATGGCAATGACACTCAGGACCTGTGACTCCAAAGCTAGTATTCCTTCCATTCCAGAACGTTATCGAATAGCTCAAATCATCTTATGTCTAAATATGCTCCCCAAATATTGAAAATTATGATTATATTTGATACATTAGAAATTTTGGAAACTTCAATGTGAAACGATGCATACAACAAACAAAATTTCAAAATTCAAGCAGTCAATTGAGTAAATTTGGATACTTAAAATAAAAAATAAATCAGTGGAAGTAAAGTAACAAAATCTCACCTATCTTTGTAGTTTATTACAGTATCAATAATGGCATTCATCTGCTTTGTCAGTTTGGGGGGGTTTGGCGACAATTTCTCTGCTGGAGGCCGGCCTCTTCTCTTTTTAGCTTTTTCCACATCTTCCTTCCCAGGCTCTTTCTCCACATTTCTTCGTCTTTTTCGTTTCTTGAGCCGCACTTCCTCTTCCATTTCTTCCAAATTACCGTCTTCGATTGCCTATTGTCCATGGATGTAAGAAGGGGGGGGGGGGAGGGAAATCAGCACAATAAAAAAAAAATGAAATTTGAATGGTCAGAATGAATAAAACATATAAATACTAAAGAAAACTAAAAGTTAACAGTAAATTTTGGACTTGAGTAAACATCACCACCATATTGGATAAACACATCTCAAACCTACTTTGGCTTCATCAAAATAACCTAACGGCCTACATAACTCTAGTAGCAAAGATGAATAAGTTTTATAGAAAAAAAAAGACACACCTCTATAAACATTATCTATTTAAATACAACTGAATCCAAATGAAATTAATCCAAATAAAAGTAAGAAGTAGAACTTGGTATCCCATTGTTGTAAGCGGGCAGAAAAATTCCTGACTCTATCTTCAAGCAATCTAACACAAAATTCCACCTATTTTTTCTTTTAGATTTTCTATTAATTTATTCTTGACTCATAAGGTAAAATAAATCAACATTTTATAATTTCTGTGCCAGAAACAAGACCAGAATGAATTACAAAGCCACAATTCCTTACGAATGCACTTAAAGCACACACACCGTCACAAACAAAAAACACTTTCTCCAAATTACCTGCAAACGTTTGCCTTAAACACAGCCAGCAGCTCTAATGCAGAGAGATAATAAAATAGCTATAAAAAACAACCAGGTATAAAAGAAACCTGTTCACAAATGGCTAAAAGATCCATGTGACGAACACAGAAGTTAAACTTTTTTTGAGGGGTAAATTACAAAACTTAAAAAATAAGAAAGAAAAATCTAAAAATCAAACATGCAAGAAATAGAAAATTTGACCACACAAGGAAAAAAATTTTAAATAAATCTTTAAATCAGATTTTAAGATTAATGCTTTCTCAAAACATAACTGATGTTGTTATTTGTTCCCCCTGCCTCTCAATATTGCCTTGAGTATGCAAATGCTAATCAATCCTTTCTCGAAACTGAAAGAGCTCTAATCATAAGGCAATTACCTTCATTTCTCCACAGCACCAAACATGGCTAATATTTATGATCATGTGAGTATAACAATCAATATAAAGAGTGATTACAGCTCAGACATCATTTCTTTCACTTATGTACAATGTCTATTGAAAAAAAAAAAAAAGGGTTTTTTGTGAAGAAAACCTGGTGCAAAACACAAAGCAACCTGGCATGTTAAAAATGCCAGGGGGATTTCAAAATCTGTTTCCTATGCATCCTCCGATGTGCAAATCCATAGAACAAACATGAACACAGAATCCTGAGGGACAGTCTGAGACTAGGCCTTAATAATCAAAAGACAATTTCCATCACGCTTCCACAGTGCTCAGATAACCACTATGAAGGAGCCTCGAGATCTGATGAGTTAGGAGGAAAAAGGAAAGGAAAAAAAAATCTGCACATAATTTCATTAATATTCATTTGGCTAAAACAGGACACCCACTATATACAGTAATACACATTTGCAGCTAGCGAAGATGAAGAAAAAAGAAACTGGTCCGCAAATCTTGGAAGCTGAAAATGCTAATAATAAATACAGCATGCAAGGCTGTCAACAGTTAATGTTATTTGCTCTCCATAAGCACCCAGTTGTACACAGAAATCCGGACGGAGAACACCGGCTTTTGATGTGTCACACACCTACACATGCCTGGGATGTAGTTCTACTGAATCTTCAAGACGGCAATGAAAAAAGATATTTACCTTACCACTATCAGCAGGCCGGCTATCGGAAATCACAGTTAGTGGGGATAAAATTAACAAGCCAGCAAAGCAGCGAGCTGCTAGTCTCTTCATCAGCTGATCAGGAAAAAAAAGAGAGCTGGGGAAAGGCTATGTTTTCATATACAAGTAATTTTATTTTACTGAAAATTTAATACTGAAAGGATTGTGGATACTCAAATCTGCTGTTTCATTCTCCCTACTACAAGGCCCGAAGCCTCCTTCCTCCAGCCTGCTTTAATATTGACAACTACTTATCATATTTTCCCCCTTATTATTCCAGGCAGCAGAATTAGATGGCTATTAGCTCAGGTGGTTTCTGATTACTGCTAGCATTTTACTAATTATATCAACGTGAAACAATTTAAATATCTAATTTTATTTTAAAAAATATAAAAACAAGGTATGTAATTTTTTTTTTTTTTGGTGTTTTATAATCTGTTTTCCTGGCTGTACATTAACTGTTTTGTTTGGTGAATAGGATGCATAGGACCTGAAGCATTTTTAAATGATTTTAAAAATAGAAAAAAGAACAAAAGGAAAATATTTTCATTTCAATGCACTTAAGAAAAAAGCAATGTGTATTTATTAAAACTCAATTCTTTAGCATGATTTCTTAAAAAAAATTCTTAATTGCTACACTTCACTTTCATTTTCATCCTGCAAAAAATTATCTTTTCTTCCCCCTCCCCTTAAGTGATATTTATGAGAGAAAGGGGGGAGGTTCTAAAAAGGCTTTTTTTCCCCCCCACTCCTCAGTTTTGGAGACAAAGGAACAAAATCTAAGCTTAAGGTGTTTGTTATTTTGAATCTCTAAATCTGTGAGTAGTTGATAAGTGAAAATAAATTAAACTGCTAGCAGAGTATTAGTGAAAGTCTTTAAGGTACATACTAAGTCGTGCATATTAATTTTAAATTTAGGTTTCAGAATCACATGGAATTCTACATAAAGTACTGACCACTCCTCCACTTATCTTAAGGTTGTATGCAGGAATGCAGAGAACCACAAGACATCTTCCCTCCTCCCCAAAGCCCCCAAACATTCATACTGCAGGGCTTAATGTTCACTGATTTCTAATGGTCTTTTCCTAGTGGAAATAAATTTCCTAAATATACCCTAATGCTTTTTTTTTTTTTTTTTTCACTTAAAACGTCCAGCAAGATCACTTCTGCATGTAAGCCAAATTATCAGTTGGAGGTTATAAACTGTCGTTGTTTTTTTAAGTTGATTTATTAAACTGGTTCAACTGACTGAACTCTGTGCTAAGGGGTACAAAAAAAAAAATCAAAACTAAAAAACAAAAAACCAAAAAAAAAAAAAAAAAACCAAAACCAAAAAAAAAAATTGCTATACAAAGCTAAAGTACCACACAAAAAGAATTCCCTTCCAAACCTTTAACCAGCACAATAATGAAATAAATCACAGAAGCAAACCCCCAGTTTCCGACTGGTGACGTCTGGCGCAACAGTGCGAGAGCCCTAATTCAACATACAGACGTCTCCCATGCTGAACTGCCTCTAGACTTAATGAAGTGAATAGGAAGGAAGTCAGGGGGAAAAAAAAGTGTACAAATAAGAAATTAACACTTTCCTTCCCTACTGAAACAGAGACCTACAACTATAGCTAAGTTTGGTGAGGCGTCTGTGTTCTTAAAGGCACACCGTACTCATTCTGCTCGGGGCTTCCTACCCAAAGTCCAGATGGTGATACTAACTTCAGCCAAGTTCAAATAGTTAACTGTATACTTCGGCTTTCATTTTCCTGAACGAAAAGTGGGTATTTCTCGTTCCGCCACTGGATGGCAACCTTTTTAATGGAAAAAAAAGGCATTTTCATGGCATAGGTTGTGCAAGAACATGTTAATAGGACCTCAAACCGGCTCTGAGCCAGTCTGAGCTAGCAGGGGCCAGCAGCAAATTGCACTGACAAAGGGGAAGAAAAGTGTCACGCAGAATGATCTGTTCCGAGGGAATATTTTAAAAAGGTGAATCCACACTAGAAAGCACCTGATGGTAACCGGGTCCTGCGGGGCAAATCAAGCCTTCTTTTGACACAATGACAAGGACTATCTTTTTCATAAAATGAACGTCATGCCCACAACACATCGATAGGGAGAATATATTGTGCCTGTTCCTCCTGATTGTGTGTTCCGGTGTGCAGGACCCCAAGCCACGCTTCTATGTTAATGATTCTCCAGCCTCTCTGTCCTGCTCCAGCCTCTCTGCTGACCTCCAATCTCACATCTCCAACTGCCTTTCGGACATTGAGAACTGGATATCCACTAGGCTTCTTAGACTCAATGAGTCCAGAACTCATGAATCCCTCCCTCCTCCTACCTTTCCTGTTACCATCCTCAGAGTCCCTCAGACTCATCAGGGCTGTCTCCCTTCCTTGGAAGTCTCGCTCTCCTCCACTCTGATGACTGACCTCCTTAGCTTCTTTTAAGTCCCAATGAAAATCCCATTTTCTACAGGAAGCTTTTCCCACCCCCTTTTCATTTAATTTCATTGTCTTCCCTGTGCTAATTTTCTATTCATCCTGTACATGCATATTGCCTTCCTTATTAGATTGTAAGCACCTTGAGAGTAGGGACTATCTTTTGTCTCTTTTTTTGTATCCCCAGCATAGTGCCTGGCATATAGTAGGCACTTATATGTTTTATTGATTAGAATAATCTTCTACATCACAGTATATTTAGACATTTGCTTTCCTTAAAAAATCAGCTCTTGTATCCCTTCCACCCTGAAATCTTCCCTGATACTTCCAGATATAGTTACTCCCTTTTCCATCTCTCATACCTCTCTTCATTTAATATTTTCCCATCTGTAGTTATTTCTGAGCATGTCTGATGTCCCCATAGTGGATTGTATATCCTTTGAACCCCACTAGGATCACTAGAAGTTGAGTCAGCTAGATGGCACAGAGGATATAGTAGTGGACCTGGAGTCAGGAAGATCTGAATTAAAATCTGATGCCAGACACTTATCAACTGTATGACCCTGGGCATGTCACTTAACCTCTCTCTGCCTCTAATTTATGAATTGATAAATTTTATAAGTTTCCTAATCTATAAAATGAGAATAATAATTATACCTATCTCATAGGTATGTTGTATGGACCAAATACTTGTGCTTTGCTCTTAAAGTGCTGTAAACATACTGGCTATGTCACGTTTTCTGCTCTGTAGCTTTAGCACCTGGGGCAGCTTATCACACATATGAGTTGCCTATTAAGGGTTTGTTCAATTGAACTCAATGAGCCCAGGATCTCATGCGCATGAAAAGAGGAACAGAGGCAAGAAGAGAAAAGAGATCCTCTACAACTTACTCTCTCCCAGATACCCTCAGTTTTACTTTAGACTTCAAATTCATCAAAGCAGTGGCAGCAGTCACACAGTGGGGTCATGATGTTTCCAAAGAGCTTTTTCTATAAACTGTACTTTAAAACATTATTTTTAAAAAACAAGGACAACTTCTTAGGAAGGAAATGAGACATCTGACATTCTTAAATGTCCTTAATTCTTTTCCTAATCCACCCCAGCCCCCAGTGTCTTTAAAGTAGCTGAAGGAAAGCTCTAATAGAAGTTGGTTTTAGGAGGAATGCGTTTTGCCAGTTTTTGGGGGGGGGTGGGGAGGGAGGCTAGAAGGGGAGTTGCAGTCCTCTAGAAGGTCATCTTGAGCCCTCCAAAGAAAAACAAATCACACAGAAACAGAGACTATTCAGGACGCCTTTTGTTCTCATAGTTTTCTGTCTAGTATAGGATCTTGCTTCATTGCAAGGCAAAAAGCAACATTCCTAAAATTAAAGTGTAAAATAAGACTGCATGTTCATACCTGTTCCCACCACATCAACACATAACACACAGCATTCAATGATATGGCAAGTTTTCCTCAGAGAGCTATGGTAGCAGTACAACAAAGGACAGGTTTAGTCTTGCCCCATTAATTTCTCTAGACCTTTCCATAAAGCACCATTTTAAAGAAAAATTAGCAATATCCCAAATATACCAGCACATTTATTAAAGAATTTAGTGTCTACAGTTCTACCACCTAATACACATAGTGTGCATGAAAAGAAAGCCATTGGATCTGTGCAATGAGCTTATTTTAGTTTGTAGGAAATAAATGGTTTATATAAAAAATTAGAACATAAAATTCTGTATCTACTATAAACATTATTGGGGAACTTCTAGAAAGTTTTCTCTGATTACTTCTCAATATCCTCTTTCCTCCTGAGCTTCACACAAGATCTTTTTTTTCTGCACCTCTTTCCTGTTCTTGTTTTCTATTTGTTTTAAAGTATGTCTGATTCTTCATGACCCCAATTGGGGTTTTTCTTGGCAAAAATACTGGAGTGGTTTGCCATTTTTTCTTC
Organism: Gracilinanus agilis; assembly: GCF_016433145.1. Taxonomy (NCBI): domain Eukaryota; kingdom Metazoa; phylum Chordata; class Mammalia; order Didelphimorphia; family Didelphidae; genus Gracilinanus; species Gracilinanus agilis. The sequence goes on from NC_058130.1 coordinate 187,657,967, forward strand.
GTCTAGCTCATTTTACAGATGAAGAAACTGAGGCAAACAGTCAACTGACTTGCCCAGGGTCACAAAGGTAGTGGCTGAGACTCGATTTGAACTCAGGAAGATGAATCTTTCTGACTCCAGGCACAGTGCTCTATCTATTGCACCATCTAACTGTCCTTCCTCTTTTCTGTACAAGCTATTGCCTTATACACAGCATATCCCACACTTTGAGAGTATAAGCACAAATGAAAGCAGAGATACTGATCCAATCCTGTCTTATCTCAACTGTGGAGTTCACCAAACACCTAGCATAATGTTCTGCACACAGAGAGTGTTTCATAAATGTACATTAAACTGAATTCAGTGGTAGCTCTTTTCTTGGCTTTTCATCCTATAGCAAAAGAACTAATCAATAAAGAACAAGTCATTTGTGTTTCAGCATAACTTCAGAAATTAAAATAAACTTTACCATAATCTGTACTTACATAGAACTTTGAGAAAAAAACTTAAAATTATAAAAATTGATACTCATTTCTTTAATATAAAAATATTAGTGCATTTTATAGTTAAATGAATATGGGCAGAGAAAGAGGGAATTCAATGCAAAACCTGGAGCCAGGGTAGGATGCCAAGAAACCAGGTGTTGGTGTTTTTTATTTTTCTCCATTTGTCATAACACTTAATAATGAAACTTCAAACCATCTGTGGCTAAGATGAGTGTTGATGTTAGGAATACTTTTCCAGGTTAAAAGAAAATATTGGTTAGAGAGAAGGAGTAGGGTCTAGGCAATGTAAGGATAATAACTACAACTGGCATCCTTTAAGAAATCTACAAAAATCTTACAAACACAAGCACCACATTGGTTTGAGGATGCTCTTCTAATGCATTACAAAAAATAGCCCAGAAATTTAAATACGCATAAATTAGTAGGACTCTTCTTTGTGGGTCCCCCAGCCCCAAAATGAATACAAAGTTCCATATACCACTTTCTTATTTCCTGGGCAAACTGAATTTCCAGTCTCTTTCTTGGGAAGAATCAATCTACAAGTGTCTGTGAGCATAATGAACACCAAGCTGTGATGCTATTGAAGGCAGAGAATAGTTAACCTCATTTAGCAAGAGTTCACTTATCTGACAATCTCAACTATGGATAATATAGTTACAATTCAGTATGTACACAAGATTCTCCCTCAGCCCGAATAGATAGCATAAATTCTATAAACTAAAATTTACAGTCTTCACTAATAAGACCTTCGAGTGAGCCCAAAGAGATCTCCTATTTACTCCTGCTTTATATGCAATTCCAACAAGCTTAATTAATAGTTTCTCAGCCTCAGTGGGTTATAAGCATCAATCTAGAAGTGGCTGGAAGTAGGGAGGAAGTAGGAAGAACCACTAAGAGGTAGATGAATTGAAAGTAGAAGTGAATAATGACAAATATTTGCCCAATGTTGAGGGAGGAGACCAAAAAAACCATAAAACGTAGACAAGAATGCTGAGATCATTCAAAAGGCAAAACATTCTGAGGCCAACCAGGTAGAGACAAACAGTCTCAATACATCTTAATAATCCCTGAGGATATCATTGCATTATAGGGAAGTTTTGTGATTAATTTTCATAATGTGATAGTCCTGACTCATCAAGAAAAAATTAAATTATGCTCAATATATTCTGCATAAGAGATTTATCTTCCAAACTCTCTTAAAATTTTTAAAATGTTATCCAAGAAATGTGAGTATAACATTTCCTCTTTCCAGAATGCCAGAAAAGTAATGCTTTAGAATTTATAACAAAAGGTATCCTGTCTTTTTTTTCATGTTTTAATATTCACCCCTTTCTTCCAGAGAATCATAATATTGTCTGAACATTATTTACCTCCCCCCCCAAACCAAAAACCGCTAAAACTGAAAACTAATTGCAAGCTTAGTTTCATATAGACTATGTGTACTCGATACATGGCATTTAAGTGAAATGACCATGTTTTAGTGTCAATATACTGAATACTGGAGTTAGCTAATAGTTTCAAACACGTTGAAAGCCATTTTAATATTATATAAAAATGGCAAATCAATCCTTGTGCAGTTCTGAAGTACAAATAAACAAAACTGGAAATGTGACTTGGGGCATTCCTGGGGTTTTTGGTCCTCTGAGGCTCCCTAATTTTCTGGTCATCTTATGCTGGGTATCATTGAAAGATTCAGGAAGCTTATAGAGATTTCCCCAGATCCCTGGTGACATAGAACAGATAAAGAAAAAGGAAGTTTGATGCTCTGGAGAGGAAAATAGGCTGACAAGCAAGGTGCATTTTGGTATGAACATAGTATATCTGAAAAGCAAAAAGTAAGCAACTTTTTACTCCAAAAATTAAAACAAGTGAAGAAAAACCTTTAAGGGATTGAGCCTAGCTGCCATCAGATCAGAAGGAAATTATTTTATTTCAGGAGTAGGAATTAGAAGACGCAGACTAGCAGGCCCTTTGGCAGTTCATTTAGCATGTTTACGGCAGTAAGGTGATATTATGGCGAAAATGCTGAAGTCAGGAGGGTTCTGGATTCAAACTCAGCCTTTGATACTAACTAGTTAAGTCACCTTGGGCAAGTCACTTAACAGCTGTCTACTTCTGTTTCCTCATTTGTAAAAATCAAAATAATAATAGCTTCTGCCTCCCAAGGTTGCTTTGAGGATCAAGTGAAATAATATTAGTAAAGTGCTTTGAAAATCTTAAAGTGTTGGGGCAGTTAGGTGGCTCAGAGGATAGAGATCTAGGCCTGGAGATGGAATATTCTGGGTTCTAATCTGGCCACAGGCATCACCTGATTGCATAAATCACTTAATCCCAATTATCTAGCCTTTACCACTCTTCTGTCTTGGAACTGACACTTAGGTATCAATTCTAAGACAAGGTAAGGGTTAAAAAAATCTTAAAGTATTATATTTAGCTATGATAATGATAATGAAGATGATGAGGATGTTGATGCTTTGTGGCCTTCAAAACTGCAAAGGAAGGATGGTCTACTTGTACCTTTAGGTATCTTGTTTTTCTAAAGAATTCCGTACATAACCAATTTCTCTCAACTACTCTTTTCAACACGTTCTTCCCATGTTCAACAATCACTTTAGCCAGTTTTATTTCCCACTGTTCCTCAGCATGTATCCTCTGCTACAATCAGGCCAATCTCCTTAGAGTCCCTCAGACATAGCATATTTATTCTGACCTCTGTGTCCTTTGGTTATGTTCTTCTGCCCACCTGGAATGTTGCTTTCTCCTTCCTCTTCCCATATCTAAATCTGCTCTCACTCATAGATTTAGTTATGTGTCCCTAGGCAAGTCAATTAACCTTGTTTGCCTCAGTTTCCTCATCTATAAAATGAGCTGGAGAAGGAAACGGCAAACCACTCCAATATCTTTGCCAAGAAGACCCTAATTTGGGTCACGAAAAATCTTGAATATGACTGAAATGACTGAATAACAACAATCCATTTTAAAAGCCCTGCTGCTCAAGATTTATATCTTCTATAAAACCTTCTCTGATAACTTTAGTTCATTTCAATTTTTCCTTTATTTGAACTCTTCTGGCACTTAAAATCCAGAATAAACATTTCAGTGATTATTTTCATAGACCAGAGGATCATAGTTTTAGAACTAGAAGAGACCTTGGAGGTCATCTATTCCAATCTTTTCCTAATTATAAATGAGGAAACTGATGCCCATGGTGGATAAGTGACTTATTCAAGGTGTCTTTTGCCATTCTCTATTTTAAAAAAAATCTGTAAACTTCCTAATGGCAGGAAACATGTTTTATACTCCTCTTGTAACCTTCAGAATAGGCTAAAACAATGTTGAACACATAGTATTGGTCATTATTTTTATATGGAGTGTGGGGAGGAGATGAAAGAAGAGTCTGGACTTGTGATTTCATAAGTAAGAGAGGGTACTGTATTTGCACCACTGTTCTAACTACTAGACACTCAGAGAGTTGCTGAGATCACATAAATGTTAAGGTGCCTACCTAAAGTCACCCCTGTCATCCTGACTCTAAGGCCAACACTATCCACTCTGCCACACTTCTTCTTGATCATTAGGCATCTATTGATATCCAGTGTCTTGATAACTTTCATCTGCTACTCTGCTCTCCAGAATCAACATGATTGGGTGGTGTTTCCATTTCCAAACTTCAAATTCTATTGTCAAACGCTTTAAGCATTATCCTTGTGGTAACATTTCTGATACCACATATCCTTCTGATAACATTTTTGCTGCTGAAAAAGGGCTGGAAAAAAAGTATGAACTTTAAAACTAGATCTATAAAGTTCATTCCAAAGTCGAGTTTGGAAATGTCCTAAAGCATTCAAGATAGCATAGTGATCCTGAACAATCTAAACTGGAAATGGATAAAAGCAATTGGAATAACGAGTATAAGCAAAGAGGAAAATTTAGATGGAAAGAAAAAGGGGGACACTGCTAGGTCGTTCAGTAAATTGAGAGCCAGGTCTAGAGACAGGAGGTCTTGGGTTCAAAAATGGTCTCAGATACATCCTAGCTGTGTGATCTTGGGAAAGTCACGTAACCTCCATTGCCTAGCCTTTACTGCTCTTCTGCCTTGGAACCAATACACAATATTGATTCTAAGATGAAAGGTAAGGGGGGGTTAAAGAAAAGGAAAATTTCCTAATAACTGGGACTATCGAAGGGTGGCATGAATTGCCTTGAAAAAAAAGTCCATTTTCTCATGATTAGAGGTCTTCAAGTTAAGAATAGAGGTTCACCAATGATACATGTAAAATCCAGCTGAATTGCTGGTTGGCTATGGGGGGGGGGGAAGGGAAAGAATATGAATCATGTAACCATGGCAAAATATTTAAATAAATAAAAAAGTAAATGAAAAAGGACAGAGGATCACACGGTGGGGATCTCGCACTGAGGATGGTCAGGTAGTCATGAATGGGACTTGGGGGCCTCTGAGGTCTTTTCCAATTGCAATTCCTTAAAATAATTGAGCAAATTGCTTCTTGCTTTAGCTGCAGAGATTTGGGATAAATAAATCATTTACACAAATTTTAAAATGAAAATAAACTAACCACTGGGATTAGACAAAAGGATGATCGTGTTGATAATGATTGTTGTTGCTGTTGTTTTTATTGTTTCTGAACTTCAGGTGAAGAAACTTCTACCAATCTAGATCGACAGCTATTCTGTAATACATAGACTCAGAGGAAAGCATCTTGGGGTCTAAAAAGTTAAGGTAACCTGTTGAGAGTCACATCACCTACGAGTGTCAGAGGCAGAACAGAAGCCATCTGGACTCATAAACCAGCTATCCACATGTTGTCTCTCTTTAACATTATTAGCAAACAAATATAAGACTGGAACTTGGAATAACACCTGTGACTTGATCAGTGAGGGAAGATAAGCTCTCCAATTCTCCCTAGAGTCCACACAGACAGTAAATGTCAAGATTTCTGCTTTCTTACAGGAAACTTGGAAACTAGAAGCAAAGGTGATTCCCTCAAGAGAAGACCCATTTGTGAGGCAGACAGCTTCTCAGAGCTTTGCTAGGAAAGTGCCCCTATCACCTATGTGATCATTTTCTGTTTTTATATTATTTGAGAGAATCTTTCAACACGGAAAAATCACACAATAGTCAAGTTGTCCTGTGGGTGGTGGTGGAGAGGATAACAATGTACGTGTACAGATAAAAATGATTACCAAGCAGTGAGTGATTAGCATGAATTTAATGTCACCTTCAGCTTTTGTGGACCTCTTTTACATGCATTTCTAAATACAGGAGGATTATACCTATGAATATCATTTAAGATTGAGATCTGAAACCTTGAAGGAGATTGTGTGTGTGTGTGTGTATGTGTTATTCTCCATATGACACCTTATTGAAGCTAGCATGGGAATAATGACAACAATAATATCTAGAATTTATATAGCATTTACTATATAACAGGCATTGTGCTAAGCACTTTACAGAAATTATCTTATCTAAATTTTACACCAATCCTAGAAGGCATTATTATCCCCATTTTATGGATGAGGATACTAAGAAAAACAAATGTTAAGTCATCTATCCAAGGTCCAACAGCTAGTAAACAAATGAGGAAGGATTTACATTTTCCTAGCACTCTTTCCACTCCTCCAACTAACTGATCTAGAAGAACACATGTATGAAACTAGACAACAAGGAAAAGGTAAAAAATAAGACGTGGAAAAATATTTTTATGTAATCTCTGGGTATGATATGAAACAATGGTTATATTGCGTGAGGGAAGGGAAAATTGTATATAAAAAGAAGTGAAGATTGAGATAAAAATGAGTAAGGAAAACAAAGTTTTCTCTGGTGTAAGAAAGATGAGGATTATAGTTCTACTGGGGATGATGCCTTTGTATGTGCACATGCATTCACAAACACATATAGCTCTTAAAATTCTATTTAGAATGAAACTTGTTCTTTTTTTAAAAATTTAAAAATTTATTCATTCATCCATCCATCCATCAATTTATTTATTTATTTGTTCATTCATTCATTTATTTTAAGCCCTTACCTTCTGTCTTGGAGTCAGTAGTGTGTATTGGTAAGGGTAGGCAATGGGGGTATATAGATACATTGGATACAAAGGAAACCAAGATAAAAATATTATAAAAGCTATCATTAAAAAAATTGGAATGGTGGTTGTAAGGCAAATTCTGAAAAGAGAAAAATTTTTTTTTGAATTTTGACAACTTAACATTTTGATTTCACAAACTCTCTTCTGTAGCCTTTTATTTCCCTCTTAAGAAGCATCATTATCACATAATAAAATTATTTTTTAAATTAATTTTAAAATTTCAGATATCTTAAATTACTTCCATCTTGAAACACTAAGGAAAATTTCAAACCATCCCATGAACCAACTGGAGAGATTTAGTCATTAAAGGCTATTCATTAATTCATTCAACTACCACAACTTTAGCACTACAGTGGTCAAAATAATGGGCCAAAATAATAGCCTTCGAAATAGAAATCTAAAGTCTTGATCAGTGATTCCCAAAGTGGGTGCCACCGCCCCCTGGTGGATGCTGCAGTGATCCAGGAGGGTGGTGATGGCCACAGGTGCATTTATCTTTCCTATTAATTGCTATTAAAATAAAAAAAAATTAATTTCCAGGAGGCTAAGTAATATTTTTTCTGGAAAGGGGGCAGTAGGCCAAAAAAGTTTGGGAACCACTGGTCTTGATTTATACAGAATAGGTTAATAAGCTCATAAAGAACTATGTTTTCTTGTTTACTGTTTCACACCACTCAAATCAATAGTTAATTTGATCTAAATGAGATAATATTATGTTGTAGTATTTGGATACCTTAAATCACCATATACAAAAAGTAGTAGTAGTAGTAGTAGTAGAAGTAGATGTATCATAAGCATATTGATTACATGATCCTGCCTATTACTTAGTGTCAGCTCTAGAAAAGTCTTTAAGTTGCCGGGAAGGTGTTAACTTAAATTAGTAGGAGGAGTTACTTCATCCAGAAGTTTCCTTTAACAATGAAATGACAGACTTAGTTCCTATCCATATTATTTTTATTATTATCATTATCATTATTTGTGATCTCATCAATATAAACATTCTCTCCAATTGAGCAGAGGGCAACAGATTTCCATTGTCTCATCTCTTGCCATTCTTATCAATGTTTTTCCTAACCTGTTTGTACTATATATTCCAGATAGATCCACCCAAGATGGTGGAAGCCTTCTTTTAGTTCCTTTAAAAACGACATGACAGGAACACAAGCATATTCATAAAATATTAGTTCAGTTGTGAATTGGTTCAGCCTTTTTGAAAGCAATTTGGAATTGAGCTTAAAAGTAATTCAAATGACCATACTTTTGGCCCAGAGAACCATTGTCAAATATGAAATCAAAGGAGGTCAAAGGCAGAAAGAAAAGGTCTTTATCCACCAAAATATTTATAAAAGCCCTTTCTATGATAGTAGAAAACTGAAATAAAATGGGCACATAGCAAATGGGGAATTACTAGGCAAATAGTGGCACAGAAGTGTAATGGTATGTTACTACACTATAAGAAAAAAAAATATGAAGAATGTAGAGAAACAAAGGAAGTTTATATAAGCTGACTTTTCCAGAAAGTACTTAACCATTCTTTCTCATGCCTCCTATGAATATTTCTGAAGGTTCTGTCCCAGGCCCTTATTGACTTGACTAGACTCTTCTTTCCCTTTACTCTCTTTGTCCTTCTTTCTCTATCTCTGCTTCTCTGTCTCTCTCTTTCTCGGAGTCATCTTATGGGTTTAACCATCATTTCTTTGTGGTCAAGTCCCAGATTTAAATATCCAGCCAGTCTAATACTCTCGCTTGTACTTTATTCCCAGATAACCAATGATCTCTACTAGACAATTGGAACTGAATATCCCAGGAACATTCTAAACTCAACATATCTAAAAATGAGCTTCTCTATCCCGTTAACCCTTCACTTTCCCAATAGTCTATATTTCTTTTTTTTTTAAACCCTTATTTTCTGTTTTATTTATTTATTATTTTTTTTAAACCCTTAACTTCTGTGTATTGGCTCCTAGGTGGAAGAGTGGTAAGCGTGGGCAATGGGGGTCAAGGGACTTGCCCAGGGTCACACAGCTGGGAAGTGTAGGAGGCTGGATTTGAACCTAGGACTTCCCTTCTCTAGGCCTGACTTTCAATTCACTGAGCTACCCAGCTGCCCCTTACTTTCTGTTTTAGAGTTAATACTGTGTACTAATTCCAAGGCAGAAGAGTGGTAAGGCAGGCAACAGGGATTAAGTGATTTGCCCCGAATCAATAGCAAGGGTCTGAGACCAGATTTGATCCCAGGTTCTCCTGTCTCTAGACCTGACTGTCAATCCACTGAGCCACTTAGCTGCTCCCACTATTCTGTATTTCTGTAGAAGGTATCAATAATCTTCTAGTCACCCAGGCTCATAATCTCAGTTTTATCCTTGAATTTTAATTCTTCTTCACCCTACATGTACAACCAGTTGCCAAATCTTGCTGTTACCATCTTCGCCACATCCCTGACATCTGACTGCTTCTTAAGACTCAGTTACCATCTTAGTTCAAAGCCCTTATTAGCTCTCATCGTGATTTTTGCAATAGGCTCCTAATCACCCACCCTGCTTCAAGTCTCTAAGCTCTCTAGTCCATTCTCCACACTGCTGCCAAATGAATTTTCCTTAAGCACAGATGTGACTGTGTAACTCTCCTACTCAGCTAATGCCAGTGGCTTCTTATTGCCTCTTGAATAAAATATAAACTGTTTAGCTTTTAAAACCCTATACAGCCTGACCCCAATGTACCATTCCAACCTCACTGGACATTATTCTTTCTCTTACACTCAACATTTCAGCCAAGCTGGCCTTCTCTGTTCCTCACAGAAACACTCCTTCATCTCTCCATCTCTTCAATAGCCACCCTCCATCCTCTATACCTCTACTGCAAAATCCCTCTTTACCTCCACTGTGGTGTCTCTCTCTCTCTCTCTCTCTCTTTTAAAATACAACTCAGGCACCTTCTTGCATTTAAAATCTTTGCATAAAATAGGCAAGACCTCACTTCTAAATTACCTCGTATTTAGCTGTTTTGTATTTGTATTCATATTTATGTGACATATATTTTTCTATATATTTGTTGTTTTCTCTTTTAGAGATGCTCACTGTAATAGGGATAGTTTCAGTCTTTATACTTGTTTCTCCAGCACCTTTCACAATGCCTGTGACAATAGAAGACATTTAATCCTTTCTGATTGATTGATTAAACAGATGCAGAGTAAATAAGCAAAATCAAGAAAATAATATACTACAAAACTACAAATGGAAAGATCATCATCAACAAAGAAACGAAATTGAATGGTGTATAAATGTACTCTCCAAGGTGGGTTCAAAAGAAATTCAGAAAAGTTATAGAAGAATTAAGGGAAATGACCTCCCTCTTTTCACTACAGAGTTAGGGGAACAGGAAGGTGGAGTGTTATATATATACAAATGTGGTAGATCTGAAGTTTGGTTTTGCTGAAATGCACCCCCTTCCTACATTCTTTAAAGATTTGCTGTGGGAGCAGAGAAGAAAGGAATATATTTAAGAATAAATGTGATGTAAAAATAGAATAAATCGATTTTTAAAATGGGTAATATATAATACTTGGAGCATCCCTATGTTAATTCTTTAAGAATGTTTTATAAACCCTTAGCTTCTGTCTTAGAATCAATAATGTGTAATGGTTCTAAGGCAGAAGAGTGGTAAAGGGTAGGCAATGGGGGTCAAATGACTGGCCCAGGGAAACATAGTCTGGGAAGTGTCTGAGGTCACCTTCGAACACAGAACCTCCTGTCTCTAAGCCCAGCTCACAATTCACTGAGCCAATTTAGTTGTCCCCTTATGTTAACTCTTTATCTTAATATACAGATTACAGGATCATAGATTTAAAGTAGAAAGGGACTTAGAGGTAGAACAAAGATGTAAACATATGCCAAATCCAGCACTCTTTCTTCTGTGCAGTGATGGTCAGCCTTCCTCCTCTTCCAGTTATACAGCTCTTATTTGATGCCTTTTATACCATTTCTTGTAGTCTGGTCATGAACGACCAATATGCTGCAGCCTCGTACATTCCATCATCCATCTATCTATGTTGTCTTTTGGGTAAGCTCCAAATTTAATTACTCAATGACTGTTGTATTCTATTTTTTTTTAATTTTTATTTTTTTTAAACTCTTAACTTCTGTGTATTGACTCCTTGGTGGAAGATTGGTAAGGGTGGGCAATGGGGGTCAAGTGACTTGTCCAGGATCACACAGCTAGGAAGTGGCTGAGGCCGGATTTGAACCTAGGACCTCCCATCTCTAGGCCTGGCTCTCAATCCACTGAGCTACCCAGCTGCCCCTGTTTTATTCTATTATACATATACACACATATAATAAGAGGATATATCTTTGTACATACAATGTGTCTGTTGTCTACATCTTCACATGAGCATATATCTACAACATAGCCTATATCTTCATGTATATGTGCAGTATGAATACATGCATCTACGTGTACATATCTACATACTGAAGCACCAGAATATAGATGTTAAAATTGTGTGTGTGTGTGTGTGTGTGTGTGTAAGAGTAGTTTGGTATTTTTAAAGGACCAGACCATTTCCTAAACACGATTCATTACACTCTCTTCATCTTACTCAATTCTGTGTCCAGCTCATTGTCCATTCATCATACTTGTCCAAGATATATGTACTGATGGACTAACTCAACGAGCTATTTATCCAACTGTCCAACCTCATGCCCTGGTCTGAACAAAGGGTGTTGCTCATTTGTTTTTCTTTCTGTGTGAATTTTTCAGTCTTCGTGGAAAACATCTGCAGTAGTTGGGGCATGATCCAATCAGATCAATAATTTCTCTAAGCAAGAGAATCTGGAGGGCAAAAATACGTCCCTATATACCAATATAAACACACACATATATATGGACTACATCTATAATGCACACATGTAGGTGTACATATATGTAGGTATAGACACATGTACCTGTGGCTATGTACACATATAGCTTATAGGGGTATTATGTATGTGTGAGCAGCATATACTATACATGTATATATGTATATTATATGTACATGGCATATTATATGGTATACACACACACACTAAGACAGGTACTAGAGACGATGCCAATTTGAACATTAAGGGAAATGATTTCAGGAAACAGCAAAGAAGGGTAAAGGTAGGATTTTCACCCCCCACCCCCATCCCCTTAAAAATATTATTCCCTTTGGATGGGAAGTGTTTATATGTTTATATATAAAAAGAAATATATCATAAAACATATTCAATTTTGTTTTTTGATATTTTTTCATTTATAATCTTGTAGTCCTGTATATTATTTTTTTAATTCTGCTTATTTACTCTGCATATGTTCAACTAATCATTCAAAAAGTATTTATTAGATGCTTACTTTGTAAGAGAGAAAGATGCTGGGGATACAAATATAAAGAATGAAACCATCTCTATTAAAAAAATATATGTGCATGCATGTGTCTCTGCTTATTTTTCTGTCTCTATGTATATGTGTATCTGTACACACACACACATATATGTGTGTGTATACACACACACACACACACACACACACATATATATATATATATATAT
>NC_058130.1:187670525-187692472 GCF_016433145.1 Gracilinanus agilis
TATATATATATATACATCTTCTTTATCCAGAGAGAATACTTTTTGCGTTTTTTTTGGTGAGAAGGGGAGATAATTCCCATCTTTTCCCTCTTTAAGATTTCTTGAAACCTTATCCCTTAATGTTTTCAAATTGTATCATCTCTAGTATTTGGTTTATTCCAGGTATTCTTCTTGGCTTTATGCTTGTTAAATAGTTCAATGGGATTGAGATTCCCGAAGTGGTGCTTTCCTTGTCTCTGATGATAAACGCGGCTTGTCAAAGTTGTGCTCATGGATGTGTTTCATCTTTCACTTGTTGTCCTTCTTCCAGTTTTATCTACAAATGCTCTTAGGATGATCTGGCATAGTTGGGTCTTATGCCAAGCTTTCTATAAACCCAATTTTCTCTCCATCATTCTTCCTTGTTTGATGAGGCAGTAATGCTCATTATCTTCCACAATTCTCCTCTACCATGAGGTTTTGAAATGAATTGGTATTCTAAACTGGTTTTCTCCTTGGATGCCATGTCTTTCTGCTTGGCAAGAAAATCAAGTGTGTCCTGGCTGTGAAGGTTTACGTAGTTTTAAAAAAAATCAATTATGGCAACTTCGTTATATCAATTTCTGTAGGACATAGTGATAGGAATTTCATTCTATTATTCTTATTAGTAATTATAACTTATTCACAGATAACATTGCTTTTAATAAGTGACTACTCTGTTTGCTGCACTGTGCTAAGCCCTGGGGATAGAAACAGAAAAAGAGAGGCAATCCTTGCTCACAAGTAGCTCACATTCTAATTCAATGAGAAAACATTTTTTTGAGAGTTCAGTTAAAGGGCAGATGGAAAGCCTAGTAGTCCTTATGGTATATCTATAGAACAGATGGCAGTGGCTGCAGGTCTGGAGGGTGTAAAATCAGGGCAGATGGTAAGGCTTGGTGGTCCACCTTTTTACCAGAAAGAGTATAGTTATCAATTTCCAGCTCATTCAAGCAGGATGAGTAGTCATCTTTAGGGTAACAGTCTAGAGGGTTCTGGCTCAGTCATATTGGAAAGTGGGAAGTATATTTGAGAGTTTGAATGGGGTAGAAATTTGGATTCCCTCACAAAGACGTGAGAATTGGGACAGAGCCCGTATCCTATCAGGAGGGGAGAAGGTAAAGAGAACATTCTCAGGAAGGTTGGAAAAGAAAAGACTCTTCCATTATTAATTCTCCTTGCCCAATGTCTTCCATGGTATCTGGGTAGACAGGGTTAAAAGAGGGGAAAGTAAAGGGGAGAGTGCCTCTGCTAATGGCTGCTTCTGAGTTTTTCAGAGACAGAGTTTTGGTTTCCTAGGTTATATAGGAAGGGAGAAACATATCTTCAGTGTTAGTTCTTCTCACCAAGCTGCTCCAGATTCTGGGCCATTTTACATTTGAGCAGTATAAATGACTTGTCCAAGGTCACCCAACCAGAATGTATTAGACATTGGATTAAAACTCTTGTCTCTTCCCATTCTAAGTCCAGGACTAGCTCTCTACTATTTACAATGTCTTGATAATTGATTATCCTATAGGTATACTAAAAACATTAACTTTTATGGGTGCTTCCTCTAAATGCAGAAAGGCAGCATGGTAAAGTAGATAGAGCATTTGTTTTTGTATAGGGACTACAATCCTGGCTACTTTATTAAAGATTAGATTTGAGTGGGAAGGGCTAAAGGTAACTTAATTTTGTTGTACCTAAAATTATAGAATCTTTTTAAAATGGGGTTTAAGTTCTGTTTAGCAGATCCATCGATCCCATATGCCTCAGGCTGCAAGTCATTTTGGCAACCATCTCTGTAGCACATACCTAGTTTCTGTACCTCTCTCTCCAATCATATAAAGAATCTACCCATCTTTAGTGCTGCCCGTCAAACGACCGATGGAATTTAGCTCAGGAAGCTTGGAAGAGGGTGCCAGATCAGGTTTGGAGTCACACAAGCAGCATGCAAGTTTGTTTATCAAATGGGATGGAAAAGCCTATATTAAGCACTTAACTACGTGCCAAACATTGTGCTAAATACTAGGAATACAAACAGAAAAGCAAGACAATCTTTGCTCTCAAGAAGCTCCGGTTCTGGTTGGGGGAAACAATACACAAAGAAAGAACTCGTGTTTGTGTTCAGTTCATGGAAGATGGAAAGGTCAAGTAGTACTTAGGCAGAGAAAGTAGCTGGACAGATGCCAAAGTCTAGAGGATCTCAAAGAGTAATGGTAGGGCAGATGACAAGAAGACAAAGAGACCAAGGATTAGAGTGAAGAGGGGGTTTCCTAGACGTCCCCAGTGGGCACTAGGGTTAGCATGAAGCTAGTCAGTAGGTTTCCTGTCCCTGGTGGGGATTAGACCACAAGGCAACATGTCACTGAGGGTGGACAGATGAAGGGAGAAGTCTGTGGCTCTCTTTGGTGGTATCAAGTGTTGTTGATCTTTTTTCCTGTTGCCTATTGGCAGGCTTGGTCAAGAGAGGGAAAGATCCCCACCTCAGAGACGGTCCCTAGTGGAGATTACAGGTTTTGATCTTCAGTTGGGTGGTTACCAATGTCCTAATAATGGACACCCTCTAATTATACTCACCACATTGACTTTTACGGGTGCTACCTCTACATGCAGAAGGAGAATTTCATATGTAAAAATAGGCATATTAGCATCTACATTATTGATTATGCGGTGAAAGGATCAGGTGAGCTAAATTAGGTAGTCTATTAATCTTATATTTTGTTGAAGGGAAAATGAGCATAATGTTAGACCTTCAACATATTTCTACTGTAAAGTTAATGGAGAATGTGTATTAGTGTCAGGACTGATGCAAACGCTTGTATTTTTATGTACACTCTACGCATCTCCAAGAGGCTTCATGTTAAATATTTAGCTTCTCATTTGATCATCAAAATAACCCTATGATGTAGATGCTTATTATTATTATTATTATTATTATTATTATTATTATTATTATGCTTATTATTTTTCCAGTTGAGAAAACTGAGACAAAGGTTAAATGACTTGTCCGGGGTCACAGCTGTTAAGTGGTTGAATCTAGATTTGAACTCATGTCTTCCTGATTCCAGGTTCAATGTTCTAACCCCTTAGATATCTATCTAGCTGCTTAATCTTTATATGCCTCAGAAAGATCTCTGTTTTTCGTGGTTGTTGTTGTTAAGTTGTTTCAGTTGTGTCTGATTCTTTGTTGACCCCATTTGGAGTTCTATTGGCAGAGACACTGGAGTGGTTCACTATTTCCTTTTCCAGTTCTTTTAGAGATGAGGACCCAAGGCAAACAGAATTGTGACTTGCCCTGAGTCACACTGTCAGTAAGAACTCAAGAAGATGAATCTTTCTGATTCCAAGCCAGTGTTCTATCCACAGCATCACTGACTTATGTCTTTTTTGTTGCACATAATCAATATTATAGTTCCTTTGTACATCTATTTTCCGAACCCCAGACTCCTAGAAAGTGAGAACTAGAAAGGGCCTTTAAATTAATCTATTCTACTGCTTCTCATTTTATAAGGGAAGAAAACAAGGCTAAGAGAGGATAAGTGACCAGTTCAGGATTATTATAGGTATATTATTAAACTTGGTCTCAAAGATCCATCATTTGGTTAAAAAAATTACTCTGCCAAATTATTAAGTGAGCAAGGTAGTCATTTCATATAAATTTCAGCCTGATTCTAGATCAGTGCTACTTCTACCACACTTAGAGGCAGTTAGGTGATAATCATTGCACCTATCTCACAGGTTTGTTATGAGCGCCAAATGAGGTAGTATCTGTAAGGTGCTGTGCAAACCTTAAAGCACAACACAAATGCAAATTATTATTATGTTTTCCCTCTCAAGTAGTGGGATTAGAAGGAGAATGCTAACTAGTTTGTCTAGGATGAACAAACTTTGGTTTTGTTATTAGCAAATACTTCCAAGTATCATCTATAACTCAGCTAGTTCTTTTTTTTAAATAAAGGAAAAATCCCTTCTACCTTTCTCCTCCTAATTCCAAAATATAGGTTTTAGAAACTTGTCAGGAAGTGGAAAAGAAGAGGCTATTTGTTTGATTTCCCTCTGTCTCAGTATTTGGCTCTCTCCTAAACTATGAGGTATCATACTCTTGATACTTAAAAGACTTGACCTCCTTTATTTTAAGAAGTTGTCTTTTTAAAAGTGCAAAAGTATCTACTGTGTAGCACAAACAAATAAATGCAAATTATCTGTGAAAAGATATAAGCCAGTTCTTGAAATATTTACTCTCCTATGCTGCCCTTCCTTTCTTTGATCAGTCTAATGATCAGAGAAGCTCATTTTTTTCCTAGATATTTGGAAGAAGGTTCTAATTTGGAATGATTGCTTTCCGACGATCCATCCTGATTTTAATTCTTTTGAAAGAGTGTGTTTGAGGCCCAGGAATTTAAGAAGGATCAAAAAAAAGAAGCTAAAATTCTAGCCATTAAAAAACGCTCATGCTTTTAAAAAAAATAATCAAATGCTTCTCTTGGTTGTGAATATTTCATTTATTTAGGTTTGAAATCCTTTAGTTGGACCTTAATTAGTCCTCTTCCAGGTATTAATCAGTATGTGAACACTTCCCAAGTGCTGACAGTTAAATAATAAAGTGTGTTTTAATGCCCCATCATTGTTAGAGTATTGTAGTCATTTGAGTCTTGTGAATGGAATAAAATGGCAGAAAGTAAGAAAAATTCTTCTAACTACTGTCAAATGCTGTGCGCCATGTTATTAACATGTTACAGCCCTTCTCTCTGTCTTTGAAAACACCCCCTTTCTCACCTATTCAATCTTTCCTTTGTTCCTTGTGGCTCACAGAGCCTGTCATTCTCTGCTACCCAAATCCGTTTTCTAGGGCCTTAGCTCTCCCTTGTGTATAAAAAAGGAAATGCAGTTTGCTTGAAATTTTTGCCCCAGTTAACTGAGACGACCCATTTTTTGAAAACTAAAATGACCCTAAATATTTCTATGACTCCTTAGCTCTTACAACAATATTTTATTCAGAGCACTTAACAAATGTTTGCAGACTGACCGACTGTCAGTACACGGATCTCCACAACCAAAGATGGCATGAAGTAATACATGGGAACTTGTTGAAAAGGACATCTCAAAAAGAATACTAAATACCAATATGTTTGATGTGAATCTCTAAAACTTATCATTTTTTGTAGATTAAAGAAAGGAATTCTTTTTTCTCTTCCTAGAAGAGTCAGAAAAAGATGGAGACATCATCTAGTCTACTCTCCTACCTTTGAGAAGGACCACAGTTATGACAGTTCAGAAAACTGAGAAAAAGAAAATTTAAGAAATTTTCTGCCTTAAAAGTTTCTTACCTATTCTAATGCTAAATAATTCTTTTCGTCCAGAAATAATTCTTTAATTCTCATGCCAAACATTTTATTTGAATTCCTTTGTTCTGGCCTCAGCAGAGGTATACCTACTAGACACCAATAGACATAGAGTTTTCCTTCAACATTTCACTCTCTATTTTCTTTTAGCTTTTCTTTAATCATATTTCTGACTGATTCTCTATTGAATTTTCTCCAAATCCTTCATATGCCTTTTTACTTGTGAAGTTCAGGATTGGGTACCTTATTTAAAGCAGCAATGAGCATGATGGGAAGGATGACAATTTTTTATTAATTATGCATCCTGGATCATGCTGCTTTATAAAGTACAGTGTTAAAGTATTCTGTAATAAGTCACATTTTATTTTGCTGATTACTTACTTCTAGGGATCTGAGACTATTCATTAAAATTTCCTTTGCCTTTAAATTTTTGGGTGGGAGGTAGAGTTTTTTTAGCTGTCGGGATTGATTTAGAAAGAGGCAATGACAATGACTGTGTGGACTCCATCTGGGCTCATAAATCAAAGGCAATTCAATTTCTCACCTGGCAATGAGGCCAGCAGGGAAGGAAAGTGAAGCAATTCTGTTTTTCCTCATCCTCTGTCCTGAAACCCCATCACTCTTAAAGCCTTCTTTTTGAAGAAATAGAAAGAGCTGAGGACATTGCTATTAATTTGTATGTTATTTAGGTAGCTACCTACATATAACATTGTGCAAGATAAACTGAAACCCTTCTTCATCGCCTGAAGCTTACACTGCAAATGAGGAAATGTTGGAATGAGCACACATGCAGAGGGAGGATGCTGCAGAGGGTAAGAGGCGCATCAGTAAGTAAGCAGACTAGGCTTGAGGGAGTGACCTTTGCATACAACAGTTTTAACACTTCAGATTCATTATGAGAAGCAAAAATACCCCAGAATCAATCAGAACAGCAATTAAATATTACAAACCACAGAACTTGGCATCCCAATTTGTCTTTGAGGTCTAGAAGGAAAACCTCACTTTATTTAGCTACTAGTGAACTTTTTGCAGAAGAGGTACTCTACATACTGCAAAAAAAAATAAAAATAAGAAAGGGTGACAGTTATGATTGAAGAAGCAGAAAGAATAGAATCAAGACCTTCCCAAAATAACAGTTTTGGCCCAATTTTATCTGTAGTAGCACACATGTTTACCCCAATTTTATGAAGACTTTTGAATCTGTAAAAAATTGAACACATTAGGATCATCTAAACATATTACTGCTCCTGCTGCTAATAATAAGGATAATTGCTAGCATTTATATAGCGATTTAAGGGTTGCAGAGTATTTTACATATGCTAACTCATGGGATCTTTACAACAACTTTGTGAGAGAGGTGCTATTTTTATTCCCATTTTACAGGTAATCAAAGTGAGGCACACAGAGGTTAATTGACGTGGCCAATGCCAGGCACCTCACCTTGATAAAGTGTCTCAGACAGAATTCAAATTCACTTTTTCCTGGCTCCAAGCCCTGCACTTTATCCACTGTGCCAGCTTTCTGCTCAAAACAGCACACTAATGTTTAGATCACTCTAAATAAGATTTCTTCTTTTGGAGGGACT
Source organism: Gracilinanus agilis (assembly GCF_016433145.1). NCBI lineage: Eukaryota > Metazoa > Chordata > Mammalia > Didelphimorphia > Didelphidae > Gracilinanus > Gracilinanus agilis. The sequence goes on from NC_058130.1 coordinate 187,677,456, forward strand.
TGGTTTCTTGCAGGTTGAATGCCTATATCATCATTGTTAATACTGATGATCACTGTGTAGTGAAACAAAAATGTTTGGGTTATTTGAGCTTTCTAATTATTTGGAGTTTACTGTCTTTAGAGTACAAAATAGCCATAGATTATTCCATCCTCACTAGGCTGGGGGTGGGGGGGAAGAGCTGTAAAAAGTACTGTTACTATTATCACGGAAATTCAGGGGTAAGTTTTCAGCTTATAGTCATTAGGCCATACTGAATACAGCTGGAAAATGATCTAAGACTTAAATATTTTTCTTCATTTAAAAGTTTCAGGTCTCTTAACTTTGTTACTAGGGCAGGTTTGTTTTGTTTTAAAGAGCAGTTTTCAGTGATTATAAAGTTTGAGAAGAGGTTTATGAGTGTTTAAAGCAGTGACAATAATCAACTTTAATTCTTTCCATTTCTCCAGTAAACATTCAGTTTGCATCTGGAAAATCATATTATAACTAATTTTAAAACATCTAAAGTTCTGATACTGCAGGATTCTACCCCATTTTCTTCTTGATATCTTTTTTGATGCTGAGGCAGGGGAATCATCAGGTGTAGATAACTTTTTCAAGAAATTTAGTAGTAACAGGTGAAAGGGATAGAAAGGCCAAAGAAAAAACTGCAGATATTAGGGAGACAAGCAGGTGAAGAAAGAGCCATTGAGGAAGGAAACATTGGAAATCAAAAGGAAAGTTGAATAAGCTTCAAGAAGAAGTTAGAAGAAAAGAGTTCAAGATATAAATAGAGGAGGTAGCCTTAGTGAGAAGCAGATACAGTCCTTCTCCTGGGACCAGAGGGAAAAGGAAGTATATGATAACATTTATGTTTTGAGGAATGTGCAAGAGGAATTGAGAGAACTCTGGTTGTTGGGCCTCAGTCTTCTCAGTGACGAAGGAAGCTAAGTCATCTTCTCTAAGTGCAGGGAGTTAGGGGGCTTGAGGAGAAATGAAAAGGTTTTATAACATTTACTGAACTGAATGAGATTAGCAGAAATGAGGGCCATAGCTGAGGGTACACTCTCTAATTTTTTAGTGAGTGAAAACAAGTAGGTGCGTTTTTTGAGCAGACTTCAGCATGGGAGCAGGAGTGGGTACATTGGAGGGTGGGGGTTACCTAGTGATAAGGATTAGCAGGTCAGGGGATAAAGGCTTCCCAATTGGGGCTAATGAAATACCAAAGTTTCAGACCTTAGTTGAAAGGCAATGAAGACTTGGAGAACAGGAATGGGTTCAAGTGATCAGAAGTCACAACAATGGCAAAGGTAAGATTGTTTTGGTTGGAACCAGAATTTAAGAGTTTAAGATCTTGAAGACAATTACAGTGATCCCTCACCTTTCGTGGGAGTTCCATTCCAGAGACCCCCACGATAGATGAAAATCCACAAAATAGAAGTGTTATATTTATTTTATTATATATGTATATATAAAGGCTTTATAAATCCTTCCCACTCTCCTTTAAACCTTTTGCCACCTAATAAACACTTCATATGCTCTTAATCACTTCCTACACTCTTAAACCTATGTAATTTGGCACTTGGGTTCACTGCCAGAAGCCTTAGAAAGCACAGAATGTTTGGGTGGCATAGGGCTCGAAATAAATTCAAACTTTTACAAAAACTTCACAAAAACTCAAGACCTCAGAGCAACAGTATGAACAGTGATCAGACAAGGATGTGAAGGGGACAAGGAGAGATGCTGAGCATATGGGCACAGTGTGGGAGAGCCAATCAGTGCACAGGATACAGAACACAGTGCTGTGGTTGGTTGCCTTTCATTCCATCAGCCAATAGCATACCCTCATGTTGGCAAACTTGCACAGCAGTAGTGGCATACTGCATTTTCACTGATACAGTACGGCATTCATTCCCCTATATAGTGAAAACTCCATGATACAGAACTAGATTTTTTTTTAAAACCCTGGATACAGTGAAGGTACACTAAGTGAACCGTGATGAGGGACAACTGTATAAGAGATTATAAGGCACTACAAGAGTTGGGGAAGTAGAGCATCATAGTTAAAAAAAAAAGGAAATTATGTAGGCATTTTGTCAGAGGGGTCATCAACATGAATACTGAATCCCTTAGGGCAGTGATGGGCAACCTTTTGAGCTTGGTGTGTCCAAATTTGCCAAAAAACAGAGCATAACTCGGGTGGTGTGTCACTTTGAGAAAAAATCCAGAATTTTGCGATATTTATAGTTTAAATAACAAAAATGTATAATTGTAATATATAACTGTATTTAATAAACCCAAATAGGTAAATTAATATAGGTAGAATTGTCATCTATACTGCACAGAGTGTCTACACTATACTATAGCAAATGTTTCCTCCTCGGCATGTGACCCCATACTTCTCTTTATGTGGCCTCATGCAGCCGCGTGTCATCAAAAATGGCTACATGTGAGGGGCAGCTGGGTAGCTCAGTGGATTGAGAGTCAGGCCTAGAGATGGGAGGTCCTAGGTTCAAATCCAGCCTCCTACACTTCCCAGCTGTGTGACCCTGGGCAAGTCCCTTGACCCCCATTGCCCACCCTTACCACTCTTCCACCTAGGAGCCAATACACAGAAGTTAAGGGTTAAAAAAATGGCTACATGTGTCAGTGCTGACATGTGTGTCATAGGTTTGCCATCACCGTCTTAGGGATAGAACAGGAAAGATCATGAGTTAGGAGACTGGCCCGAGTAGCAAAGAGAATGGCAAGAGATGAGATTATTAAAGGCATGATGACAGAGTAATAATCTAGAAACAGGAGGGTGAATTAGTGTCAAGAGAGGAGGAGCCCTCCATGGAGAGGGGTACAAAAAGGGGCTGGGGAAGGCACTGTTAAGGGAAAGCCAGGTTTCCATTAAAGGGAAGAAATGAAAGCAGTGCTGGTTGAAAATGCCAACTCCTGTTTCTATTGTGCTTTGTTCTGCAAAGTACTTTCATCACAGTCCTATAAGAGAGGGGGACATATATATATCATTGTTCCCCTTTTGAGGCTCTTTCAGGTTAGGTGATGAAGAATCATAGATTCAGAGCTACAAGGGGATCGACCAGGGTCACCTATTTAAAGAGGTATAGCTGGAACATGATTTGAACTCAGGGTTCCTAAATGGAAGTCTATTATTCTATTCATTTTCCCATGCTTCCTCAAGAGTTGGCTGAGGATGCAGCAGGAGATCTAAAGGTCTCAGTAGAATGCCCTGGAAAATTGTCAGACTGGGTTGGAGTCAATCTGAAGGAAAACCAGTTTGACTGGATCAGGGATGAGAGTTTGAGAGGTCAGATGAGAATCCAAAACCGTGAGACTGATCCCCTCTGGTCCTTTCTATCTTGCCACTAAAAGCATTCAGTTTACCTCTGTCAAATCACTTTATAACAAATCTCACAACATCACATTCCTGACACCACAGGCTTCTGCGTCCTGCTTCTTTCCCTTCTCTGGGATCCATCTCCATCTCAATTTCAGACTGTCTTTTTCACCAAGTAAAATGACACCTAATGCTTATCTTCTTTGTGAAATCCAGCATGGTGCTGGCATAAATTCAGCTTTGCTAGCTATAAATCTTGGAGTTCTGGCACACTGTTGACTCGTACCACTCAGATTTACCTTGTCTTTGAACGTATCCCTTGGATGGAAGAATGAGTGTAGCTAGCACCGTTGCCTCAGTTCCTTCTCTCTGGTTCTGCTATTCCCTTTGATTAGAAAACTACATGTATCATCACAACACATTATTGCTCTGTCCACACAGTATGGGAGAAGCTGTGCTCCCTTCACACTAAAGGGGCATAAAGATATTCAGCTTGTCCATTTGACGCTGATCAGGGTCTAATGAATCATGATTAAAAACATAGATAAAAAGATATAGCTACATTTTGAAAAATGATAGTAACATCTCTTTTATCCAGAAATGTCTGGGAAACTGGGAAGTAATTATATGTTCTGGTTAAAGTTAAGTTATATGTGACCATTGCTTTTCCGAGCATTATAATAAAGTATACATTGTGGTTGTTCCAGTCGTGTCTGACTCTTTGTGATTTTATTTGGGGTTTTCTTGACAGAGATACTGGAGTGGTTTGCCAGTGACTTCTCCAGCTCATTTTACAGATGAAGAAACTGAAGTAAACAGGGTAAAGTTACTTGCCTAAGAGTCTGAGGCCAGATTTGAATTCATGAAGATGAATCTTCTTGACTCCAGACCTGGCATTGTATCCACTGCACCACCTAGTTGCCCAAAGTGCACATTACAACCACTCTAAACAAGACTTCATTCTTTAGGGGTACTCAGGTAACATCACTACTTTATTATTATTATTAGCTTCAATATTCACTGTAGTAAATATTTAAAAATATTTGGATTATTTGAGCTTTTGGTTAGAAATAAAGATTAGAAGTTTGTTGTATACGATTTCCACCCCACCATTCTGCAATAATAGCAACAACGATAATAATAATAAACTATAACATTTTCAGGGAAAATCAAAGATAGCTTTTCCATTCTCCATTCCTTAGATCACAATGAACGGAGTAGGGGATTGAGCTAAGACTAATCTCTTGACTTTTTCTGCTGCTGTTTTAATTATTTATTTTTCAAAGAGAAGTTTGCAACAAGCACAAAAATGGTCTTAAATTCAGTCTGTTTCTTGGGCAATAAATAAAGACCCTAATAGGAGAGCAATGCCTTTAGGGTAATTCTGCTTGTAAACTCTGTAGAATGTACATATAAAGATTGACTCTAAATTACTAGGCTGGATAGTCATCTCATTTCCTGCAATACCCTAGGTACTTAATTTATTTCTTAAATAAAAGAAGGGGGAAAACCAGAAAAATCTGTTGTTTTGAGATGAATGTGGGAAGAGTCCTTGACAAAATGGTATAAATCTTAACTAGTCAAATCAAAATTCATAAAGCTGAAACAGAGGAAAGAAATTCACAAAAGAATTCTGACTGGAGAACAGTGATATCTATCTATCCACACTAGCTGGGATAGAGTACAAGCATTACATTATAAACCCAAATCTCCAAATATAGAGGGGGAAATCAGAGGGCTGGCAAAGACATTCATTAGTTTCTGACTCTCTTTTTAGATGACCACAAATCTCAGCCATTTCACAATCCAAACAATCTCTTTTTCTCTGTACAACATACCAAGTAAATCACATCTCAGGTAGTGAAAAGACCTCTTTCTCTCTCTCTCTCTTTCTTTTAGTCTCCTGTCTTGGACTACAGCCAAGAAGACCCACAGTCATCTGGCTATCTATCCACCATCTGGATCCTGGAATGCATTTTCATCCAAATGATAGTCATTCTTTTTTTCCTTTTGATAACATAAACAACATGTAACCACAGTTTCTTCTTTCCTTCAGTCTTTAAGTTAGTTACTCCATTCTGACCTATCATATGCTCTATGTTCTATGGCTCATTGTCCACATTTACCAATGTCACCTAGAATGCAAATCCCTTGACAACTCTACCAATCCACATGAAAGAAATAAACTAGACAAACACATAAAGCAGGCTGAATTTTCCAACAGCATTGTGAGTTTATTTCAGATAAGCATCCCCAAAACTTAGATTAATCTGTAAGTCCTAGATAAAAAAATTCCTACGAGATTGTTGTTATTTCAGTGTTCTCCATTGAGTATTGTGAAATTGACAGTAGCAGTCAGAATTAGAAATGAAAACATTCCAAAAGGAAATAACTGCTTGCTCATATCTAGATTGATTCTATTTGGCTCTTCCACAAATGCACAAATTTGCACATGAAACAACAATGCAGGGATTAGGTGGCTATCTTATTCCAAACTGTTGGTGAACTTAATTAAAGTATACACCTGTTTAAAGGACATCCAAGAGGATAGAGCATAATCAACCAACTTGCAATAAAAAATTCGCTAGAATCATAACTGTAGTAACTCAATCTCTTGCAATGGAAAATTCAGTTAAATCAACAATTCTTTCATATAAAATGCTTTTAAAAATTATTACTTAATTACACAGCAATTCTAAGCAATCATCATTAAATATTGAATAAAGAGTATTTCGGTCATTTGACTTCCCATCTCAAAGGACTTAAATCACTATACGCATATTCATCAATGATTTTTTTTAAATGCTGAAGGTTTATCCAATATAGAAAAAAAATGAAAAAAGTGGCACTTACCCTTAGCCACTGCTTCTCTGTGAGTGCATCACTGTAGTCCACATCCCTGCGTTGGCGGGACCCTCTGCCAAATATTTTCTCTTCCTCTTCTTCACAAGTAAGCCTTTCTACTTCAGCATCATCTTTAATAATCCAAGATGGCAGCTCATCTTCTTCCATCAGGCGAGGCTTGCGTTTTGGGTTTCGGGCATCTTCCCTGCGTCGGTCCATGTCCATACGCTGGATAATAATTGACATGGGGATTAGGGAAGGTCAAGAATAAAGTCAGACATATATTTAAGAAATTAAAATTAACCGATTAACATAAGACTACTGGCTACTATGTGTGTCTCTTTACCTGTTGTATGGAGAAATGGTGTTAATAGTCTATGATATTTATTTGCTATATTTTATGTTTTGCCAAAATGTAAATTTTACTGAAGATAATAAAATTTAAAAATATATTTTAGGCATAATGTTGATTATAATTAAAAATATTTTTCTCTAGTAGAATATTCCTCTAAGGATATAAATCTAAAAGCTCAGATTTTGAAATGCATTTTCAATAAAGTTATTTTCTACAGAGAATTAAAACATCAAAAATGACTTAATGTGAGTCACATAACAGAACTGCCAAAAGATGGTTCAGGAATTTTTGGACAGAAAAATAGTTTGTGACCAATTTATTTACTACCTTCAGTATGTAGGTCACTGTACTAGTGAATGTGCTCAGCTCAATCCTTATGTTGTCTGGACATTTTAGTGAAAATATCAGAGAAAATTTTTATCTCAAAGGTAACTGATCAAGTTAAAACTTTTTTTATAGATGTCATATCAAGAAATATTCTTGAATCATCAATTTCCTCACTTCTCTCTCTTAAAAATTTAGTTGGTGTTTTAAAAAAAATGAATAAGCTGCATGGCTTTAATCTACTACTCAATAACCTTATATACTTTATATGTGAAAAAAATTTACATGCATACTGATTATATTACAGATTAATAATGTTTAATATCTACATGATTTAGAATTACTAATTATTGAATTATGAATTTGTCCCAGTTTCTTATGTATATAGAAATACAGCTTCTTTACTTTTTATGAATAATACAATTACCAAAAAAACCAAACCCAAATACTCAAAGATTGAATCAAAAAGAAAACCACCAACACTAACCTAAAAATAATAATGTCATCATAGTCTCTCAGGTCATTTAAAAAAATTCTGCAGGTTTTAAATTCACTAATTCAAAGGTAGTTTTAGTAACACATTTTTGAACCAAAAATCAGGGCATACTGTCTGACAAAGAACATTCCTTGGTCAAAAACTTGTTAAAAAATGTACTTTCTTCTCCTGTAATCAAAGCTATCTCAGAAAATCTGGGACAGTTGATTTTTTTTAAGTATAGTAGAACCTCATTATGATACAGATTTTGCCATCCTGTGGGTCATATAACATGGATAGCATATAAAGAAGCTGCTAGTATTAACTTCTAAGTGTCTACTATTAGAAACTACTATGTTTCAACGGGTAAGAAACAGAAGATTAATGCCCATCCCTTCTTATACTGTGGTATCTAAAAAGAGGTTCTAGACATATATGGTAACTTAAAAATTGCTATAACAAAATATAACGAAAGAGATATAACAAGCTTGTCAAGGGGTTATGGGAAATATTTGGCAAATAATTATATTATCCTACTGAAATATTCCAAAAGTAATATGTTAGTGAGTTGTGTCCTGAATAAAGTTTCTTTATAAAAATTACTCATTGCTTATATGCATATGCATGATAATTGATAAATTTATTTCCTTTCATAAGGAAAAGGGGATATGGGAGATTTGCTAAAAGCCAAGAGATGAGATGAGGACTGAAAAAAGTTTGGGAATGCCTGCTCTAGATGGAAGATGCAGTTTACTAGCAGGAAATTTAGTATCTAATTGGTGCCTTTTCTTCTCAACAAAATTTTGTCTACAAAATACATCTATGTATAGTATGCATATATATTCAAATTCCCATCCTAGCTATTTTATAAGAAGATAATTCTGAGTCAATTATTAGCAATCTGAACTATTTTTTCTAAGTTTCAAGGTAAAAATATATACTTCCCTGACTAGGTTATTAATTTTAGACCATCAATCAAATTATGAAATATTGTTCTTATGCTGGGTGGAAGACACAGACTCTGGAAACTGGTCATCTGTCTAGCTAACCAGCACAGGATAAACAATTATTTAAGTCACCTTTCAGAAACAAAAAGAAAAATTTTTAGAAACATTTCTTTTTTTTAGAAAATAACTCTCTATATTATTATCCATTATTATGTATGAGACAACTGTAGATGTAATTCAGTTACCATGCATCTATGTGCATGAGTGTTTTGCATATACAATTTCTAAGAGATAAAGGTAACTATGAAAATCTGTAATTAATCCATGTATTTCTTTTAGTCAGTAGTTTGCTCTTTTCCACTCTCCAGAGGTACTGACAAGTAATCACATTTTATTTCCTGGTGCCTGGTGGAAATACTAATGAACAATAAAATGGGTAAGAGATAGCTTGTAGACTACAGTGAAAAGGTGAAGCAAATCTCCAGATAATCTATAAGTAAGATCATTACTCCTTGAATACACAAGTTAGTAACTTTAAAAAGAAAAAAAAAGAGGGAGCAGGAATGGTACTACAAAAGTTTTTACTTGCCTGTCAAACTACCTTAAGTCCATAAGTCCCAATAAAGATATCTTTATCTCTAGTTAAAAACTCTCCTTCCTTCTTGAAGTGTAAGGAACTGCCTGTTAGCCAAGTTTGGAAATACTATATCCAACAGCTGGCACCCATTTCCATTTATCATTTAGCTGTGCAAAGGGGGGAAGGGCATCATTCCCTTTCCTTCCACCTCCAAAATCATGCCAGGAACGTGGGTCCCAGTGAGTCATTTAACTATATAGAAGAAACAGCTTTCATTCTAATGGGTAGGGCTCCTTGGTCCAAATTAAATTGATCTTTGGAAAAGGTGGAGTGGGTGACCACCACTGCCCTTTGTATCTGGCAGAGTTTGTGAGGTGTCAAAAATGTGTGATGTAAAAAAATAAGATATTGACCCTTATCCATAGGCAGGAAAGAGCAAACCTCATTCTTAACAGGTGACCTGACTTGATCAATAATTAGTAGGTCTTTGAGATACAGACTTTCTGTAGCCATTTTGGATTATTCTTTTAAGTGAACTCTCTGTCCTTCTTGAAGGGCCAAAAACCAAGCAACCCATACCCTGGTTCTTCAGTTCTTTTTGGGTGACTACATGGCAAGTTCACTGGGACTAGACCAAGTATCGATTAGTAATCCAGTGCGATGCTCTTTTCAGAAATAGTTGCATAAATTAATTAAAAAAATAAAAAGAGCAATTCACTCAGGCTACACAATTGGTACACTTGCTTTTTTTCAATCCTGCATCTCCCTAAGGCCATCTTTGATGTCAGTTCTCTCCCCCACCCATACACACATTCCCAGCTCATGCTTCACCAATGTCATTGGTGTGAACCATAACTTGAATTCTTCCCTGACTTTGGAATTCCATTAGTCACATAAACATGCAGCATTAGCAGATAAAAAAGGTGTGGGTGTTTGTCTTAGAGGCAAGCCTGGAGTTATTGAAAGTACTGTGTAGTTTCCCAATTATGGTATCGTCTGCCTTTGTACTACTCTTCAATTCTAGGACCAGTTCATTGTTCGTTTGCATATCTATAAATATAAATGTACTAATAGGCCAACTATGAGTTATCTATCCAACTACAACTGGACAATATATTTTGTTCATCCGATTCTTTGTCCCATGTGAACAGAGAGGCTGAATTCTTGGGCAATTAGGGATTGTTTTTGCCTCTGGGGATTTCAGGGGCTTGATGCAATTAGCATAACATCTGGAAGACCTCTTGGTAATAGGAAATATCTCCTCTATTTGGAATCTGTCCTAGTTGTCCTCCAGGACAATGGCAAACAACTTTGATGACCATATGTTTCCCTGTCTTAGTTCGTGTTTGATGTTAATAATTAGGAGTTCTTAAAATGATCTCTTGTTATTTCTTTCAAGTAGTCTTGTATGATTCTAATACATACACATATTCAAATGCTTCAGTCATGTCTGACTCTTTGTGACTCCATTTGAGGTTTTCTTGGCAAAGATACTGGAGTGGTTTGCCATTTCCTTCTCCAGCTCATTTCACAGTTGAGGCAAATAGGGTTAAGTGACTTGCCCAAGGTCACACAGCTAGAAAGTGTCTGAGATCACATTTGAACTCAGGTCTTCCTGACTCCAGACCCAGAGCTCTATCCACTGTGCAGTCTAGCTACTTTTCCCCCCACTTCCCCCAAAGAAGTATATTTAATATATGAGAGCCTTGTTAGAGAAGACCATTTAAGGTGGCATTGTGCTATACTGAATCAAGTGCTTTTTTTTATAGTCAGTAAAACGAGTAGGATTTTGAACTCACTGAGCCTTTTAGATATAGATATGGGTATTGTATAGAATATATAGGCAACCCCACCTCAAAATATCTCCATTAAGCTTCATGGAGCTTTTAAAAAGCATATGTTATTCTCAAGAAGACTCATAGAGATGGCAAAGTAGGCATACAGGTCAGTAATTATTATTATTTGTTTAGAAGCCCTTTAAGAGGTAATTTTTCAGATGCCTTAATAACTGATCATTTAAACCCCTCAAAATTGTATCCCTGCCAGCACAGGCCTCCTCTATGCTTGGTCTGGTCAAGCTACATTTCTTATCTTTGTTTTCTTTCCTGGCCTTTGTATCCTTTTTTAGGCTACAGATTGAAGATGGTGATGCTAGAATTTGAATGGGTTGTTGCCATTGTCACAGATGGAGAGAATTGGAAAGAAGTCTCTGAAGTCCGAGACAATATTGTGGGGTTTTAGGCATCCTTATAGATACCGATTCCCAGTTTGTTAAGGCATTCATGATGGTCTGCATTAATAGTAGTTCTTGACTTCATTTCCTCTTTTGCTGCATCAATAGTTTCAACTCAATTACATATATTTTCTTATGTTTGTTTGCCTACTTTAGTATCAACTTTGATTTCTACTTTCACAGTTGACTATCACCATACAGGGGCAGCTAATGTGGAAAAGGGTCTACCTTTGTAACCTGTCATTTCCTGTTTGTGAGAATGAAATAAATTTCACTTTTTATGTTGTTGGGTGTTCATTACTTTAAGAACCTTTCAATTTTCTTCCTGATAAAAGTCTTCACAACATAAAAGAACAATAGTGATTTTAAAGTTTGCAAAGAGCTTTGTATATTTTATTTTATTTGATTCTATATAACTCTGGGGCTTCTGGATGATCTACAAGTCTTATGGTTCTCTCCTTTCTTACTCTTGAACTATATCATTCAACTTCTTTTTCTTTTTTTTTTTTAAAAAAAATCCCTTATCTTCTGTCTTAAAATGAATACAGAATATTTGTTGCAAAGCAGAAGAGCAGTAAGGGGTAGGTAATTGGGGTTAAGGGACTCATCTAGGGTCACAGAGCTGTGAAGTATCTGCCAGGAGTCTCCAGGTCTGGTTTTCTATTTACTGAGCCATCTAGATCAGTGGTTCCCAAACTTTTTTTGCCTACCGCCCCCTTTCCAGAAAAAATATTACTTAATGCCCTGGAAATTAATTTTTAAAAATTTTAATAGCAATTAATAGGAAAGATAAATGCACCTGTGGCCATCACCACCTCCTTGGATCAATGTAGTACCCACCAGGGGGCGGTGGGGCCCACTTTGGGAATCACTGATCTAGATACTCCCATCCAACATATTTTTCACCATTCTCTCATAAGTTCACCTTTGAATTGACATCACTGAATAACAAAATATAAGCTGACTGAATTTGGTGGGTCTTATAAAGTTAGTCATAGGATTAATCTATTTCATGCTCAGTAAAAGATGGTGGTGAATAAACAATGGTCTTCATGCTGTATTTCTGTTTGTTACATGAGTTGTTACATGAGTTGCCAATGGTCAATGGTCTGTTACTGGGATGACAAAGTCATTCCATCATGGTAGAATACTGAGTTCTACTGGCATAGCTTTAAATAACCTCAGGGCACCTCCTCACCCCAATGAATCCCTGTAGTAAGGCTTGGTACTCCACTGACAAAATTCAACACACTCACCATTTTGCTATGAAACAACTACAAAACAACTCAATTCTGTAAAAATTTAAAAAGCTAATTTCTTAGGTAACAAAGTAGTTACCTTTTCTGCAGCTTCTTGGTAAGGATTGTCATCTCCTTTATTTTATGCTGAATATGGGCCAGGCCAATAGTAATTAAACAACCCAAATAATAGAAGCCTCTAGGGCATAGTCTTCCATATCCACACTACAGGTTATAATTATTTGCCAATTTGTGCCATGACCTTACAGTGATTCACTTCAAAGTTTAATCCTCTGACTGTGTCTGGTGAACTAGTAAAATTTCTTGTCTTCAACTTCCATTTGGTAATATATAGGTTAATTCAGTTCTCTCTCTTTTTCTTTTTTCTAAATCCTTATCTTTGGTCTTAGAATTGATACTAAGCATTCATTCCAAAGCTGCAGAGTGATAAGGCTGTGGAAATAAGGGTTAAGTGACTTGCCCTGGGTCATACAGCTAGGAAGCTGCCCTTAAACCCATCATTCTTTCCCTTCACTTCCCAATTCCATTGCAAAGAAGTTGAGGTAAGTGGAGATAGTAGTAGTGTGGGGAAGTAGTTTAGAGTCTTTTTAGATAACTTTTAAATTTTGTTTCTATTTCCAAAGAGGTAGGTTAACAGGTCAACAAATTACCTTACACTGGAAAAGCCAAGATCTTTTTTTTTTTTTATACTTCATTACCAATTAATAATCATCAAAATAATTCGTAGTGACATATGAGGTATTCTCTAGTGGCTCCTACACTCTGATTGATGATGACTTCTAAAGGTCAAATATATTAATGAAAGGACTTTGAAGATCAAAGTCCCAATTTGGGGTTGATTACTTTGTACTAACTAAATTATTCTAAGTCTTCATCACTGAATGGAAGCTGCAATGCACTAACTACTTTTAAGATAAGCAGTACTCTCATGGCAAAATTTCTTTTCCCAAGAGGAATCATTTGTTTTGCTCTAGTAAATGAACTACTAGAAAATGCAATACAGATTTTTTAACTCTCTCAAGTTCACCTAGCTTTAAATAAAGCCTTTCTTTTTTTTAGTAGGAAGGACATGACAATGAGTAATTTTACATTTTAATTATTTTTGCAGTATTACCATAAAAAGATCAAATTCTTCCTCTCGTCGGGCAATCATTTGATTCAGAGTCTCATCATCAGGGACTTCATCTTCTTCCTGAGCACAGGAACAGAGAAATTCATCAGTTGAGGGGTTGATTTACCAAGCAATCTCTTGTTAGTTAAATCAGCATAAAGAACCATAAGTCTCTATATTACAGTAAATCATAATTCTAAAAAAAACAGGAGTTAAGCAGCCATTTGGATATATATAATATATCATATTTTAATCATCCATCCAAACACAAACATATATTTATTATTACTGATATTGATATTTTTATAATTCACTTCCATTTTAGGTGAAAAGGTTCTTGACCTAGTCATTTTTCTTCAAGGCCTTACCAAAATGGAAATTTGTGAGTAGGCATAGGATTGGTTGTTAGCTATGAATCAATTACTGACCCCAAACAGTCCAGATTAGAATATGTGAATTTATGTTTTAAATTCATCATTAATAATAGGGACTAGAGTTATAGACCTGGTAGTTTAAACATGATCCCAGAAGAAGATCAGAGGAGAAGGTAGCTGACATTTCATAACTTTGCAAGCTCTGGACAAAGGAAAGATATTACTTCTGATGCCTTTAAATGGAGAAAGTGTTTAAAATATCTCCTGAACGAATAAATCAATTAAAGAGATCCATAATGTATTTAAACAAAGTACAGAAAAAAACAATATAATTGGAGGACAAAACCCAAAATGTTATACATTGGTACAATCTGGACTCTCTTCCCAATACAATACTGAAACTGCTCTTTCAGATGACACCAATAACACAATCATTAAATTCTGAAGCCTTTTGTCAATCATTATCCTCCCAAACCTATGGAAAACTTGGGGGAACTAAAGAAAACCTTCTGCTGTTAGTTCTCTCTTCTCTTGACTTTAAAGATACTACCCTCAGTTTCCTTTCCTATTTCTGTAACTGCTCTTTCTCTGTCTCCCACTAACTCTAAGTATCCTCCTGAGAATTTTAAAGCATATATTACCCAAGGTCAGAACCTGGTTTCTCGTGTCTTCTCTGTACATTTGTATAAACACATTATTTATAACCTAACATATAGATAGTATATCTTCTAGCCTTATATGAATGCATATAGATCATTTCCATAATATGCATACATACACGCAAAAATATGTATGGTATGTATGTATTGAGTATGATATATATATATTTATATGTATATAATAGTTAACATTGATATAGTATTTACTGTGTGCCAGGCACTGGGCTAAGTACTTTATGGTTATTATTTCATTTGGTCCTTACAACAATTATGGGAGATAGAAGCTACTTATCTTAAGGTAGATGCTTGCCCTCATTTTACAGATGAAGAAACTGAGGCAAACAAAAATGAAGTGACTGATCTGTGAGTCACACAGCTCGTAAGTATGTGAGGCCAAATTGGAACTTAGGTCTTCCTAACTCCAGGTCTAGCTCTCTATGCACTGAACCACCTAGCTGCCATATATATATATATATATATATATATATATATATATATATATATATATATATATATATATATATATTTCTATATATATAT
>NC_058130.1:187702415-187751816 GCF_016433145.1 Gracilinanus agilis
TTCCTTTCCTTTCCTTTCCTTTCCTTTCCTTTCCTTTCCTTTCCTTTCCTTTCCTTTCCTTTCCTTTCCTTTCCTTTCCTTTCCTTTCCTCTTTAAATGTATGTCCCTGGCACTGAGCCTGAGCAGATGTTTCATAAAAGTTTATTGCCTACTAACTATTAACAGTCAAGGCTCAAAATGATCTTACTGAGCTATATATATATTTACCTAATTGATTAAGATTTAATTTAATGGGAACAAATCCTGTACTTGGGCTCAAAAAGGATGTCCACAAGTAACAGAAAGGATGAAGTAAGGCTAGAGAGCAGTTCATCAGAAAATAATCCTGGGTTTTAGTTGACTATAAGGTCAACATGAGTCAACAGGGTGGTAGGACACCCAAGAAAGCTTAGGCTGCAGTAAGAGAGACAAAGTAGCGTCCAGCCTCAGAGAGGCCAGAGTGGCATTGAACTCTGTCCTGGGCAGACAACACATGGAGCACTGTGTTCATTCAGTTCTGAGTATTCTGGGTAGCTCATTTAGGAAGAGCCTAATACCCTTAAAAGTATTTAGAAAAGGGCAGCCAGGGTGACAAAAGGCCATTTATTTACTCAAGAAGACTCAGCTGAAGGAGCTGAAGATGTTTGGCCTGAGGAAGATGATGCTATATTGTCATCTTTCAGTTGTTTCAGTTGTGCCCGAATCTTTGTGACCCTATTTGGGGTTTTCTTGGTAAAGACACTAGTGTGGCTTGCCATTTCCTTCTTGAGTTCATTTGACGGGTGAGAAAACTTGAAGCAAACAGGCTTAAGTGACTTGCCCAGAGTCACACAGCTATTAAACGTCTGAGGCCGGATTTGTACTCAGAAAGATGAGTATTCCAGACTCCAAGTCCAGCACTGTATCCACTGCGCCACCTAGCTGCCCCTAATGATAGGTGAAATTAGAGGGCTGCCATGTAGGAGAGGTATTAAACTTGTTCTGTGGGGCCCCAAAGGATAGAAATAAGAGAAATCAGTGGAATTTACAAAGCGGTAAACTGCCCACGGTTCGATATGAGAAACAGAAGCAGAATGAGATCTTCCCTGCAAGATAATGAGTTCTCATCCATTGGAAATCTTTAGGCAAAGAACCTGACTGCTTTTAAGATTTATTGTAGGGGAAATTCTTGCCCAGGTAGCAACTGACCTGGACAACTTCTGAGACCCTTTTTCAGTTGAATCAATTGATTTAGTGAATTACTCGGTCTTTGAATTTAGAGTATATTACACAGGTTGGCTCTTGTGGAATAATGAAAATGTAAGTTTTGGCATTATTTACTAAATAGAGATGAATCTAAATGTTGTAACACATATTGCATTCTATTAGTCACATACTAAAGTTCTTTTATGTTCAAATAGTCAGTTCCTATCTATTATTTTTATTTAGCAATGATCAAAATAGAGGATCCTTTTACTAGTGTTCTACTGGATGAGAGACTTTTGGAAGAAGAACATTGGATTTGTTCTGTCTTTTTTAAGGAAGAGAAAAATGTTTTATGAAATATGTTCATTCAAAGCAGTATGCAAAGGGTCTGTGTTGTCAGGATGAAATCTGATTTTGATAGAAGGTAGACAATTTTCTTTAAATATTATCTGGGCTATGAATAGCGCCTAGATTTCCAGGATAGAGAAAGCCTTCAAACCCTCTTTTTTGCCCAGATAGAAGAACCTGGCAAGTATTTCTTACTTTTTTTTTTTTATAGCATTATTTTTGTGGCAAGTGACCTGCTTTGCAGTTTTCCACCTGGCCTCCAGGAAGCAGCATCCTGAGAGATTTACAAAATGTGCTATATACTATTCCATCAGTCTGAGTTAGGTAAAATTTAAATTAAAAGGTAATCAGCCAAATCCAGAAATTGTTCTCTTCTTAATGTAAGGGTGAATTTTAATAAACAAGCCGGATAACTTTCAACTCTTTGCATTTAGAACATAAAATTGTAGCTGCTTTAATCTTTCTTAATTAACAACAACCCTAGAATTTATTTTAAAGATAAAGAAATTGTTTTCATAAAAATGGAAAGTCACTGTTTAATTTCATGAAGAATAGTTTGTCTATAGTTTCAGTACCTCATTTTCTTCTTCATGCTCCAATATGGCCTGCAGAAAAGCCCTTCTCTCGTGGCTCGAAGATTTCTGATCAAACATGCCTGCTTGGATAACTTTCTGGTCCACATTCAATTTGTATTTTGCTGCTGCGAGAATCTTTTCTTCCACACTGTTTACAGTGCAGAGTCTAAGCACTCGGACTTCGTTCTGCTGGCCAATCCGGTGAGCTCGATCTTGGGCCTGCAAATCCTGTTCAAGACAACAATATGCCATGTTATAGCCATCTTCCTGGTTCCTCAACAAATGAACTGATACACAAAGGAAAAATACGGCAATACATGATGGCCCATCAACTTTTGAAAACGTGCCCCAAATACCTAGTGGTCACTGGCATGTGAAAAAAAAAATCACAGTAAAGACTTTTGACATTGATCGCCTCTGGTTTAAGAAGACAGGACCAGAGGAAATTTAGATCTAAACTGTACAAGTCCAAATTTAAATAGATGTAGAGTTGAGAAAGTAGGACTTTATAGACAGACCCTTTGCGATGGGTCTTTACCTCCATGAATTCCTAGCAGTTTGTCAACTGAGAGCTGAAAGAGCCCTTGTAAACAATTCAGTTCAAGCACGCAATTTTCATATTTGGAAAGTGAGACCCAAATATTAATTGACTTGCCTATCTAGGCCACACAGGGCAAAAGTAACAGGCTGCAAACTCGACTTAGATCTTTGACTCTAGATCCAGGTGTCTTTCAAGAATATCACGCAGTTTGGGTTCTGAACTTATGACTTCATATCATGCAATAAGATGTGTGAAATAGCTGTACTTTGGTGTGAGGTTCTGAATGGGACAGGCATATACCAAAAAGATCCCGATGGCAAATATTTTCTGATGGTCAGCTCTCCCAGCTGTTATCCTAGATCATTCGTACTCACACTCATATTGATTATATTATTTCTACCTCTGGTAGACATGAGATGAGGAGGAAAATATTTGAGAATGAAGATGATGTAAAAACAAAAGATATCAACAAAACTTGTTAACCAATTGACAAAAAAGTGTGTGCTAAAAGGTGTCAATGGGAAAACCCCTTCATTAATAAAGGTATCACTGTACTGAGCAGTCAGTTCTGTGACAGTTATAAATAACTAAGGGATTTAAACCAGCTGAGAATCATTTTGTGCAACAACTGTGGCAAAAGGAAATTCATTCCTAAGTTTTGAGAATGCACTGCCACAACTGTGCAGAGGAAAGCACAAAACTGATTGTCCGGAATGCTTTTACAATCAGACCTCTCAGAATTTTGAGAACTAGTTTGTTAGGTTTTACTGGTAAACAACAAAATCTTCTGCATTTTGCCAAAGAAGATAAAGAGCCTGCTGATGCTATTTCTGATTTAGGGTCTTTAATTAAGCAAAAATGTTTTCATAAGATTATTTGAAAATGTGAATATAAATACGGTGGTACTGAAGCACGAGTACAGTTGGTGTACAATCACATTTTAATTACTTTACTAACGAGTATATTGGAAAACAAATGCAGGGGGAAATATCCTTTACTTTTAGCGAATACTTCAGTCTTTGCCATCATTATCTATTCTTTTAACAGGACTTCCTAACCATCAACCACTATGTCTAATTTCAGGTCTCTGCCTTCCTTCCTATCCACTAGAGGATGCTAATAAATTGTTAAAGGGTTAAAATGTAGGCAGCAAAAAAGGAGAGCTGCAAAGGCGGCTGTGAGTAATCCACAAACTGGCTAATTAGCTCCTGAATAACTAAATGTTGGCTGCAATTGCCTTTTAGTCTTTGTGAAAGAACTAGGACTATTTACTCCCTCATGAAACATTTGCCAAGTGCACATTTTATGACCAGCACTTATTTACTCTGGAAAATAAGGCAGAAGAATAGGGAGTTGGCTTATCATTACAATATGTGGAACTTAAACCAGACTCAGGGAAGACTTTCTGGCAGAGAAAATTTGTTAAACATTATAATGAGCAATCTGAGAATCTAGCAATAGGATGGTCATACCTGTCTGAATCAGCATTGCCTCAAGGTAATGGGATGGAGCAGATAGAGGCTGCTCTTTTAAGGTCCCCCTTTAGATCATGCATCCTATGAAATCTGTGCATTTCATATATTTTTAAAAGGTTAAATTAATATATTTGAAATACTCCCAGTTTTTAAATAATGTACATAAACTGATCCTGTCAACTACAGCAAAGTTGATAGAAACTTTGCTGTCCTTGAATCTGCTGCTAGGAAAGTTTCCCCAGTCAATTTTTCTTAATAGTTTAATTTTGCTACTATTGGCTCACTCCTCATGAAAACATTGAAAGCCACTCTTGCCACCATTCATAAATAAGCTTTAATTTTTATTAGCTATGACAAGATACCTATTGAATTTAAAGGTAAAATACCATTCATCAGGACCACTATGTTAATTAAGCTCTGCAAAAGGATTTCTAAACTAATAAAAGTTAGGCAACTATGATTACTGGTGTTGCAGCCAGATACTAAAGAAGTTAGGTGGCCACATCAGCTCTGAGTGAATGACATCAGAGAAACAGCTAAGACTCATGTGCCATCGTAGTCAGCAGTGAACTGGATGAAGTACAATATTTGGTCCCAATCATTGACTCATTCACTGCCTAAATGTTATTTTCATTAACTTGAAGCTAACATGCAGTAAAAAGGCAATGTTTGGCGTTCTATTTCATTGCTCTGATTTTTCTTTTTGGATCTTGCTCACCAAGACCCTGTCCATGAAATTTTAGTAGCATTAAATATTGGTATAGAGACTCTCCAACATCCTTTTCCATGGTAAAACACTGTTTTGAGTAGTTGATTTTAGTTGGCTCCAAAGACCTGATCTGACATACCAAACTAATTAGACAGAGATGTTTACTTAAAAAGATAAATATCCAATGAACTCTACTAATTCTTCACTAAGCCACAAAAAAAGGGAAGAACGTGACAGGGTCAGCACCTTAGCATGTTGCCTGCCCACAGCAGGTACCTAATAAATGTTTATTAACTATCCAAATTAAAAGGGTAGCAATTAAGAAGCTGTAACTTTGAGAGGTGAGGTGAGCTCAAGTAATAGCAAATTGGCCTGCATATAAAGTGCTAGCAGTCCAAAACATTCTTAAAATTTATACCTACTATTACCTTTTAAAATATTCTTCACTGTATGCCAAAGAATCTTTTTGTTGAGGAAGGCTTTCTGACACCTTCACATATTTTAAATTTTATTTTAGAATCATCAAGTTAAATGTAATAAATCAAAATTGCAGTGTAGTTATCCTATTAAAAATAGCAACTATCACACTACCCCACCTCACCCCCAAAATAAAGGTGATAACTTTAAACCTTAGATTAAATTACCTGGGACAAAATTTAGGGACTATATTTTCAAAAATGGAACTTTTAAAACAATCTTGCTTTTGATGATTTTTCTAAACAAATCATCAAGCAGAATTTCATAAACCAGAGCCTCCTTTGGCAAAGAAGACACCAAGGAAAGGATGTTAAGGCTAAGGAGAAGCAGTGTTGATGAATCTCTGACTTGGTTCTCTAAAGATTATCCATGCCATGAGTAACCAGAGCTCCAAGGTGTCACCTCTCAAAGATGATCTAGCTATCTGTTGGGCGCTTTCACTTTTGGAAAAAGAGTCTCTCTGCTCTTTTTCTTCCCATTTTGTCCTATAGAGACAACAGCTACAACTAATCTTTTCTCTAGTCTTCTCCCTTCATGGATGCTGAAACATTTAAATGAGTCAAAAACCTGCCCACCTGGTGAGGATTCCAATCGCTATCAAAGATGACAACAGTATCAGCTGCCTGAAGGTTCAGGCCCAGGCCCCCTGCTCGGGTACTCAGTAAGAAAATGAAAAACTGTGAACCAGGCTCGTTGAACTTCTTCAGCAAGGCAGCACGATCTTCTGATTTTGTGGTACCTGATGGAGAATGGAAGGAGAGAGAAGGAAGAGACATTTTCCAGTTTGGTAAAGTCTGAAGAATAAAACAAAACAAAACAAACCATACCTATCTCCTTCTGCTGAAATACTGACTTGAAATGACAGAATCTCAGAGTTAGAAAGGAAATCAAAAGCCATCTAGATCAACTTATATGTGAACAGGAATGTTCTCTACCACATACTCTACAAGAATCCTTTTTTTGTTCCTCCATAGAGTAGCACAGTGCCTGGCACACAGGAGCCACTTAATAAATCCATAAATAAATATTTTTCTTACTTGATAAGCTGTCATTTAGCATTTGCTTGACTACCTCCAGTGAAGAGGATCTCATTAGCTCCCAAGGTGTCTCTTTCTATTTGGGATAGCTCTACCTACTAAGAGTTTTTCCTTATATCAAGTCTAAATTTGCCTCTTTGCAATGTCTATCCCATTTTCTTATCTCTGCCTTCTAAGGCATCATTGAGGCTGTGGCCCACAGGGGTCCTTTAAATACTTGAAAACAGCTTTTTTCTATGCTTTCTTTTCTCTGGGATTTGTTGTTCACTTGTTTTTATACATGCTAACTCTTTGTGACCCCATTTGGGCTTTTCTTGGCAAAAATGCTGTAATGTTTCCATTTCCTTCTCCAGCTCATTTTACAGATGAGGAAACTGAGACTAGCGAGGTTAAGTGACTTGCCCCGGGTCATACAGCTAGTGTCTGAGGTCATATTTGAAGTCAGGAAGATGAATCCTCCTGACTCAAGGCTCCATCCATTGCACCATGTAGCTGCCTCTTATCTAGAATAGATATTCCAAATTCCTTCAACCTATCTTTACATGGCATAATCTCTCAGGCCTTTACCATTATGGCCTCTCTCCTCTAAATATTCTCCAGCTTACTAAATTTCCCTCCCAAAATATGGTACCCAAAACTGAACATAATTCTTCAGATATGGATTGACTAGGACAGAGCACAGCAGCATTACTCCCTCCTAAAAGGTAAATAAAATACCTTCTTTTATCTTGTATTACCAATATAGTCAATATTTTCTAAAGCAAGTGTGTTAAAAAACATATATATGTAGAAAAAATACTTGTCACCTAAGTTCAAATTTTACTTTGATAATAGCTTTGTGTACTTAGAAAAGTCATTTGTCTTTGAGACTCAAATAAGTGACCATGATTTATTTATTATAGATGGAATATAATTTGCTCATAGATTTTTAGATACATGAAATGTCAACAAGGTATTCAAGGGTGGAAGGCAGGGGAAGGGAATCCTGGGGTGGGAGGTAGGGAACAAGCAATGGCCTTTTCTCCCAGAAACCCTATGAGATCAGTAGTATGAGTATTAAAACCCCCATTTTAAAGATTAGGACATGCAGGCTTTGACAAGTTAAGCCTGGTGTCCCAGCCTCTGGGGCCCTTATAGTCTATGATTTACAGTTAAGAAAAAGTATAAAAGTTAAGGCATTTCTAAGGCAAATCTTAGTTTCCAACTTGAAAAAAAGTCACAAGTGCCATATTCCCAAATTTTTGAGGCAAAATTGTCTTCCACCTATGTATGAGCACTTTTGAATAGGAAATAAAAGATAGTCTAGGTCATAAGAAGATATTATTGTGAGTTATATGAGAGTACACAGTTTTCTTTATAAACACTGCTAATTAAAAGTCAAGGAAGAGGGGCAGCTGGGTAGCTCAGTGGATTGAGAGCCAGGCCTAGAGACAAGGAGGTCCTAGGTTCAAATCTGGCCTCAGACACTTCCCAGCTGTGTGACCCTGGGCAAGTCACTTGACCCCCATTGCCTACCCTTACCAATCTTCCACCTATAAGTCAATACACAGAAGTTAAGGGTTTAAAATTAAAAAAAAAATCAAGGAAGAGATTAAGGAATAAAATACTAAAAGACTAAAACTTAAAAGAATCAAGTTACCATCAAAGTCAAGATCACAACGAGGGTGAGATCACAATTAGTTGCTTATTATTTCTGTTCTCATTATTTAGTAAGAATTAAAGGTATCTTAATGGAAAAAGAAAATTCTAAACATTATTTTCAGTAAGGAAAAACTTAGAACATGAATTGTCACTTAGTGAATCACTTGTATCAAAATTTCAGTTTACCATCTGTAAAACAGTTAATATTTAAACACAAGTGCTTATTAGCACAATGCTTGGTATATAATAGGAACAAAATAAAATGTTTATTAATTGATTAATTTAATTATAATTAAAATCCTTTTATTATAGATTCCAAAGAGTTACCTAAATTCTTTGGTGGTATTTGTTGTCTTAAAATAATTGGAGTATCTTTTTAGTATTCAAAAGTGTTTTGGGCAGTGTTATTGGCTTCTTGATAGGGGGTTAAGGGTGCAAGATGTTATTTTAAAAGATTCTTTGCAGTAGTTTAAGTGTGATTCCCATAATTTATCCAAATATGCCAACAAATAGCAACAATTGCACGAAGCATACAAATTAGCAATTCCTTTATTTAGCTATGGCATCAAAGTCAATGAAAGACCATCAGAACCAAAGATAGAATAGCCAATTTTAATATTACATTGTGTATATTCATTTACTCAATAAACATAGATTAAGAATCTGTCATGTTCCAGACCCCAGCTAAGCACTGGTTTTTAAATATTACATATTTGTATGTGTGTGTCTATAAACACACACAAAGTCTTAGAGATGATGACATCTGTTTTCTGGAAGCAGAAATGAAAAACTTTGCAGCTGTGTGGGTAGAAGGGCCAAGAGTTCACCTGGCATGTATTAGAATAAAATCTTGAATAACTGAGAAATCATGGCATGGATAAAATACATATGGCCACAATGAAACTAACCAGATTCTTCTACCAAAATCGCCAATAGGTTCTCAATGTAGCATAAGAACTGAAAAATTAAAAGAAATCACAAAACTTACTACCTGATATCAATCAGCAGAAGCAAAGAGTTCAATCATATTTTATGATAAACATTACTAGGATGAAGCTTTGATTGTAAAAACTAGAAAAACATCTTATTTAACTTTTCATAATGCAGAGACATAGCATTTCATTGTGAGGCTCTGGTTTTATGCACCCTTGACAAATGCAGATGATGGCAAAGCATTTTAAATTGGCATCTTTGGTGATAATCAGCTCATCTCTATCCTTTTCAGAGGCAAACCAGTTACTCTATAAGGATGTCATCCAGACCAAATTACTAGTTATAGACAGCATAGGATTTACTATGTTCATTAGTAAAAGCTGCATTTGTTTCCTTTTCTTGTACTTTGTGGTGCAGAACATAGCCAGTTACAAAGAGACAACTGACGGTGGTCACATCTGTGAAGGATATTAGAAAATACATAGGAGTGAACATTTATGTGGTATCCCCAAAGTTCCAGTGCAGTTTCATGCTGTTTGACTTTTTGGTGTCCCAAACTGCAATGAGGCTTTTGGAACAATTCAGAACTTATTAACATAAGAATAAATGTCAAATTGGTATTTAGTTGTTGTTGGAAAACTTTCTCTTTTGTTAGAAATTTTGCCATTCCCATTTCCTTAAGAAAAATACAAAAACATCCTTTTCAGTGAGCTAACAACCATAAATAACTACTGCAATTAAATATATTCATTCATTTATTTCAAGAAGAGATCCTACTAGGATTGAGTATTTAACTTTAGCTTTTACATTTTTTTTTCTTAAGTTAGAATCTGAAACTGGAAACTTTTCTTTCTCCTCAAAATTTTAATTTTAAATGTTTAGTTACCATTTAAGCAAATAGTATATAAAGTAAATAATACTAAAGCATTTAAAATGAATTTTTTTAGTATTTTAAGTATTTTTAAGTATTTTAAAATGTTTTATGTAGTAAGGTCAGCTAGGTAGCACAATGGATAGAGTGTTGCACTTGGAGTCAGGGAGATTAATCTCTCTGATTTCATATCTGGTCTCTGACACTGTTTGATCCTGGGCAAGACATTTAACCCTGTTTAACTCAGGTTCCTCATTTGTAAAATCAACTGGAGAACGAAATGTCAAACCACTCCAATATCTCTGCCAAGAATACCTCCAATGGGGTCACAAAGTGTCAGATACAACTGAAAACAACTGAAAAACAAAAAATATCTACTAAATATATACACTTAAAATTCTGTGTTAGACAAATGAGTGTATCTTTCCAGAGGCATGAATCAGAATTGCTCAATTAATCAAAAGAAACAAAGCCTGGCAGTTTATAATATTTCTAAAATATCATCTCCTTTCTTTGATTCCCTTAACTTAGTTTACTAAAGGATAAAACTTTTGACTTACTATTAAGAAAGAAATGAAGGATTGGGAAAACTTAGATCCTAGAGAAAATGTACATAGTCCTAGGAAATCACTCAACTGAACAAAGAGAAATCCCTCTAGCTGCTTCTTAGACATTAACACCTTTGTTACAAGCGAAGCAAGAAAACAGGTTTCTCTCCTTCTAGAAGAATTCATTCCAAGGGCCCTTCTTTTTCAGAGTGAAGGCATCCAAAATCAACTTGTTAGTGATATTTCACAGTAAAGAATTGGATATTTGTGAAAGGGAAAAGATGAAATGTTATGAATTTCTAGGTGCCACAACAATTCTTAGGATATGAAAAAGTATCAGAATTAATAATGGAATTTCCTTAAAATGGAAAGTCCAAAACAAGGGACTTTTTTCATTTTCAAAGAATGGATGGAAGTCAAAACAAGAAAAAATGAAAGATATTAAATGAAAATAGTCAAAGGATGGTATTAGATTGTAACTGAACTTTGTGATATACCTGTAAACTTAATATATTAGCCTTTTTAGATCATATATTTCCTCAATATTATTCTTACATCATTTATTGGACATATGCTGTCAATGGAAATATTATCTACTAACAAAAAAGAATGAAAATAAATATATTAACAATAACATAGTATTAATAATTATTAATTTATTCAACAAACAATTATTAAGTACCTATTATATTCCAGGCACTGTACAATTAATGTTTTTAGTAATTTCTCTTTCTATTCCTAGTTTTCTTTTCCTATTTCTTTTTTGTCCTTCCCTATTTCTAATTTTCCTTTCCTATTACTAATTGCTATTTTCCATTCCTAATTTTCCTAGCCTAGTAGCTAGGACTCTGAGCAGTCACATGCCTTCTCAGGATTTAAAACTACAATGTAGATTCTGTTTACAGAGAAAGTCTGCTCTTTGAGAGTTTCTGATACCAATGAAATCATAGCCCATGTCTTCCCCCAAATTGTCAACTGTCTTATTTTTTAATGTAAAAACTGTAATTTCCTCTATTATCCTACAGCAGCAATCCAAACTGTGACCAAGCCCACAACCATATGCCATTATTTAATCAATCCTCAGATTCATATAACATCCTGCTGTTTATAAAATGTTAAAGTTTATATTTCCTTTATCTTCACTATGGCTACTCCAAAGCCACTGAACAATTTAGGACTATATTTCCAAATCTTCTTTATTAATTCAATAATCAGGAGTTTTCATTTTACTTTTTAAGTCTAACATCCTTTTATGTTGGTGGTATAAGACTGAAAGTAATATGGTATGAAAGTAAAATAATAAAGTAATATGGTCATAAGAGATTTGTCCTATTTTAAAATATAATTAGCTTAGCAACAGGTTGTATCCAAGAAAAAAAGAAAAAGCTTGCTTATTCTTGTGGGAAAACGTATTCTGAGTGCCAAACAACTTGCTTACAGTATTAACACTGTATCATAGGTTGCCGGATGAGTCCATAAAAGTTGATTAACCCATGATGGACCTGACGTATGATGCTGTATTAGCATTATGGGACCTCAGCATCCTGTGTCATTATGCTTTGTTGGAAAGATGCATTCAAGGCAATGTTTTTCCCCCACAAGCAGTCGAATCAGGATCACTTCCTCTGGGTTTCCCTACACTTGCCAGGCAGTGGAAGACAGGGATTCCCTCATTCTCACGTCACTGGTATTTACTCCTCATGTTCCTCAGCAAAGGTTCTGCAGCACAGGGGCTACAGAGAGAGGCTAAGGGAAGAGGGTAAAACAGAAGGTCCAGGATAAGGAGTTGGAGTGGTCAGTTCTAAAATCAGGAGGAATATTTCCTGGGCTAGAGGCTTCTACATTATCCCTTTTAGTTTGTTTTCAACAGAGCAAGGGACTATGGTGAACTCATTTCTATTCTGCAGGCAACATTATATTTTCCTATTGAGGTTTCTCTTTTCCCTGGCTCCCTGGAGAATAAAAGCCTCATGACATCTTCCTATTGCTAAAGAAGCATACTACACTACTTGAAAGCATCAAAGGTTTGTTAGTGCTAATGCCAGCACAATGATGGGCTTTCCTTTGATTACTCCACCACTTCCTGATAGTTTTTCATTTTAGGGGAAAACGAGTCTCATCTCCAGGTGTGAACAGGGGGCAAAAAGGAAAGGAAAAGTTCACCAACTGCCTCATAATGCCTTGGTATGTCAGGGATATTTGCAAGAATGGTAGTTCCTATAAAGCACTCGATTTGTCTATGTAAAAGAAGGTCTTAAATAACGGATGAAATTCTACATTGACAAGTCAGGGTCTAGCATTTCATAGACTTGAAACATACTGACCACTGCTGGGAAATGTCAAGGCTTGGCAGAAGACAAACAAGGGAACACGGTAGATAATGGGGATCCTTAAAAACAACTTTTTAAATTATTTGTGAATGATGTGGGTTGACTTAAATGAAAGATTTTGGCAAGATGAACAGCTGTGCCCATTATTTTCATTTTGCTTATATTAAGGTAGGAGGAGTAAAAATTGCCACTGAGAACAAAAGCAGTCAACAAGTTAATTCTTTGCCACCTTTTTTCCCTTTTTTGATGGAGCTTGACTTTTAATGTTGGTTATTCCTTCTCATTTCTGACCACATGACTCGGTGCACCCCAGTTTCTTCTGAACTTACCATCAAGGCGTAGGTAAAGGAAGTTCCGAAAAGCAAAGTAGTCCTCCATGATGGTCATGAGGGATGTCATCTGGCAGAAGAGTAATACTCGATGATTGGTGGCCCGCAGCTTTGGCAGGATGCGATCCAGGAGCTCAAACTTCCCTGAGGCTCGGTAAAGCTCAGCTCTGTTGAAGGAAAAGAGGGTAACTATCAGTCAGTCAGTCCATAAAAAACTTATCACTTGTTTTCTGCATGCCAAACAATAGGCTAAGCCTCCAAATACCTGTTCTACTAAGGCTTCTTTGTTCCAATCGACAAAAATCATGTGTTTAAGATGGGAAAATGGCCCAGATATTACACTGCTTTTCTTGGCTGGCCTCAAAATACTCAAACATTCCATTCAAGAAAGGCAAAGGAAAAGGGATCCATTTTTCCCCTTCTTCCAATTACATTATTGCTTTGTGACATGATTATTTGAAAAGTCTCTGGGAAGCATGTAGACCTTTGTTTACTGGGAAAAACTTAGTGGATTCAGTTATTTCTACATTCCCTAGTCAATCAATTTTCCTTTTCCATTATGATGGATTGTGATGGGTTACTAAGAATTGATTAGAGGGTCTCTTTGATTCTCTTCTTTGATAACTTCTGCACCTCCTAGCAGGAGATAAGAGTATTAGAGGCTAGCAAAATGTAGGTACTTATTTTTTAAGATGGGTAAATTTTCTCTGTCAAGAAATGCAGAAAAGTTGAAATGTTGAGGAAAGAAGAAATCATTAGACTTACCCATTGATAACCCCACTTGAGTAGCCCAGATGCTCAGCAAAGGATTCCTTAAATAAGAATAAAAGATGAATGCTTTAGCTTAATTTGAACAGAGGACTTAGTGGTCACTATGTGCAAACTTATTTGTCAATTCACTTTGACATTCTTTCCTAGCATAGACTAGAAAAATAATTCAAAGGAAAAGTAGCATTGATCCATATGGTACCACCAAAGTCTAGCCACGATTCTGCAGCAACTCATATGACTTTGGGCTCATTACTTTTCTGCAATTCAACATCCTTTATGTATGATGGGTGTTTCCACTTTATATCTTATATATTTTAATAATAATGATGATGATGGTGGTGGTGATAGCTAATATTTATATTGTACTTTGTGCTAAGAGCTTTATAATTATTTGATCCTCACAACATCTCTGCAAGTTGGTGATATTATTATCTCCATTTCACAGATGAGAAAACTAGGAAACAGGGGCTAAATCACTTACCCAGGGTCATAAAGCTAATAAGTGTCCAAAGCTGGATTTGAGCTCAGGTGATATGTAATATATATAAATACACACACATATATGTAAATGTATATACACATATACACAATTTGCATGTAATTATATGCATGAGTGCTATCTTTCCCCCAAAGAATGTAAAGGCCTTGAGAAGCTAAGTCTTGGTGTCCGTAGGACCCTCTAAAATACTTGGCACTCAGAAGATGGTAAAATACTTGTTTGTTGATTCTTGATGCCAAACAACAACACGATACTCTTCCCCACTGGAATGTATGTCAAGGTGAACAGTAAATCAATGTTCAAAAAGATTTTTTTTAATGTAAATATTTAACAGCCTTAAAAATCTAAGTGATCATTTATCTTGACCCCTGAAATCTTAATTGGAAAAGTTACACTTTGATAGTTTAAGATGGATGATCAGATGTCTTGATTCCATTTTTAGATTCGATTCAATGACATCCGTCAAGTACCTCTACTATAGTATTTAATCACATGCTTTGGATCTTTCTGCTTCTAGGGAGGAGTATTTTCCTTCAGCATAATTTTCCTGTCTCTGCATGAATGGAAAGTAAAGTCTTCCCCAGATCTCGTTAGCATTTCCCAGGAGATGATCCCAGCCCGTTTCGTACTACTTGTGTAACCTTGAACAGGTCTCTCGAATGCCCTAAGCCTAAGTTTCCTCATGTGTGAAATGAGAGCCGGGAACTCTGTGATCCCTCCAGTTCCTGCCTGTTCTCAATCCCACATCCCTGAGATACGACTCTCCTAGAAGCAGCTGTCTGCCTCTTCTCTCCTTATCTGCTCTGCCCACAGCTCTCTGTCCTTTAGCTCTAATGTCAGCCATGCTAAGTGCTAAGAGAGAGCTTTTCGTGCTGGCAGTATTCAATCTGGACTGACCACAAGAAAATGACCTGATTCAAGGAAACACTCACTCCCCTGTGCCCAGGAGTGGCCAATTTCACATTTAGCAGGGCTTAGATTGTTCTGCTTGATCCTTTTTCTACTGGGTATTGTGAGGATCAAAAGAGATCGCTTATAGGAAAGTACTTTGGAAAGTAGAAGGACTCAGTGTAAAACACATGAACTTTGGAGAATCTCTATTCTTAAAATAATATGGTCCAAGTTATCCTGCCTTCATTCAAATGCAGAGTGGTGTGCCCATTAGCTAGGCAGTATATAAAAGATGTGTGAAAAAAAATACAGAAAATCAGGTTTTAAATTCTCAGTAATTTTAATTTAAAATGGAATGTTCTAATATATCAGTATAAAATTCATATTGGAAACATTTGTCTATGGGTGTGTTATTTCATCCTTTGGTGACCATTTGCAAATACTAAATTTTAGCAATGAAGATAGAAAAACAATTCATACTGATACCTTGTAATTATTGATTTAGGAAAGATATGCCTATGTCAGCATAAGTTTTTTTTTTTTTTTACCATTTTTTTTGGTAAAAAAAATTGGTTTTTAGGGAGGCAGCTGGGTTGCTCAGAGGATGGAGAACCAGGCCTAGGTTCAAATCTGTCTTCAGACACTTCCTAACTGTGTGACCCTGGGCAAGTCACAACCCCCATTGCCTAGCCCTTATTGCTCTTCCGCCTTGGAACCAATACATAGTATTTATACTAAAATGGAATGTAAGGGTTTAAAAAAAACAGCTTTTAGGTTGAAAATGTCTGATAAACAAAAGGTTAATTTGACATACTCCAATCTTGGCTAGGGGTTCTTAACCTGGGGGTCAGGAATTTGTAATTCAGGGTATTTTGTTATATGCATTTAAAAACATTACTCTGAGAAAGGTTCACAGGCTCCATCAGGCTGCCAAAGGGGTCTATGCAGGGATGTGCTGGCAAATATTCAACAACTACTTCTCAAAAAATGTATGTATAGAACATTTTAAAGTTTAATCTGTATTATTCACATTTTCCACATCACTTTATTAAATCAAGAAAAAAGATAAATCAAGACCTGGGTTTTAGTGTTTGACATTTCTGAGGTGTAAAAAGGGCAAGTAGGTAGCTTAATGGATAGAGTGCCTGGTCTGGAGTCAGGAAGATCAGAGTTTAAATCCAATCTCAGATATTTACTAACTGGGTGACTCTGGGCAAGTAACTTAACAATTTTGCCTCAGTTTCCTCATTGGTAAAATGAGCTGGAGAAGGAAATGGAAAACTTCTCCAATATCTTTACCAAGAAAATTCCAAATAGGATCATGAGGAGTCAGATATGCCTGAAATGACTGAAAAACAACAAATGTTCATACTAAAATTTTTATAATTGGCTCTCTTGAACGAGTTCAACCTGGTTCTAGGATACCCCTAGATATAGCCCCCACCTCAAGAGAAAAGATTAAAAGGACTTGCTCTAATCCCTCTCCTAACTCATTCTTTTTTCTTAATAATTGTATATGTCCCCTAATTATTATATAAATATATATGCACGCATATATATTTATAAATCACTTTAGTTAGCAATTGTACTATCAAGTTTCTGGCCTGGGATCTTAGAGTTTCAGATCTAGAACCAGAAGAAACCTCAGAGACCACTAAATCCAACCAACTCAGTTTACAAAAGAGGAAACTATGGTCTATGGACTTGCCAAAGATTACAGAGGTATTAGATATTAAAGGTAGAATTAGAACTCTGATCTTGTGACTCTAGTTTAGGGCTGTGTTTAGGATGCTTATGTTCCCATGGTATGATGAGAATTTATTTGTGTGTGTCTAGATTCCCCTAGTGGGCAGCTGAAAATGCTGTATGTTCCTAAAGGTGGAGACTGTGTCTTTTATTTTCTTTCTCACTCCTCACCACACTCAGGAGAAGTATCCTGCAGAGGGCATATTCAATGAATCCTGATGACTAATGAGGTTTACAAAAGGAAGGCTGAAAACCTGTTATGGAATAGTTAGGAGCATTTCTATGTTGCCATAAATAACAGAAGTCCAAATAATCAGGCACCACCAGGACAGTTTTTACTTTCCTTTAGGGGCAAATGTCCTTGGCAGGAATTTCTCCTAATTTCATTGGTGCAACTTTAGAGAACAAAAACAACTGTAGGAACAAATAATTTTTAAAAATACATTCCGGTTTTTTTTCTTCCTCTTTTCTTCAGTGGCAAGGGGAGAAACAATCGTGGTCGTCTTTCTACCCTGCTGAAATCAGCAGCTCCTGCTGCTGTAAATTACTGGCACTTTGGGAAATTTATTCAGATAAAGTAAATATGGTTGAAATTGCTCTTTTCCCTAAAAATAGCTTTTAGCAAAGAAACAGTCCTTGGGATCCAATCAGGACTTTATTTTATAGTAATAAGGTATGACAGAAAAAAAAAATCTTAAGTAGGGAGAATAAAGTGAATAAAAGTTTAAAGTCATATCTGTACTTAAAGAATAGATTTGTTTTCAAAGTACACTAAAAATTATCTTCTGATTTGTAATGTTATTCTCAGGAGGAAGTTAGACAAGGTTGGCATTATCTTGGCTCATGACAACTTCCTCATTTGATCTTCAGTCATTTCAAGTCGTGTCCAATGCTTTATGACCCCATTTGGGGTTTCCCTGGTAAAGATACTGAAATATCTTGCGCTAGCTCATTTTACAGATGAAGAAATGAGAGCAAACAGGGTTTAGTGACTTGCCCAGGGTCACACAGCTTGGAAGTACCTGAGGCCATATTTGAACCCAGGTCTTGCTGACTCCAGGTCCCACTGTGCCACCTAGTTGCCCCCTAACTTCCTCATAACAAACATTTATTAATTGCCTACTTTCTGAGAGGTGTTTTATGGAACCTCCCCAAAATATTTCTTCTATATTGTTTCACACATATATAATATATATATAAGCAATAAATGCTATGTGAATTCATAGTCAACAGTTATGTCTCCAAATTCTTAGACCTCCAATCCATCATACTATATCAGAACATGCTAGTCTGAATTGAGAACTTAGTAGACATTTTCCATCCCTATTTTCTTAACCTGATAATATAAATAAACAAAAACAGAAAGAGAAAATGAAAATGATATAAATAAACAGATAATATAAATAAACTTACCTCAATGTGCTGAAACATATATGGGTGATTACATATCTTTCTCAATTGCATGATAGTGTTCATCAGTGTTTTAGCCCCTCCTTTGCCCTAATAATGGGAAGGGGAAAGAAAGCCAAAGAACCTAGTCACTAGTGAGTAAAAGACTTCATTTGCTGTTAGAGGGCACTTCCAGTGATACCACTACACTTAAAATCTGAAGCCAGAAGGGGCTACCACCCATAAATGTCCCCTAAATAACCATCACAACTTGTGGCACTCAGGTTCTTACACCATCCAGAAACCTGTGGGCTATGATACAACATATTCCACGAGATTCGCTCTGCCAAAGGAATGAAGTCCCAGAAATTGGGATTGTGCCAAACTAGTGGCTTTGTGATGTGAGAGGTTATTCATAAGTGGTCTGAACAGAGAGAAGTAGAGCAAATTTACTCAGGCTCTTCAACTGGGCTTAAAACCGGAAAATGCTATCCTGCCACCTAGACTGAACATGAGTCTTTGCACTTTTTGCATATTAACCATCACGAAGAAAATAGTCACAGATGAGATGACAATTTTGATATTCTGATGCTTTCCCTATTCTTCTTCTTTCATTAGATGAGAGGCTTCCTTTTAGCCAAAATAGCACCAAAAGAGTCCCCGCACCCCCAAATTCAGTTTATAGCATTAGTGAAGAAGCTTATAACAAATATTCAATATGCAGCCCACCAGAAACAGTGCAGTCGGGGGTCTTAAGTGTAATAATCTTTCTTGCTTACCTTTTTATCTTTCTCAGAACCATCTGTGAGGAGGATTCCCTTTGCTTGCATATGGCGGTATAGAATTTTCTGAAGAGCTGACATGTCACATTTGATCACATATTCAACCTGTGAAAAAGACAACAATAGGTGAGAGC
The DNA here is from genome assembly GCF_016433145.1 of Gracilinanus agilis. Taxonomy (NCBI): domain Eukaryota; kingdom Metazoa; phylum Chordata; class Mammalia; order Didelphimorphia; family Didelphidae; genus Gracilinanus; species Gracilinanus agilis. The sequence goes on from NC_058130.1 coordinate 187,721,606, forward strand.
AAAAAAAGGACTATTATCATGTTCTAAGAACATTAAGAAGTCACAACTGCTGGTTCTTCCTCCTTTTAAAAGCCAGTTTCCCTGCTGACATCATGAAAGGTTCCTTTTTCTCTTAAGAGTCAAGAAGAGAAAGGAAAGAAAGAGACCGGTCACTTTATTGTTGTAGTCAAGCCACAGCAATAATTTATTACAATGGTTATTTCAAAATGTTATAATTGGAGCACCTCTACAGAGATTTCTTGTCCTCACCAGATCTGAGGGAGTTTGGCTTTCAATTCTCCAAACACTTCCCAACAAAGGAACCCGTAAAAGAGATTTTTAATATACCTTTCCTCCCTACACAGTATGAAGTGAAAGGGTTTTTAGGAAAATCAATGAATGGCTATTAGTCTATGATTTTCTTTGTTATATGTTTAAAACATTTAAAAGGTTATCTGTGACTGCACATAAAGCTAACACTAGAATGCAATTTCCTTATAGCTCTAGTCAGGGTAGCATTAGCCACATTTTTGAGATCTGAAAAAACACAACATATTTTCTTCAAAAGGTAAAAGGAAAGAAATTTTTAGCCAGATGTAACTATATGACTAATTGAAGTGCAGAAAGAAATATCACTAGATTTTGGCTGGAAAATAGTGATAGTCCAATATAAAATTATAGGTATTAAGATTATTTACACTTGCTTATCATACACTTGTTTGTTATAAACCCAATAATACCTAATATATAAAATCTACTCATATAACTTATTTATGTTATACTTTAAAATTTTTTTGCAAATCCAAAAATAAAAATATGGTTTTCTATAATAGACTCACATATAGAAAATTGACAGAATGTGATTAAAAGTAAATTAACAATTTATGTAATGTTTAATTAACCTACTACAAGTGATCATGTTGTTCTCATCTCTGAGGGCCAGGAAGACAAGGTCCCAGATGAAGAGAAATTGATTATTAAGTTAACTGTTTTTTAAGAAAAACCTATCAGGCCAACTAGACCACCCACCGGCAGTATTTGTCACTACTTCTGCTGTAGCATATCAAATTAAAAAGAGAAATGTAATTTTTCAGAAAAAGATGTTATAGAAAAAGAAGGAAGAATAGTAATATCCTAAATTTTTAAAGAATTACTTGGGAGAGAAAAAATTCAGTCAAAAATAATAGTAAATGGAAAACATTTTGGATACCTGATTATGTTCCAATTTTGAAACCATATCATCTTTAACTTTTCAAAAATTCTCTGGTATCAATGAGCACAAATTAAAAAATTTAAACCTGGCAATAAAGCCAACCCAAGATTATCCAATGCACTATAAAGGAATTAAGGGTCTCCTACTTTCCCAATTGGTCCCCACTGCTCACTTTTATCTACTCTATTTGAGGGATAAACAGGTTTACTTGTGTTAATGATGTACAGCCCTAGACTAAACAGAGTGCTCTTCTCCCAGGTTGCTAGCCAGCTTGGTTATAGGATCTTAGGGGGTAGGAGACTTGCTTGGCTTTAAAAGACATTTCTCATCAGCTGAGCATGTGTGTGGAAAATTAGCCATTAGAGTGCTGGAAGGCATAATGTTTGGGAGGCAGATTACAAGAATAAGCATGCAGAGGTCCTGATAATATCAATAAAAGATTCAGGTATGCATGTGCTTAATATCATCTCCAAGAATTTACAGATGATATTTAAAAGGTGAAACCAGGACATTGAAAATTGAAAACTTATTATAAGAGGCTGTTTTGATATCAGTGATCTTTATATATTTGTAAGAAATCTAAATCTTTAAACCACTAGATTTGAAATGGCAATTTACCTGTGTTAGCTGACTGCTTATATTATTTATTTCTCCTCTCTACAATGTTCTTCTGTTTCCTCTCAAATTATCCTAACATTACTCATCATTCAGAGCCCATCTCGAGTCCAATGACAGTCACCCAAACTGATCTCTTCAATCAAGTTCTATTGTACTCCTTGTTTGCATTATTCATGTCCCAAAGCAAACTTTATATCTTTTCTCTCAACTTATCTTCTCACTTCATTATTTCTGAAGATAGCACTCAATCTTTCATTCATCCAAGATTGTAACTTAGGAGTCATCATTGCCTCTGCCACTTCTCATTCCTCTCCCCTTCCATCCAGTTTTGAATGGGTTCAATTATCAACCTCTGTGCAAATGACTCCCAATGAAAATGACTTTTTCTCTCATTCCTTAGTTCCGGTCTCACTTCTCCCAACATCTCCTGGACAACTCCAGTGGCAGGTTCTTAGCACCTCAAACTTAGAACATCAAAATCTAAACTCAGCATCTTTCCCTTTAAATTAACCCTTCTTAATTTCTATTGTTACAATGATGGAATCAACCATCTTTCCAGTCATGAAAGTTTAAAACCTTTGGAGCCATATCTGGCTCTTCTTCCTCTCTTATTACTCATATCCGATCAGCTGTTTTGTTAACTGTTTGCCCCATTCTTGTCACAACCACTCCTTTCTTACCAATCACGATAACACCCTAGGTTCAAGCTTTCATCATCTCCAACTTGACCTATAAAACACTTACTTACCTTTGGATCATTTTGCCTGCATCCCATCCCCACTCTGCTCTAATCTTGTAGCTATCAAATAATCTCCCCAAAGCACAGCTCTGATAGTGTTACTACCCTGTGCTAGAAGCATTAGTGGCTACCTTTGCTTCTAGGATAAAACACAATCTGTTTAGCCTAGTATTTCAAGCCCTGTACAGTTTAGTTACCATCTACCTTCTGAGCCTTAGTTCACCTCACCCCTCCTTGAGACAAATGGCTTCGTATTGGGATAATACTGCCCACACATATTTTGCAATGTTGTGCAGACTGAATGAAATAGATATAGAAATAGAAGTAGATATGATCAGGAAGTCTTTCCCAACTCCTATTAATTATAGTGCCTTCCTTCTCTTAATTATTTCTTGTCTTGTGTATAATTTGTTTATACATATTTGCTCATTATCTGCCCCATTAGATTATAAGCTCCTTGAGGGCAAGGGGCTGTCTTTTGTCTCTTTTTGTATCCTCAGAGTTTAGCATAGTGCCTGGTAAACAGGAGGTGCTCAATGAATGCATTTTGACTCACTGAGTCTATGTTCTCAACAGACTAAAGTGTTAACTATTCCCCCAGACTCAAGATGCAATGTCCTGCTTTTGTCCAGGCCATCTTCATGTTTGAAATGTATTCCTTCCTCATCTCTATCTTTTGGGATTCTACCTTTTTTACTTGGCTCAGTCCAAGTGCCAATTCTTCCATCAAATCTCCATGAACACTCATCCTATAAAGTCTCTTCTCTCATCTTACTTTTTTAAGAGCACTTTTTATGGATTTCTCCTTTCCCTCCACTAATTTGTAATTTTTATCCATGGTATTGACAGGAGCCTTTTTCACAAAATAAAAATGGTATGAGATGCAGATGATTTTCTTTTTTAATCAAAGTATCCAAGGATAGTGCCTTGCACATGTGAAGTCTTAATAAAATGGTTTTCTGGATTGTTATTAAAGTGAATCCTTCATATTTATATATGATCAACTTTCCTTTATCTACAGAACTGATTCTGCTAATTCTCTGCTCAAAAACTGTCCAAGGTTCTCTGTTACAATAAAAAAAAATTCAAATTCCTCTCCCTGACCTCCGAAGCCTTCCTCTTGCCACCCTACTTTTCAAGTTCCATCTTTAACTACTTCTCTACTCGTAATTAATGCTACAATCCCTTGGACTATTTTCAGTTATCTCCTGGTACACATTCCTACGTCTGTAACTTTGCTAACAGGGTCCCCCATGTCTGGACAGTGCTCTCTTCAGCTCCTCACTTACTTAATCAGTTCCTACCTATCTAAATCAAATATTACCAACTTAAAAGAGCCTTTTATTTTTTCTCAAGTCAGCAAAATAATTTTCTCTTAAAAGCACAAAGCATGTGGTTTCTCATTTCCCTAACGCACCCATTTCATACTACTTTGTATTAGATATTTTTGGATCTATAGTATCCCCATACTAGACTGTAGACAAGCTCATGAGGGTAGGGTGCTTGCCTTAGGTGAACTTTGGATTTTTGCCAATTCTGTAGCAGTTTTCTGTGTATAGTAGATGTATTAAATGTATTTGTGTAACTGAAATGAATTTTGACACACATTGCCCTTGCATTGTTATGTAATTGTTTCATGTGCTTTTATCTCATCTCCACAAGTAGGTGACAAAGGATGATAGGGGGCACTTGACACGGCTATACTGTTGCTTGAAGTCCAGCCTACAGAAGTCAGGAAGGCTGGTCACCGAGAGGTAATAATTTTGGGAGGAGGGCACCAGCCCAGGCCCCACCTAATTTATTAATTGACTGAGTTATCTATTTAGGAAGCCTGCCTGTTTAAATGTTTAAAGAGTTTTACTCAGCATTTATAAAGGAAGGACCCAAATGTAAGATATCAGTATTTAGACCTTGAAAAAGAAACTATTCTTGATTTAGTTTACTGTTAGTATAGGCAATTAATAACTTATTGCACTTGAGAGAGAAACTGTATGGCCTTAGACCAGTCCCTTAAATCCTTTGCATTCTGTTAAATCGAAAGGCCTCTGATCTTTACTGTCTTTACTGTAAAATAGGGGCTTAGGGCAGTGAAGTGGCATAGTGGGTAGAGCATTAGGCCTGTAATCAGAGAGACCTGATTTCCCATCTTGCTACAAATATCTCCTAGGTGTGTGACCCTGGGCAAGTCACTTAACCCTGTTTACCTTAGTTTCCTCTTTTGTAAAATGATTTAGAAAAGGGAATGGCAAACAATGCCAGCATGACTACCAAGAAAACCCCAAATGGGGCCACAAAGAGTCAAAGATGACTGAAACAACTGAACAAAATAGAGGGTTTGACCACATGCTGTCTAAATTCTTTTCTATTTCTAACATCCTCTGACCTCACAAAAGTGGATAGTCTAAAAATTCTTTATATTAGCTATAGGAATATATTATAGATGGCTTTCTTCCCTCACTGAATTGCCCTTGCTTGAGCTACTGTCAACTTTGTAAAATGTGATTAAGATTGCCTCCTCTACCAATGTTGCAGCCTCATTTCTGATTTTTATTTTCGCGCTAAATAGGGGCTAGACTACCTTGCACCCGGGGTGTATGAATACAGTGTGTAAATGATTCAAACCTTCCCCCAGATAAAGACAGCTAAGGAGATTCTTCCTTTTGAGTATGAGAGAATAATATCACTAACTAGCTCAAGATTGCCTTTTTGGGATTACATATGCAATGATAATTTACATTAAGGGAGCAAATGCAAAGTGAAGAACAATGCATTTCAGCAGAATAACAGAAGCAAGCAGGGTGATCTTACCACCACACACGACAGAGGCTTTTGTTCTACATACACCTCTAAAAATGTCTTCTCAAATCTTCATACATCATATATACCAGGAACTTGTGGTGGGAGAGATGGAACTATTCGGCATTTTAAACATAAAATTTTATAGAGAACAGATGGGAAACACTGGACCCAAGCCTGGAATGATAGCAGACAGCTGGTGTAAAAGGGATCCTGGAGGGCAAAATATGGGTGCAGAGCTGGGCAGAAAGTACAAAGTGAAGAGGGCAGAATCTGGGGACGAGGACTGGACCTGTGATTTCTCTGGCATCGGGAACTCCCAGCAGAGGGGAACTTCCTCTACCAGTAGCGGTCAGCACCTTCTCTGCAACTTATAATTCTTCAGGAGCTGCCTAGAGTAGAGTGGGCAGATGTGAGGCCAGGAGCTTTTAGCCCAAAAAGAGGATGAAGCAGATTAAAATATTTGGGAATATAGGAGAAATATTTAACAAAATAAATAAAAAATACAGATGTTGAAAATATTCAAATAGGGCTCCTTGGTTTGATGGCACCTGTTTCTCTTTGGATGCCATCCTTAGAGAATTTAAATTAGAACGTAAGTGCTTTGCTCAGAGACAGAGTCAGCATATGCCAAAGGCAGGTCATTCTCTATCAACTACACTAGATCCCCTTATCACCCTGGCAGGGAATGGTGCAAAATTCAATAGGAAGGGTAGGGGGAGCCAAAATGGGATAAGACAGTGAAAATGATTGGGCTTTGTTTTAGTTGGTAAACTAGTAAGCAAACTTGAGGAAATAGTGAATGAGAAAAATAGAAATGAAGTCAGATATCACCAAACTTTGTCTTAACCCTATCATTGTGACAATTATGAACTAGGTAACACATTATAAATATACCTTATTTTGGTAAGAGATACAGTTCTTGAAAAGTTGCAGCAAAACTAAATTTTTAAGTGAACAAAAATAGTAGCTACAAGAGAAAATCAACTAGCTTAAATTTACTTAGGGGGAAGAGGGACAGTGAGGTGGTACAATGGATAGAGAGCCAGGCTTAGAGACAGGAGCTACTGGGTTCAAATCTGGCCTCAGGCACTTCCTCACTATGTGACCCTGGACAAGTCACTTAACCTCTCTTGCTTAGCTCTTACTGTCCTTCTGTCTTAGAACCAACATCAAGATAGAAGATAAAGGTTATAAAAAATTAATAAACTTACTGAGATAAATCCTGTAAGCATACAGTTTTGGATAGTGGTTTTAAAGGGAATGTTACTAACTCTTTTAAGATTAAAAACAAATCAGGAAGGGGCAACAAGGTGGTTCAGTGGATTGAGGGCCAGGCCTAGAGTCAAGAGGTTTGGGGTTCAAATCTGACCTTAGATACTTCTTAGCTGTGTGACCCTGAGAAAGTCACTTAATGCCTATTGCCTAGCCCTTCGCAATCTTTTGTCTTGAAATCAATATACAGTACTGATTCTAAGACAGAATGTGAAGGTTAAAAAAACAAAAACAAAAACAAATCAGATAGTTTTATTATATAACAGCCCTAAAAAATTATAATAAAGTCAAGAGGTTTCACAAAACAAAAGCTACTAAGGAATTTTTTGTTAATTATTTTTTATCTTGTAGTATAATTTCAGTAAAAATACAATAAAGAGGCTTATGTAATTTGGCATACAAAACAAACTTTACAGCTAACTGCTTCTTTGTTCCAGCCCATCTTAGAGATGACGCATTGGAGATTTTTTTTAAAATAGCTTCATTCCCATTTTGGCCCAGCTCAAGAGTAAAGTCCAATAAACAATGCTTTTTGCTTTTTCCTTTTTCAGGCAATTGAACTCATTTATGAATACTGAGGTTATGACCCTAAGAAGCAGACCATAGAAATTCAAAGCAAAGCTCAACAGCTTGCCATGAATTCTCAGCATGGGGTGAAAAAGTACGTGAGGCAAGACTTTTATCTTTGTAGATCCATTCTTTAAGGGGGAAAGGTGGTCATAAACATCATTTTCATTTTAGTTATCACTATTCTCTGACTGTTAAGGAGTAGGAAATTTAGGAAGGGATTCATCTTCTAGCTAAGGAAGCAGCTTTTGTACAATATCATGCCAAATCCTTCTTAAAGTGAACAGGATGAGCCAATCTGTCTAAAAAGAGAGGTGTTATACAAAGAATACAATGATGCAAAATAAAACATTTCAAAATTGGCCCATCAAAAGAGAAACCCACATCAAAACACTTCATGTGGCAAATAGTACACTCAAGCAGGCAAATCGATTTTAGAAGAAGACAACTTATTTGAACTGCAAATGTAGATAAATTTGATGGAGTTTAAAAGTCATTATCTGCAACTGTACTGAATTTGGTATTAACCTGAGAAATACATTTGACCCAAATCCCAAATCCAACCAAAAAACCTGGAGCTTATGTAGAGCACAGAGATTCTCCAAAGCAATGAAAATTCAGGTGGTATAAAACCAGTGGAACTAAAGATAAAATATTGATGAAACTTAGTTTTCATTATAAAGGGCTCAAATTAGGTCGTGGAACATGTCTGTCACTCACAGGCTGACATACTTCAAACAACTTTTCATATACAACCAGGCTTCTTGGTATCTTCAATGCCATCATAATTATCAGATACTTAATGACTTACAAAGAGAGCCTGGCATTATTCAAGGTACAATTTTGTTCTATAAAACCTTAAAATCATCAATTTAATAATAAAAATTTTAATAGATTTATAAGTAGAACAATCTTGTCAAGTCCTATTAATATATATAGATAGTCTCATTATTTTTTTAATAATAAAAGTAACTGAAATCCAAAATTAAAACATAATACAGGCTTTAGAGAATTGATCACTGAGAAGAAACTGGTACATGATTTCAAGAATAGTTTCAGCAACTTGTATGTGTAATAAGTTGCTTGCAGTTTGAATTATGCAATTCCTAAGCTGACTGACCACTCACTGGGATTCCTGCAAAAGAGATTTCACTTAGGTCTTTGTTGAAGTTGATGGGATCTAAGGTTACTTCCAATTCAAAGATCCTGTGATTATTTTAGTTAAAAGCTTTTGGAAGTCAGTCAGACAACTGTATTTTAGTCCTTTTCTCTATATTAGATTTTCTTGTGTTTTGTAGAATTATGAAGAGTTAATATATTATTTCTAACGGTTCTTGTAATTTAACTATAAGAATTTTAATGGACAGATTGTTTTAGAATCACAATTTCAAGTTGGGGAAATTAAACAAGGTATTTTCAAAATTCTCCACTATGCCCCATACCTTTTCTGGTAGCTGGGATTCCACTTCCTTCTTCAATCTCCTCAGCAGAAATGGCCTCAGTACTTTATGAAGACGTCTAATAATCAAAATAGTCTCTTCTTCATTTAAGTCCACCTACAAAAAAGATAACAGAGGATTTTACTTCATCTTTTTTAAAATCATGCTTACAAAATAGTCTTTTTATCATTAGTTTTCAGCGAATAATTGATCATTTCTTTTCAAAATCACTAGCACCCATAAGCAATGGAGTCCAAGTCTACACATGACTAGTATTTTAAAGAACATATATCTTTTCCTCACTTCGTTATGATTGGCCATTACAATTCAAAACATAATAATGTGTGTTTATTTTTCTTAATGCTTAAGCAGAATTGGGTTCTTCAGAAGGATGTTGCTTGTTTTAAAACAATAATCATCTTTAGAACAGTCACCATAAATATATAACTTTCCGAGGATAGGAAAGGTGGGAGATGAGAAATAACAAAAAGCACAAAAAGATACATAAAAACTAGGGCATTGAACCTGAAAAGGGCATGATGACCATGGAGGTCTGGTTAAAGATAATATTACTGAGGGCATGATTTCATCAAGGGCCTCTACTTTTCTTCTTTCCCTTATTTTTGTCCTGACTCTTCTGAGAGTCATTCACTTTTTAAAAAATAAAATTCCCTTCTCCCTCCCTCTGCTTCTCACTTATCTGCTCGAGAGGAAAAAATTATCTGTCAGATGATTCTAAGTTAAGGGCTTCTAAAAAACTACCCACCATATTGGTTTCACTGTTTACATAAGTGCAATCCAATGATCTTACTGACTAAATGCAAAACTTCCCACGTATGAGAGAACCAAAGAGTTCAAGCCAAACAATTTCCCTGAAATGTCTTGCTGTGGTAATCTACATCTGCTACTAAGAAAGCAACACCCACAAGGTTTTTTTCCTTCTTGTAACAGTGTGTTGCTTTTTCTCAGATATGGACTATATAAGTCAGGACAGTTAGTGAAAAGGAAAGAAATGGAAATGTTTAGAAATGGCTGTTTTCGCCAAATATTCAAGGGAATCATTTTAATATACACACACATACAGAACTTAGGCCGGGCCAGTCAAAATGAAATGAAAGGGATTCATACAAAATTGCCAGAAAATGAACTGAAGAGATACATTTGACTCATAAATACTTTATGTGCAAGTCTTTTAAAGGCAACAAATGGTTCTAAGATAGAAATGTTTCATGTCTTTTTTTTTTCTGGTTAAGTTTAGTAATAAAATGGCACATAAACACATTCAAGAAGTCAGCTGCTCCTCTCCCCTCAGCCCTTGACGTGTTTAGTATTCCTACCGGTCAAGAATATTTGTGAAGCCTAAGTGGCTTCTTGCTGGGGATGTTTGCATAAATACATATAGTCAGAATGCAACACATATCATTAAAACTGTTTTCTTGGGAACAATTTACCTGAAATTAGGACATTCCCACAACCTATTTCCAAAATGGAGGTCATTATTTACAATCTTTCTGAGATAACCATGTGGCAAATGTTTGTTGTGTGTTTTGATATCCTCAACAAGAACCTCTATTTAATTTCGACTAAATGTTTTGTTATTTCCTATGGGAAAAAAAAGGATAAATTAGTACCCTTTCTCCAGTCATGGCAAAGGGGGCATTGAACCACTGCTCAAATGTACTACAGCTCTTGAAAATGGTAGGAAGAAGAAAGTTGAGGAGGGCCCAGAGTTCAGGCAGTTTATTCTGCAGGGGGGTCCCAGTCAAGAGTATCCGCCTCGGCGCCACATAGTGAGTATTCAAGACCTGAGTCAGCTTGCAGTGATGATTCTTCATCCGGTGGCCTTCATCAACTATCATGTACTTCCACCGAATCTACATCAATGCAAGAAAAGCACAGAATTTGAATCAACTCTGAAAATTACAAATGCTTTAAAACTGTAGCCTGTCCATCATGCCAAAAGGAGGTGTGAAAGGGTAAACAGACCAAACTTCCTCTTCTGTAATAGATGTTATCATGTTCCCTAATAACAAAGGAAGGACCTTTGTAAACAATTGTCTACCTAGACCCTAGACCCTAGACCCCCAGTACTGGACCAGAAGGCCCATTCCTTCCCATTTCTACCTCAACTCTACTTCATTCTCTTACATCATCCCATTCTGAAGGCAAGAAGAATGCTCTTCTCTGCCTGTTCTCTTCTTCCAAGCTATGTTCCCCGATGGCATACAGAAGACTAGAAGTTCACTAAGCTTATTTAAATCCTTCTAGTGCAAGAGAAATATCTCAAACTACATAAGTGAAAGATTTGATGCTCTAAATTTCTTATTTCCTCATTACAAATAAATCCAGGAAAGGAAAAAATAGTCAAGTTAGAAATTCCACATAGAAAAAATGCTAAACACCCATTTTTACCTCCTCCACAAACCACAAGATCAGCGTTTAAATATTATATACATAGCAACTACCAGTAGTTGTCCCACATGTCTCCCTCATAAAAAAACAGTTAGGAAATAAAAATAAATGTAAAATAATATTTACATTTCCAAATATTTTCTTGCTCATTTAGTTTAGACAACTAAAAAAGGAAACAGATGACTTTGATTCTCCTCTTTCTGCAACTAACACTATCTGTGACCTCTGAGAAAGTCACTGAATTAATTTTTTCAAGTTGTAAAATGGAAGTAATATATTTTGCTACCTGAAATCACTAAAGAATGTCAAGAAACTTGCATGAAAGACAAACTAGGAAAATATAAGTCACATCATCAAATATTTTTCCTAATAACAAAAGAATCTCATTTTTGATTGCCAAATTCTTCTGCAACTACAAGTAGCAGGAAAACAAGAGTAGACTCAATGCCAGCTCAACTGCCTGATTTCCTTAGGGGATATGTTTCTTTGATTCTGTTTCCTTGTATGACAACCTTGAAAGAAAATCTCAGCTTTCTGAGCAAAGATTTAATAGAGAGCTAGAATAGCCATCATGAACATATTCACATTTCTAAGTAAAAAAACACACACACACACACACATACACACAAAGAATGTGAAAATTAAAAATGAAAATAAAATGTTCATATTTGTTCCAGGAAAGCTAACTATAGTGACAGTACTTGCAAATCAATTGTTCTATGTTTTTTTTTTTTTTTAAAGTTTATTCTTTTTTTTTTTTTAACCCTTGTACTTCGGTGTATTGTCTCATAGATGGAAGATTGGTAAGGGTGGGCAATGGGGGTCAAGTGACTTGCCCAGGGTCACACAGCCGGGAAGTGGCTGAGGCCAGGTTTGAACCTAGGACCTCCTGTCTCTAGGCCTGACTCTCACTCCACTGAGCTACCCAGCTGCCCCGTTCTATGTTTTAAATAAAAAGTGTTGTAGTGTGGTTTAGGCAATGGTCTTGAAATAAAAAATACCTGTATACAAGACCTGGTTTTGATGCTTGCTAGTGTATGTTATTAGGTGAATTCATATAACCTTGATCAGTCTCAGTCTATTGCTCTATGAAATGGGGATAAGAACACCACTTGTACTATCCAGTCCACAGGGTTGTAGGGAAATAATGCTTTGTAGGACATTACATAATGTAGGTCCATTACATAAACTTAAGCTGTTATTAGCCATAAAAATTAAAATATATTTTTCAAATTTATAGAAGTGTTCTCTTTAAAGGATGACAAAAATAATACTAAGTTAGACTATCCAGAATACATGCAAAGTTGGGTCTAAGGTAGAAACAATTTTCCATAGTTTCAAATGAATAGGCAAGAAAATACATCGATCATTCTGAGCAACAATTCACCTTTTCCCAGGAAATATCTGAAAATGGAACAGCATAGTAGCTGTAGCCAGGATAATTGTTCATAGGGAGATGACCATATGGAGAGGAACTTACTTTGCAGGGGAGAGACAAAGGAAATTAGAGGGATAAAGCTGCACTTCTGAAAATAACCCAGGGCAACAAAAACAATTATGTCCTCCACTAGCCAGTTCAGAACTATTAGAAAAGAAGTGACACTAAGGAATCCATGTGAAATTTTTATGAAGAGAAACCCAGTTACCCATATCAAAGGGACAGGGATAAGAATCAAGGTAAGTCTCAGAGTAAATAGTAAACCTAAAAGAAAGCCTATGGCCAAAACATATGCGTTATTGTCATACAACGATCCAACTATACAAGTCAATTTGATTTTTCAAATTGTTTGAACCTTAATTTGGTGATCTTTAATTGAACATAAAAGAAATGAAAACCATACCTTAGCGAGGATGTGCTTATCCTTTATAATGTATTCATAAGTAGTTAAAAGGACATTAAATTTTCCACTACGAAGTTGAGGAACAAGCGATCGACGCATGGCTGGAGTGCCCTGGAAAGAAACAAGTATTTGCCCATTATTTCTCATTATCTTTTGCTTAACAGGGCAAAACTGTGACTGAACAGGCATGTTATCATAAAGTGCTTGGCTCAATGGCACACATCTTGACACTCTTCCAGCCCCTGAAGAATGCTTTCCCCAATGAAGACTAAAGAAGGAATGAGAGTAAAGAAAATGACAGTGACCTTGTCATGGAGAACAGGCTGCTGGATTGAAAAGCGCCATTTCTATGGAAGTGTGCAGCAGGCAGGCGAGTGTCCTTGGTAATTGCTTGACTTTATAGGAACAGTTGGAACTGCAGGAGCCCGACAGTGAACCACTCAGCAATACACAGAATGTGCAGTATTTATCATTTGTATTACTCTCATCAGAAACCTCGCAATATGATAATTAACAATTTTCTTCAGCATTTCACTATCTGAAAGTAATTATGGTTTATTACAGTAATCTTCTTGGGATGATTAACTCTCACTGTTTAGTACATGATGTACATGACAAAACTTTACAACCAAATACAGTTCACAGATGTGCATATGGAATGAAGAAAATATGGTCTATTTTTACTTTTCCAGATTTGTATACAAAAGCAGCATTTCAAACCTTGTAAGAGATTTTCACCACAGAAGGAGCCCATTTGTCAAATTCATATGTCCAGTTAGATAAAGTCCTATAGAAGAGAAAAAAAAACAGTATTTGCATAAATCAGTGTTCAAATATATTTGCTTCTTGATTTGCAGCCATCCCCTTATAAAATTCTTTGGATTATACAATATATTGCACCTACATATTCATTTTTAATAATATGAGCAAAAAGAGAAATTGAGATAACACTGTCCTATAACATTTCAAATATGTTTGGAAAACATACCCCAAAAGATAAAAGTAAAGGAGACCTACATATAGTTCCTGAAAAGGGATTTAAATTAATAATAAAATATTGGTAGAGTTAGTTTTTAAAAAAAGCTAATGAAGAATCTGGTGTGTGTGTGTGTGTGTATGTGAGAGAGAGAGAGAGAGACAGAGACAGAGACAGAGACAGAGAGATACACAGAGAGACAAAGAGAGAAACAAAAGAGGGAGAGAGGAAGAGAGAAACAGAGACAGAGAGCTCTTCAAAGTGTTTTTAAAAAAATGAGGAATTTTCTAATATTGTACTAGACTAGAACCTATGTCTGATAGGAAAATACTTTTTTATAAACTCAAAAATATAACAAGAATGCTAAGGTCATGAAGCAGCATAGAGTTGTAGGAAGAGGGCTGGATTTGCTCTACCACCTATGTGACCTTGGAGTAGTGACTATATCTCTTTCATGGTAGATAAAATCTAAAATAACTTAGGAAACAAGTTTTTTAACCTTTGGGAAAAAAAAGGTCTGAACTTTTGAGCATATTGATTTATTAAGCAGTGCATACCAATTGCATAACAAATCGGAACCAGGCCTCTATGGCTTGGCACTAGACCCTGAATACAGATGGAGACAGATTTTTATGCATTAACAATATCAGTAAGCATGTTACAAAACAGGATATATAATTAGTTAATCAGATTTCTAATTGGAGGAAAGATTAGGGACTTTTCAGGTTGGGAAGGGGAGAGTAAACATATAATTCCCTGAAATCAGAAAAAGAGGTGTCCCACTCCCTTCCCTAGAAGCATCTATATTCAATCAAAGGAACAAAGAAACAGTAGCTAATTGGCCAGTATGGGGCTGGTTTTCAGATAAGACATATGGGTTGCTTGAGAAGTAAAACTATGAGAAAATTCCTTACATCAATCTTTGGATCTTACAGGTTTCAAGTTAGCAAAACCTAGGTCCTTAGTAAAGGTTCTCTAAGCATCAGGTAGAAGTGGTCCAGCTCAGGGCTTTAGGTTCAAACAATGCAATAAAGTTTTCTTGAAATTTCCATAATTGAACAAAGTTTTCTCACAGGGCAGAAATTGGACTAGACCTATAATTGAATAAAAATGGAACTGAGTCACAAGACAGAGTCAATGTGGTTTACTCAATTCCCACAATTCTTTCACTCAGGACCTCAGTTTCTAATCTGTAAAATGAGGAGTTTGGATTAGATAATCTTGAAGTTTCCTTCCATCTCTAAATGACCCTATTAAATTCTTAATATGATAATATTTAGATTTGAGATTGAAAAGTCACTATAAGATTTTTATATGTGGCGGTTTCTTATTCAAACGATGCTGTAAATTGACTTAAGTAAGAATAAGATTTCTCTTTTTATGTGAATTTACAGCATCGTTTGAATAAGAAACCACCACATAAAAATCTTATAGTGATTTTTCAACAAAGGGAATGATAGCATGAATGACATGTGAACAGACACAGACTCTTAAGAGAAGTTACTCCAGGTAAAAGAGGAAAGAGAGTGGATAGATTAGGGCAGCAAGATATAGGACAAACTGACAGAAGTGCTTACAATTCAATTCAATATAAATTGTGTAAAATACTAATATTTAGGATGTTACATTTAAAAATATGATCAAATGAGACCAAAATCAATTCAATTTGGCAAACATTTACTAAGCATCTACTGTATGCAAGGGGCTTTTAAGGCTATAATTCATTGTTTATATCTTTAAGAAATTGAGGGAATATTTAAAAATTATTTCCCTCTAAGTCAATCACTTAAGGAATAGTTACTAAACCATACCATATTTAGTGGATGCAGAATAGATGATACATTAATGGCCAATAAAAGCAACTGATTCCATCTATATAGCCTGCCTACATCAGCCAATCATTGGATGATTTGGGGAGTAGGGGAGAACATTTAGATTCAGGATATGTATCATCTGATTGCTCAATGAATTTTACCATTAAGTATAAAACAAGGGCAAGCAACTAATAGGCCAATCCACCAATGCACAGAAAAGATAAATGTAGAATGAATTTCTTTACTTACGAAAGGGGAACAATGATGAGATAGGGTCCATTGAGTCTTTTGTGCTCCATCAGATAAGTGATGAGTGCAATCGTCTGTATGGTCTTTCCTAGCCCCATTTCATCAGCTAAAATTCCATTCAAATTGTTATTATACAGTGAAACCATCCATTCCAGGCCCTGGAGCTGAAATGAAGAATAATTGCTTCAATTATCCAAGATCTGCACAGGTAATTAATACTAATATAAGTGAAGTGAAGCTCTGACTTCTTAACTCCTTAGTGCTGTATGTTGGGGTTTCCCACCATAGGAACATGGGAAAGACCAGCACAAAAAACATTTAAAGTACAAGCTTTTAATAATTATTGCTGCTTGGCAGGTGCTGTGTATTAATCAGATTTAGAATTACTTAGTGTGGCATGCTGATGGGATTTTTAAGCAGCTTTCTTATTAATTTTTCGTTTAACATTCCAGAGTTTATGGAATTCTAAAATCATTCCAAACATAGAGTCCTGAACCCAAGTGCAACACTTATTTAAAAAGAAAATGAATTAGAAAGGATCTTTGGCACAGATGAGAGAAAACCTGAGAGAACCTGGCCAGTAAACCATCTTTCTTCTGATGACAATATTCTCTTTGTCAGGAGAGACAAGAATGTCATCCTGAGAGCAGGGTCATAAACTCCTTCTTAGAAATGGAACTATACAATTATGTATGGAAAATCTGCAATGTGGGTAACATATGATCAGGTAATTGGGAACTAATTGCACAGACCAACAATGAAATATATGTTTTGCATGCAAATAAACTGGTCCATACTATATCAATTCTCAACTATTCACATGAAAGGGAGGAAAGAATGGTGTAAAAAATCTAAAAGGGTTTTTTTAAAATATAAACCCTAAAGTTTTTTGTTTTGTTTTGGTAAAACATCTTTGTGAAATGTACTCTTTTCTGTGAGGGGGAAGTTGAATTACTAAAAAAAAGTTTGTGTATGCAAGTATTAACACTATCCTCATTTTCCAAGTCTATAACAACTAGAAAATATGCATCACATTTGGGAAAGTGCAGCACATTCCATGGTACCAAATTGATCCATGCTATCTTTTTATTAATACCAATATTCACCTAGTGAGAATACGTGGTTAGAAATCATGGAAATACCTGAATATCAAAAGAATTACAATTATAGGTGATCTGAAGGATAGTGAAAAGTCTTCCATTGAATGTTAACAAGCTGTAGTGTATTAATAACCGTGGTTTGTGTGCAAGAAGTGGCAAAAAGATGTAAGACCAGAAAATAAGGAGGGCCCTTTGTGGGGAGACAATGAAGAATGACAGGAAAACAGCTCAAATGCTGCACTTCTAGCGATAAAATATTAAAAGAACCAGAGCATGTTCTCCAACACAGTGAACAGAGCCTGTATAGAAGATTTATGGAAAGACATAGACCAGAGTTAAACAGAATGATAAGGAATAGATGAGTTGCAGAAGACAATGGTGGAAGGAGTACTCCATATCAATGAGATCACTGTGGACCTTTCAAGAACTGAAATATATCTAAGTCCAAACCAAATAATTTATTCAACAGATGTTTTAGTGCCTACCGTGAGAAAAGTTTGCTGCTTTACCCCACAGACAAAGAGGATACAATGAAATGAATACTTAATAACTTGCCTTCAAGGTCTTTGACCACCAGAAACCTACAATTTAATAGGGAGACTAAGATATGTACATAATAAATAAAAAAGAATTTATGATGTTCCAGGTACTTTGGTAGGAAGTGGGGATACAAATACATAGAATGATACCACATGGATTAATGAAGTTCAAATGAGAGATTATTCTGGATAGTATGGACAGATAAGGCTTTATGGAAGGTGATCATTGAGCTTGCCTTTGAAGAATGTAGGATTTTAGTAGAAGCATTCCTCAATCCAATATCTCTAGCTACCTCTCCACCCCCATTATCTAGCACAATGATCTGCACCCTGTGGGTAGTTACTAAATGTTTCAATTTAACTTTATTGGAGGGAATAGCATGAAGAAGAAAAACATACAAGTTGTGTTCAGGAAATGACAAATTATGAAGTTTGACTATATCATAGACTCTGTGTAAGAAAGAAATGGGAAGAGCTGGAAAGATAGTAATGATGGATGTTGCCCAACTACCTCTAGAGTGGTGAAGGAAAGCAATCTGGAATTGTAAAAATTAGATGTCAATCATCCGCAAGAAGATAATTAAGAGGTGCTTTTGCAGTATTTTCTAAACATTGATCTATAGAATCCTGATACTCTCTGGGATATGATCTGAGATTATTTCAGTGCTAGCAATATTTCACCTTTAACATATAGCATATGAAATGTGTCAAAATGCTTATCATTCATGATTTTTCAAGATGAAAATTATTCTTCTCCAACATTTCTCTAGCTTCTGACTTATCCCAGGAACATGCCCTACACTAACATTTACATTTTGTCCATGCATTCCAATCTCAAGTGTCCCATGATCAAAAGAGCTGAGAAAACACTGTACTACAGTACATTTTGAGTACACAAAAACAACAAAACAGGAATTGTGTTATATTTGCTCATTTCATCAGTCATCACATGTAAAAGGCAGGTTTTGTGTCCTATACTTGATTCTCAAATCCTTCCACCATTCTGTAAAGTGCAAATCAATCAGTAAAAATTGAAAAGTAATAATTGAACACCTCTTTCAATTACCAAGACTGAAGGAAAGTATAAAGGTCCTTTTGAATATCACATAAAATTCAAGCCAAATATTTTTTCATGGTTTAACGTCATTACTTTGATTTGGCCTAAAGACTTATGGAAATCAAGCTATAGGAGAGAAAAGCTGGCCTTTATCTAGTTCATCATTCAGGAAAGTAACTATTTACTTCTTAAAGCAAGTTTTCTTCATGGTATACCCTATTAACCTACTTTTCACTCATCTAGAAAAAGTATGAACACACCAAGTTGACACACTCAGTTCTTCCTAGATACCTAATTTCTCTTTAGCTTTCTCAGTTTAAAAAAATAACTTGTATTCCCTCTTCCTTGTTATATCTTGCAGGTGGTAGCTAAAGTGTGTTTCTGCCTAAGACATGAAGTCATCATTTCAGTTAACTTCTTCTTTAACTAAGTTCCCAGGCTGGAGAATGCAGAATTATGTACTCTAAGGTGTTTAGACTCCTAAGCAAATGGGATTGTTCAAAATGGCAATGGCTCACCTTTTAGAGAGACTAAATGTCACTTTAAACTCTAATCCAGTAAATGCAAACTAGCACAGGATGGCATTGACTCCGTAGGTCAAACTTATAAAAATAGTCATCACACATTGGTAAGAAGAATCACTTAACCTTAGACCCTCAGTTCCCTCATCTGTAAAATGAGGAAGTTAAAAACAGTGACTTGTCTAAAGATTGTTCCAACTTTAAATCTCTTACCTATCATGGAAAAGATATCCCCTGTGTTGATAGGGACACAATGTTGAATTTCATGGTAAAGAAAATACATATTCAAATTTGTCTATCAATGCTAAGCTAACATTTCATAAAGCCAAATTTGTTGCAAAGCCCTAAAGGCAGAAAATTAGTTTACTCCAGTGAAAAAAGATAAGATTGAGTCACTGTCATGTGACTGAATGTCTGAAGTCAAGGATTTCTCTTTAGAGAAAAGTGGAACTTATTTGTTATGAGAAAAATTATTACATTTTTATATTCCTACAAAGTATACACTGGATCTTCTTAAATAAAAGTAATTTCTCAAAATCTAAATATAGTATAAATAAAAATATTTCCTACTATTATACTTTGAGAAAAGAATCATAGGACTATAGTTTTATAATAATATAACAATCTATATAAAACACAGGTTATTTACATATACATGTTAAATGAATTTAATATAAATCGTACCCCTCTTTCTTTTAAAAAAGAAAGTTTTGAAAACTCATTTTGGTCAATATTAGTCCCACGCACTGACTGAGTGCACATGTGACTATGGGAGGACATCAGAGGCCTCATGGTTCCCTGGTGTCTCAGGAGAGGCCGGCTTTTTGTCCCCCATGACTCCTGGTGCCTAGAAGGAAGCCTGGCCTCTGACCCAGATTGAGATCAAGTCTTTCCAATCAAGGGGACTCAGGAGGAGTGATATCAATGGCTTTATAAGAGAAGGGCCAGAGGAAAGTGAGAAATTCTTTTTGGGCTTGTTGGCTCTTGGCACTCTTGTTCTGGAGACTTTCCCAGTGGGGCAGCTCATGTGCGGGCTCTGGTGAGAAAGGAGGTATGGCCAGGTGATTATGCGACTACCTCTCTCTTACTCCAACCTTTACTCCCTAATAAATAGTTACAAATTAATATATAATCTCCAGAGAATTCTAACCACAACAACATATAATTTACAAATATAGCTATAAATATAAATATCAGCATGTATATATGTATATAAACATAGTTTATAATAATATAATGTAGGAATATATATTTAGAAGGGCCTTAAAGTTACCAGAACACAAATTTATATATATCTAGGCTTTCCTGATTCTAAGTCTAACTCTTATTAAATCATTACACTCTGACTCTCAGATGAGTTATTTGTGGCCATGCCTACAGCACCATAGGCCATATTCAATTTTTGACTTCTTTACACATAATTTGTCTTCAAGCAGCAGCAGCATCAAGCTTTTGTGTAAGATATATCCAAGTTAAAAAAAAAAAAAAGATAAAATACTTTTTTTTTTAGCTCACAAAGAAAATCCAACCCTCATTTTTTTTTTACCTGATAATGCTTTAGGGTGCCATTAATGAGAAGAGCAGACTGTTTCTCGACCCTCTCTGATATTGCATGAGCTACGGTATAGTAGGACTGGGACCCTCTAGCGCTATACTGCATGCTGTATTCATCATCCACATCTTGCTTCGCAGTCCTGGGACAGAGAAAGTGGAAAGGAATTCTATTCAGACATCCATACCATGTAGGTACATGCAGGTCAGCACTTTAAGGTTTGAAGAGTTCTTAAAAACATAACAACATAGTCAACTTTAGAACACCCAGATTTTAGCTAAGTGTATGACTACTCACTCAATGATCTGCTTAGCATCTTTCTCAGAAACTTCTTCACTGTTTGGATCTAGAAGTATCTTCTCTTCAGTTTCCTGTCTGCTTAGTTCTTCTTCATCATCCTAAAGAAGAAATTAAGAAACTAGAAAAGTGATGCTTAGGCAAAGACATCTCCACCACGCTTATTTTCTGAAACTCATTTCTTTAAATACTGAAATAAATACAACAAATGAGACAAACTAAAATAGATTTCAATTTAAACCAGGTGGTAATTACTAATTCTCCCTCCTCCTTTAAATGATGAGATCACAAGAGTGAAGAGAACTAGTTACAAAGTCCAGTCCCTGGTTCCCAAGGAAAACATAATCAGCCAAGGGAGCAGTTGTTTATCATTGTTCTATCACTTAAAATTCTTTCAGACTATATTTATCCTCAGTTTCTGCTTTCTGGTGCTATTTAATAGTCAGTGTTTCTAAGAATTTCAGGCAAGACTGTCAATAACTCTGTGAACCGATCATTATTTCACCTCAGGAGTTTCAGAGCTTCATTAAATAATCCCTGTATTCTCTCAGCTAAAGTATTTTATTTTACCTTATTTCATAGATTTCACAGAATGTCAGGGATGGAATAGACCTCAGAGGCATAATTTAAATCCAACTCCCTCACTTTACAGGTGAGGTAAATAAGGCCAAATAAGAGGGCATTCACTTGCCCAGAGCCAGGACTTAAACTCAGGTCTCTTGAACTCCTAGTCAACTGTACCTCGGTTGCTTCTTATCTATATTTCATGCTTAAAATGTGAAGACAGAAATTTAAAACATATTTGCTGTTTAAGTCTTTTGTGAAATTCTTAGAATCACCTTTCAAATAGTCACTTATCTATTCACCCTAAGTAGCAAAAAAAATATATATATATATGTATATATATATACATATATAATCAACTCAATATAAAGTTGAATGGAAGGGGAAACTCCTAGAAATTTCCTTGCCCAATAAATCCTTGATATTTATTCATGAGTCTCCTTTATCCATGCCATCCTCAGTTTAGAATAAGTTTATTGGGCATTTAAGTAAAGAAGGCCCCCTGAGAGGTTCAAGACCACCACATTCCATGCTGAATTCTACTCTACGGAGTATCTGATAAGCTTATGTGAGGATTAGGCTTAAACATTGACAAGAAAAGCCATTATCAAGTCAAAAAAAGTCAAACTTCCATCAAATGTTGTTACTACTTGTTTAATTCTACTGAAATTAGCCAGAATTATCTTTCTGGATAAGCAATGAGTCTTATTTTCAAGAGAATGATAAAAATGTTCCTTCTTTAGGAAACCAGGTGTGTCCAAAGAAAGGAAACATTAAGCTCATTTAGAAAGAAGTCTCAAAATGCTACAAGAAGTAAGAGATTTCATACTAAGGCCTTCTCTTAGCCTCCTACATGTGCTCCTAAGTCCTCTAATCTTTAGCATCATGTGATGCCTTAAGAAATGGTAGAACTCAACTTCCACAAATTGTTCTTAAAGGCCATAGGATTCTGTTACTTATTTTCCCCCGTCATTTTTTCTCTGCCTTCGGCTGTTCCCCAATTCCTCTGTAGTTACTTTCATCCCGATGGCAGCTTCTTCTCTCTTTATGGTGTCATAGTACTTTTTAAAAATGGAGTTTACTTTGGGACTTCTCCCTATTTCCCCCACGCCAGGTTCATTTTGTATATTGCTTTCCCCCCATTCTATTGTTATCTCCATGAGGACAGAGAATGTCTTTCTTTTTTTCATATTTGTATTCCTAGCATTTAGCACAGTGACTGGCATATAACTGGCACTTAATAAATGTTTATTGACTATAAAAATACAATTAAAATTTAAAAATGGAATTTGTCTCTCCCAGCATCTTCATCTGATCAAAGATGTCATTAGTAGTGAGACAGAGGTAAGCCATTTGGTATCTGCTAGTGTACTAGTGGCCAGTAAAGGTTCTTTTGGAGCTATCTCCAAGTTGGATGTAGCCAGTGATTTAGGAGACAGGAGGAGGTAGAAAGTTAGACATATGCTAAATTTCAAGGATAAATTTCTTTCCCTACCTTTTATCAAATCAGTACACAGAAAAAAATACAGATACATACCTCCTCCTCATATTCAGAATCACTCTCCTCACTGTCAGATCTAGGGGCAACTTCATAACTACAGGAGAGGGAAGAAAAAGAGAGAGGAGGGAAGGTTATTTCTTAGATTCATATTTTAATACTTATGTAGAACATGTGTTGGTGACAAAATATTGGTTTCAATTTATAGGTGGACATAAGTGAAGTTCAAGTGCTATTTAAAGGTCAACCAAAATCTAAAGAGGTGAGAAAATATTAATAACATATAACATCATTTGAAAAACAAGGGCTAAAAAGACACACCTTTTCATGCTCTAACAACTCACCCAGGATTCATTTCTAACCAAGCATCCAGTTGACTTGCTTTTGGAGCTTCGGGTCCAAGAAGAACTTTGCCAGTTTCCGTGTGAGTTACTTTGACAGGAAGATCACTCATCTGACTGCTTTCATCTATTGGCTATCAAGGGAAGGCAAATGTCACTGTTGGATGGCAGCTACAAGCATGATTTCTAACAAAGATGGAAAACAAAAATATTCTACAACCCACTGGAGCCCTAGTAATGGCTCTCATTGCTTACTGTAGGCTGGTTTTCTTTCCCAACACCCTTCCCATTCCATATCACACAACACAGAGCCCATAAATGCAGCACACATTTCAGCAGTAGTTGATGCTTTACAAAATTATTTCCTCATAGCCTATGAGTAAGGAAGCATAAGTAGCATCACCTCCACTTTTCATATGAGAAAGTTTTATGAGTTGCATTAGGTCTGAGCCTTCTGATTTCACATCTGAAGTGGATGACTCTATGCTATGTTGACTCGACATCATGCAACTAAGAATGCTAGTACTTTCACAAATTTGGAATTAATGAATCAAAACAACTTTGACTGAAGTTGATTATAATTAAACTATTTCTAAAGTTCTTCTCTAAGAATACCAAGCATGTAAAAATTGGTTGCAAGAGGCATGTTGAGCCCACCTAAGAGAATAAGCTCTTTCCTTGGGATTTAGAGTATTATGTTTATGCAAATGACAGTGCAAATGATCATATGGTCTCATCTTCTCAAAACCTAGTCGTGCAAGAAATCAGTTTGAAAATACTTGATTAGGGTCAAATAGGTGAACTTCCTAACTGTGTGACTCTGGGCAGGCTACTTAGCTCCCTTTGCCTAGCCCTTACTGCTCTTCTGCCTTGGAACCGATACATAGTATTTATTCTAAAATTGGAAGGTAAGGATTTTTATTAAAAAAAAGAAAAAAAAAGAAAATACTTAAATTAGTGAGTAGCAAGTAATATATTACTTAGAAGGCATAAAATGGATCTTTTCTCCAAAAGTAGTATTTCAAACTATCCACTAATAATAATTTACTTTTCCCAAAATCATTTAAATAAAAACTATTTTAGTAAGAAAAAAGAGAAGAAAATGTGTCTTCATTACTCTTCTATTCCTACTCTAAAAAGTACTTCTTGTAGCAGCAAATGTTTAAAAACAGAGTTTAAGTACATCCGAGCAAATGACTAAAATTGTACGTTTTGAACTTGTTTTTTTTCTCCAGAAAGCAATTAATGACAGATGAATAAATAATGTAAGTAGTGACTATCCACAAGGATAATCTTTTTTTTTTTTTATTTTAAACCCTTAACTTCTGTGTATTGGCTCCTAGGTGGAAGAGTGGTAAGGGTGGGCAATGGGGGTCAAGTGACTTGCCCAGGGTCACACAGGTGGGAAGTGTCTGAGGCCGGATTTGAACCTAGGACCTCCTGTCTCTAGGCCTGGCTCTCAATCCACTGAGCTACCTAACTGCCCCAAGGATAATCTTTCTAAAGAGAAAAGAAGCCTTTCTATGATGTGGGGAAGGGAGAGAGTGGCTGAGACACTTGTAAACAAGTTCTATTAATGATAAACCAAATTAAAATTTAAAAAAAGAGAGAAGTACCTAAGTCCATCTCATCTCTTTGCTGTGTTGTGCCAGCACTGGCCATGCAAACTATTACCTTCCATAGCAAGATGACACTCTATCCCTTATTAATACTTAAGGGCAAGTAGCCATAAGTTCAGTTATTAAATAAGGAAATCTAGCATTTATTATCATCGAACATGAAAATATTCAACATTATTTTCAACCATCCTAATATCACTCATTTTATTGCTTGTGTCATGCCAGAAAGGAAACAAAATGATTTTCTCTAGAAGACAGAACTTCTAAAATCATGTCCTCAACACAGGAGCTCTATTCTGTCATCCCTTTTCTCCAACAGATTGTGTATAAGGCACAATCATTTTGCAAAGTCTCATATAGCATGTGAAGTTCTGTTATGTATCACATGTCCAAGAGCAGTGACTAATTTTGAGAAGAGATAACATCTGCATTCTTGTTACATGCTAACTTGGCTCACTCTCTAGTTGTTAAGCCAGAGCTGTTCTTTGGCATTTGGGGGCATGGCTAGGCTCTTTATAAATTAATGTAGACTCTGTGGGTTCTAATATATAGCATTGTTTCTCATACCAGCTCATATTCATAATTTCTCACACGTTACTTTTATCCTTTTTCCTATGGATAGACTTTGGTGAGGAAATAACCTTTACTGCTGAAATGTTTTTTTTTGTATATAGCTATATAAACAAGAAAAATAAAATATTTCACGTGTTGCCATTTTCAATTCACATTATTTTAATGTAAAAAAATTTCATAAATTTTTAAATAAAAAAAGCATAAAGTTTTCATATCGTGAATGCAATAACAACAATAGCTAGCTAGCATTTAGATAATGTTGTATGGTTTCCAAAGCACTTTCCAAATACAATTTCATGTAATCCTCATAACAAACCTTAGAAGCAAGTGCTATTATTATCCCAATTTTATAGATAAGTAAACTTAGGCAGAGGCCAAGAGATGCTGTAGGTAATGTATGAGGCTCAATTTGAATTCAAGTCTAATTCCTGACAGCTAGATGGTTCAGGGATAGAGTGCTGGGCCCGGAGTCATGAAGACCTGAGATCAAATTTAGTCTCAGATACTTATTAGCTATGTTACCCTGGCAAGTCATTTAACCTCTGTTTTAATACTGAAGAAAGGAATGGTAAACCACTCCAGTATCTTTGCCCACAAAACCCTATGGACAGTATGGTCCAGGGGGCCATGAAAAGTCAGACAGGACTAAATGACTGAACAACAACTTCCTAATCTAGAGCAGGGGTCGGCAACGTATGGCTCTTGAGCCATATCTGGCTCTTTTGAAGGCCAAATATGGCTCTTTCTGCAGGAGCCATTAAGTCAATTTTTTTTCAGGCGCTGTTACAGGAGCGGCACTATGAGTACTGTATGGCTCCCATGAAATTACATTTTAAAAAAATGTGATGTTTATGGCTCTCACAGCCAAAAAGGTTGCCAACTCCTGGTCTAGAGGGTCCAGCTCTCTATCCTCACCATACCACCCACCCGCTTCCATTCAAGTAAATATTAGAAAGGCTGGAGAAAGTCTTACCTCCCCATCTGGTCCCAGGCCAGACTCCATTCCTTCTGCATTCTCTTCTGCCTTCTGCAATAAAGTCAATTCAAATGTCATGTTCCAAACAGCAAAAAAGAAGAGAGATTTAATGATAGCTAATTGTTTTTCAGTATTTCATTACTACTGATCCCTTAACAAAGGTATATGTTTTAAAATGTGAGCCATGCCTCCTAGAGGTATAAAACATAAAAGAATATATTAGCCAACTGTACAAAGTCAAATAAAACTAGCAAGCAAGGAAGAATCTGACTGTTGATTATATCTATAAATCATCAATCTAGACTCTCATTGGCAAAGCCGTGGCATGCATGTGTAGCCAGTACTCCAGGAGCTGTTCCATTTCTACTCTTACCAGCACCAAGGGACATTTTTTGCACGCCCCACCACTCTGTGTGGCCGCCCAAAGCAAGTACTTTCTCCCTCAATTCTCTTCAGGAATTGGAGGCTCACTTTTTTTTGAATTTTCCCTCTGGGCACTCAAACTGCTGTGGAAAAGGTTCACCAACTGGGATCTAGACTTTATGACTTTCCCGGGGTTTTGCACTTGTTGATCTGAATGAATGACTGAAATTGTACATTTTGAACTTGGTATCATGGAGCCTTTGCTTAGATTTGTAACTATTAGATCTGCCTCCCTCCCACCCTGCAATAAGCATCATATCTCAAATTCAATACAGAAGTTTATATCATTTCCTGAGTCCTAAAGGGCATCAGGCAAAGCACATGTCGAGCAAACTTGGTCTCTTGTAGGTTGTGAAATCTAGTAAAATGTAAAATAATATCACTTGTTAGAATACTTTCCTTTACTGTGTTATATGTGCTTTACATAACTCTACCAAAGAAAAGCCTCTAGTGAGATTTTAGGTAGCCAGTCAATCCATGAAAAAAGCCAAGCTCTCCTATTGCTTGAGCATTTCTATAATAATATCACTTCAGATATTACATGCATATGGAACAAAAAAGGAAAGTTGGCATTTCTGTATCTATGGTAATCTGATCCCTGATATGCCAAACACAGATTAAATGGGGCTTTCACATAGAATCAACAACTTGACAAGTAAGTGTTACTATGTCTTTACCACAGGAAATCCACACTACTCCTTTATAATGAAATGAAAAACCTATCTCCATTTGCTTTATCAGATAGCTTTTAATGAGACCTTTCTCTTCTGAGGGCTTTTGCTGATGAAAAATATATAAAATGATACAGAAGCAACATTTAATTGGCTTGTTTGCCTTGGCAACTCCTTTTGTGATACATTTTTACCTAACAAGAAAATGATTTGTCTCTTGACAAAACAACTTTCCTTGAGTAAAACCCTCCCCCCGAAAGCATTTAAATTATCTCTTGATTTTTTTTATGGACATATGGTTATCACATTCTTGGACCACATTGATTTACAAATGTATGAAATGGCTACTTCCAAACTGTAACATCATCTCTCCATACTTTATACAGTTACACAATTTTATATTTACTGAGGAAAGTTATACAAACTTAAAAACAAAGCAAGAAAAATAACCACCCAGAACTTCCAAACAAACAAACAAAAAAACCAACAACAACATTCCTATTGATAAGATTATCTCTTTGGGCAACCTCCCAAAGGGGGAAAAATATTTCTAGGTAGTTTAGTTTTTGTTAATTTGTACTGGTAGCAATTAGGTTCTCTGCACTATTAAAAAAAGGGACCAGAGGGGGCAGCTGGGTAGCTCAGTGGATTGAGAGCCAGGCCTAGAGATGGGAGGTCCTAGGTTCAAATCTGGCCTCAGACACTTCCCAGCTGTGTGACCCTGGGCAAGTCACTTGACCCCCATTGCCTACCCTTACCACTCTTCTGCCTTGGAGCCAATACACAGTATTGACTCCACGACGGAAGATAAGGGTTTAAAAAAAAAAGGGGATCAGAGAATTTAAAGTTGGAATAATGACAATATTTATAAACATAAAGACAGAAATCACTCAGAGAAAATCTAAATCCAATTCCCCATTTTATAGATGAAGAAACCGTAAGTCTTAAGTGACTTGCCTATGATCACAGACAATGAGTATTTAGAACAAGCTTTCAAATCCATGTTCTGTACTCCTTCCATTTGAATCTCATGTTCCTTCCATTTTACCACATATATGCTTATGTACTTTTTTTCTTGCTATGTGGGTTTTGGAATTCATCTTAAAATCAAATCCATACATTGAGAAATGTCATCTCTCCTAAGGTATGTCAAGTTATATATTTTATTTGAACACACAAAAATCACAGGATATAAAATCAGAATGGACAACAGAAATCATCTACAACACCAGTGGTATTAAAACTCAAAAACAGAGGTCATTAACTCATACATAAATCTGTAAACTACACACTAACTTAGAAAAATCACATATTAACATTATCTATATTCTACAGAATTTGTATGTATTTTGTGAACTATTTCCCAAATTCATTTCAATCTCGTCTGTCATACAAATGAGTGTTATATGTTTGATGCCTCTGAACTAGTCCAACCTACTAAAGGTTTTTTTTAAAAATTCTTATTTAACTTTAATTTTTTTTTTAAAACCCTTAACTTCGGTGTATTGTCTCATAGGTGGAAGAGTGGTAAGGGTGGGCAATGGGGGTCAAGTGACTTGCCCAGGGTCACACAGCTGGGAAGTGGCTGAGGCCGGGTTTGAACCTAGGACCTCCTGTCTCTAGGCCTGACTCTCACTCCACTGAGCTACCCAGCTGCCCCCCTTTTCTATTAATTCATATAGGTCTTGCCATGTTTTTCTGAAACCACCTACCTCATCACTTTCCATAGCATAATAGAACTTCATTATAATCATATGTCATAACTTGTTCATCCATTTTCCAAATGATGATCATACCTTCAATTTCCAAATCTTTGCCACTACAAAAAGCACTGCTATAAGTAAATATAGGTCATTTTCCTTTGATTTCTTTGGGATAAAGACCTAGGAGTGATATTGCTGGATCAAAGGGTATGCACAGTTTTATACCTCAATAAGCATAGTTTCAAATGGTTCTTCAGAATGGTTGGACCAGTTTACTATTCCACCAAAAGTTTAATAGTGTACTTATTTTTTTCTCTCATCTTCTCTATTATTTATCATTCCTGATAGGTGTGAGGTGTACTTTAGAGTTTTAATTTACCTTTCTCTAATCAGTAGTGATTTAGAGCATTTTTCCTATAGATAGCTTTGATTTCTTCATCTGAAAACTGCCTGTTTATATCCTTAGACCACCTGTCAATTAGTGAATTGCTCTTATTTTTATCAATCTGATATTTTTAGTTCCGTATTCAGCATTTATTTGAGAAATGAGGCCTTTATCAGAAAAACTTGTAATAATTTTTATATTACTTCATTGTTTATGCTATCTTTTAGCAAGATTTAACTTTCCTAATTATCTTGTTTAATTAGGTCTATTATTTCATTTATTTTGAGATCATGATTACTACTCCTTCCTTAAAAAAATTTGGCTGAAGCACATTAGATTCTGCTCCAGCCCTTCATTTTGACTTTATGTGTGGACTTTACATGTGTTTATGTTTCAAATCTCTCTCTCTCTCTCTCTCTCTCTCTCTCTCTCTCTCTCTCTCTCTCTCTCTCTCTCTCTCTCTCTCTCTCTCTC